>NC_090436.1:776202504-776540004 GCF_031143425.1 Pleurodeles waltl
CACGCAAACCAGGCAGCGCCGGTCTGATTGCGCCGTCTAACGCCATTCCATAAATACGGCGCCCGCTTGGCGCTTCAGAATGGCGTTAGACGGCGCAAAACTTTTTGACGCTACACTGCGTTAGCGCAGTTTAGCGTCGAAAAGTATAAATATGGGCCTTACTGTGTAAGACAAAATGTTCAATTACCTGTTCCAATGGTGGAACTGAAGTGCAGACAAATAGTGATGATGAAGGAGATGAAAGTCAGTTTTTAGAGGAAGAAACAGGAACAAATGAAGACTACCCTCTGATTACTTTATTCCCGATGCATACCTTGATTGACCTGCCTGTCGAACTACAAGGGACAGTAACAGAGAAAGTGTGGGACTTGACCGGGAAAGAAGTAGGACTAATAAAAGGGGTAGAACCAGTTAAAGTCCAGATAAAACCAAATGCAGTGTTCCCTCAAGTGCCACAATACCACATGACCCAAGATGTTCTCATCGAAGTGTCACAAATAATTGCAGACTTTCTCAGGCAGGGAGTTCTGTAAGAGGTCTTGAGCAGTCCATGTAACTCTCCCATAATGGGTTTAAAGAAGCCCTGTGGAAAGGTTCGAATTGTGCGGGACTTGAGAACAATAAACAAAATTGTGATAAAATGTTGCCCTGTGGTGCCCAACCCAGCAGTAATAATGTTCCAGGTCCCCTGTGATGCTGAATGGTTTACTGTGGTAGACCTATCACACGCCTTCTTTTCAATACCTCTTCATGAGGACAGCCAATTTTTGTTCAGTTTCAAATTCCTGGATAAGGTGTACAGTTGGTGCAGAATTCCTCAGGGGTTTTCTGAGTCACCGTCCATCTTCAATCAAATATTGAAGAAGGATTTGGAGCCACTGGTGCTGCCTTTTAATTCAACTCTTGTGCAGTACATTGACGACTTGCTAATTGCGTCCAAAACTAGAGACAGTTGTAAATATGATACCATTGCATTACTGAATCATCTGGGAAAGAATGGACATAAGGTGTCACCCAGAAAGCTACAATACTGTCAGAAGGAGGTGAAATACTTAGGGCACTTGATTGAAAAGGGTTCCAGGAGAATATCAAAGGAAAGAATAACAGCTGTCTTGCAAATGAACCCCCCAACGACAAAAAGAGATGTCAGGATGTTTTTGGGATTGGTGGGCTACTGTCGCCAGTGGATACCCAACTTCTCGATCATTTCAAAACCATTGATAAAACTGACAGGCAAAGAAATCAAGGATGAGCCATATACTATAGCCTTGTCTAAGGAAGAACTTGAGTCATTTATGGAGTGCAGGGCACCAGCATTAGGAATGCCAGACTATGAGAAACCTTTCCTGTTGTTTTGTCATGAACGTGATGCTTGTTCTTTGTCTGTCTTAACACAGGTCCATGGAGATGCAAATCGCCCTGTAGCATATTTTTCAGCTACCTTGGACCCTGTCGCAGCAGCCTTACCAGGTTGTTTGCATGCAGTCACAGCAGTTGGTCAGAGCCTTACACAATGTGAAGGCATAGTCATGGGATACCCTCTAAAAGTAATGGTTCCACATTCAATTGAAATTCTGTTGTCTCGAACTAAAACTCAACACATGACAAATGCTCGTCCCACTAGGTATGAGACGATCATACTGGGATCACCGAATGTCACACTCAAGTGTTGTAATGTATTGAACCTGGCAACTTTACTTCCTAATGAAAATACTGAAATCAAAAATGAGGAAGAATACGAACATGATTGTCTTGAGGTAACTGAGCTATGTACCAAACCTCGCCCAGATATTCAGGACACCCAGTTAAAAGAAAATGACTGTATCATATTTGTCAATGGGTCCTGTCTAAGAGATTCCGCTGGAACACTGAGAGCTGGCTATGCGGTATGTACCATAACTGGTATCGTTGAAGCCTCCTGGCTCGAAAGAGTGTTTTCCGCACAAGTGGCAGAACTGATTGCCCTTACTAAGGCATGCCACGCAGCTGTAAATTTGAAAGTCACTATCTATACTGACAGCAGTTACGGATTCGGAATTGTACATGATTTTGACCAACTTTGGTCACAGAGAGGTTTTATGACCTCATCTGGTTCTCCTGTGAAAAACGGTGAGCAAATAATGGATTTGTTACATGCGATTCAGTTACCTCTTGAAATTGCCGTGGTGAAATGCAGTGCTCATATTAGATCACAAGACTTTGGGGGTTATTCTAACTTTGGAGGAGGTGTTAATCCGTCCCAAAAGTGACGGAAAAGTGACGGATTTACCACCAGCCGTATTACGAGTCCATTATATCCTATGGAACTCGTAATACGGCTGGTGGTATATCCGTCACTTTACCGTCACTTTTGGGACGGATTAACACTCCTCCAAAGTTAGAATAACCCCCTTTGTGTCCATGGGAAACGGCTATGCAGATCAAGTCGCAAGATTTTGTGCATTGAACTGTATATCGTTCAAGGAGCAATGGGAATTATTACCACAAACTGAAAATGACACATGTTTGAACCTTGCATTGCGGGTAGTTGACACATTAGATGAGTTAAAAACATTACAGAGCCTTGCGAGCAAGGAAGAGAAACGCTCTTGGCAAAGAATGCAATGTGTACAGAGGGCTGATGATTTGTGGGTCTCAGAGGAAGGGAAATTAGTTTTGCCAAACAGTCTTCTATCCCAATTTGCCAGACTCTATCATGGACAGGCTCACCTCGGAAGAGATGCAATGATCAGGTCATTCAAAATTGATTGGTTTAACCCAAAATTCAGACATGCTGCAGAAATTACCTGTCACAGGTGCATCATCTGTCAACAGATGAATGCCGGAAAAGGAACTGTGGTAACTTTAAGCCACATTGGGAGAGCTGGGGGTTCATTCAACAAGATGCAAATGGACTTCATTGTAATGCCTGTTTGTGGAGGATTGAAGTACGTGTTGGTGATTGTGTGTGTTTTCAGTCACTGGATTGAGGCATATCCCACACATAGAAATGACAGTGTTCCAGTTGCAAAATTACTACTTAGGGAACTGATACCAAGATTCGGGTTTCCGGTTTCTATAGAGTCGGATAGGGGTAGACACTTCGACAATGAGGTGATTAAACTCCTGTGTGCCTCACTTAACATCGAACAAAAGCTGCATTGTAGCTACCGCCCAGAAGCATCAGGACTAGTAGAACAAATGAACGGTACTTTGAAATCGAGAATGGCAAAAATGTGCGCAGCAACTAACATGAAATGGCCAGATGTGTTGCCTCTAGTGCTGATGTCAATGAGAAACATCCCAGACAAGAAAACAGGACTATCCCCCCATGAAATCCTCATGGGTAGAGCTATGAGATTACCAGCACTACCTGCAAATGCGCTAGTGAACATTACAGATGATATGGTGTTGGATTACTGCGAAGGTTTGGCTGATGTGATTCGTTCTTTCTCTCACCAGGTGGAAGCTAACACATTGCCACCGATTGGCGATCCAGGCCACTCTCTACAAGCTGGTGACTGGGTGGTTGTCAAGAAGCACGTGAGAAAATCGTGTCTAGAACCACGTTGGAAAGGGCCATATCAAGTAATCTTGACAACTACTACTGCTGTGAAGTGTGCCGGAGTTCCCACCTGGATACATGCCAGTCATACGAAAAGGCTAACGTGTCCTGTTGAAGAGGAACTTGAAGTTTCCGGCACAACAACTTCAGGAAGAGAAGTCTCAGGGCCAGAAAACAGTCAAGAAGGAACTGAGACGATCGGAGAGCCCACTGAGAACAGCCTTGTCCCTCAAGCAGTCAATGAGTTCGAGAGAGGTGACAGAGTGCCTATCTCAGTAGAGGCGGCAGGAGAATTAAATCAAGGAGAAGTTCTCCCAGAAGTAGACAAATACGGGTTAGAACTCGAACCCGGCACAGATCCAGAAGAAGAAGAAGAAGGGGAAATTGTAGAGAGAAATCAGAACGTGCCAGATTCTCCTGAGCCAGCTGTAGCAGGACCCTTTTGTCAAATCAGGCTAGCCGCTTGTCGTAATTAGGTTGAAAAGTTAATCCGGTTTTAGTGTCACTTTCGGTAATTTATAATGTCTCTTTTCAGTTTTCAAATTTTTCAGAATTTTAACCAAGCTTCCCTCAGATTCGTTCAGGTACCGTAGTATTGGCCTGGTACTTCTTGATCAAAACAGAATGCTAGGAATTCTTGTTGCCATTCAGATGTTGTAGCATACGCCCATTCAGGACCTGTGTACCTTCTGTTTGCGACTCTTTTTCGTTTCAGCCTTCGTTCACCCTGTTGTTCTCCTTCACTTAGATCTTCCACTCGAGATGTATCGTTCTCTTCTATTATTGTGTTGTTTGATACGTCTCTCATCTTGAGGAGTGGTCTATCTGGCCAATTATCACCTTTATGCGCCTTTTCTTGATGTGTCCTTTCAGGACGCTGGACAGCACCCTCCTCTTGTGATATGGTGTTTTCACTTGATGAACCTGACGCTACCTTGTGACTTATGAAATCATTTACTGACGCCCCTTCAGGCCAGGACAAATGTTGTATCAGTCTGTACTGCCCACCCTCTTTCTTTGGCACAACACCAATATGTGAGTTTACCAACTGCTCCATGGGCCAATCAGCAAGCAGCCCTGCCATCCTCCGTTCTCTGACTTATTTTGTTAATTTCTCCACTACCACCTGTTGATGTTCTTTTACTGATTTTAAGGTCTTTGCCCACCTCCTCTCCCTAGGGCCCTCACAGTCCAACTTAAACCCCTCCCTGAAATCCTGCAACAAATGTGTGGCCGTCTTTTTATCTAGACATAATTGCAGCCAGTACCCCAACCTCTCTACCTTACCTGGTGTATAAGCCTTTCTGTTCAGCTCCCTGTGCACCCCTATTTCCCCTGAAATTACCACTTGACTGCTGCCACTAGCTGTTGTTGTTCCCTGCCTGACTTCCTTGTAACTGTCCAGCTGTCCCATAGCAGTGGACCACAGCGTGTCTCCCTGAGAACTTGGAGCATTCACCTTTAAATTTACAATACTCCCTTGTGCATAGTCCCTTTTTGAAGTCCCAGAAAGACCCCACTGTTCCTTGTGTTTTGTTGCCTGTGCCTACCCCTCCCCGGGTGGGATGGCTTTGAAAGGGACGGTAGACTATCGGTAAAGACTGTTTTACCAAATTTTGCTGCGCCCATTGTATGTTGCCAGAGATCAGTGTCAATGTCATCCCATTTTACCTCTGAAACCACTGCAATTCTGGCCGTAAACTCATCATCGAACTGTGCCCATGCATTGCCCCCAAAAGATATTTGAACCTTGCAGATCACTTCCATATATTGAACAGGGCTATGCTTCTATCAGGATGTTGCTCGCAGTAGACACTGGCATATATCAAGAAGTCTGCCGTCCAATTCTCATTTGTCATGGGCACCCTCGGGCATTTCGCCAATTCATGCTCTTCCTTTTTGAGCCCTCTCTAGCTCTCACCTCTCTATTTAGCAATGTTAACATTTCCACATACTCTCCATTCCAGAGTTTTTTCTTCATGGGCAAACATGAGGTGGGAGCCTAAAGGCTTTGTCATCCCCATGTAGGGGAGTTTCTTTATATTTAATTCCTTGCTCTCTTTTTTGTCCACTTCTTGCTGTCCTGAACCATCCCTATTGATGTATTGCTGGCAGTCCCCTTGTCCTCATCTATTGTCTTTGCTGTGCCCATGACTTACTTTCCCCTTCTGCCTGACCAGTCTGTGAGGCAAACTCCATTGGGACTGCTGACTCACTGGTCCCAATCCTCATGTCTTTCATGAATTCACCTTTAAACAGCTGCATGACATCCAGCGTATGTCCACACCCTACATCCACCATCTGTGATACCACTTTTATTACCCCCGTTCCCCTGTCCCTCGCCTTACCTGGAGTCAAGGTTGGCACCCGCTCCAAAGCCTGCCATCTTCCCTGTGAGTGGCTCCTGTCCACTGTCAACTGGTCCCTGTACCGCGTTCGGCCCTCTTGTGTGACCTGAAACATATTACTGTGGGAGATATTAGTGGCACCCCCCCTCGCCTCACCATACCAGCCTTGTTCCGCACCAGTCGGAACCGGATCCTCCATAATCTCACCCTCTTCTGGACTCTCCTCCTCATAGTCCAGATCTTCCACATCCGTACATCGTAATGCACACCTGTTTCAATAAAGCGGCCTTTTTCACATACAGTCTGAGAATCAGTAGTTATCTGTGCCACACATTTTGCCAGATGCCTTTGGGTCTAATTGCTGAAATCGTATGGTGCAATTATCTGCTCCTCAAGATCCTCAGTGACCCTCCACAGGCATTTCCAGTCGAAAACGCTGCTGTCCTGTGGCAACCCATGTCACTGCTTAACGCCCAGCTGCCTCCCCGCTGCAGCGCTTATATGCAGATGACTGCTGTGAGCCATCCAGCTTCAACCTGATAGTGTGCCGCTATCTTGAGAGAGGTTAAACTTCACTCTTCAACCCTTCCAACACCACACATTTATGGGCTTTCTCATAAACCCTGCCCAATATTGTCCGCGCTTTTTATTTTCATTGCCTCCTCAGTGTTGTGATTAGATTCCAGTTATTCTTTAGGGTTTCACTTTGCTACCTAAAGCACTTCCCTGCTTCCGGAGCTTCTTCCAATTACATCTTTCACCTCTTCAGGTACTGTGTTTTACTATTATCTTTGTCTAAATTGTGCTTTCCCTCATGCACATTTATCACTCAAAATTCAAATCTAAATCCAGGATTTGTAAAGAGAGGCAAATCACCTGGGAGGGTCTAAAGGCACTGAATTATTGGCACAGGCAGATTAAGTGATTTGCCCAGAATCACAGGATGTTGAACTGATGCTGATACTCGAGCCTGGTTCCCCCAGCCTCGAAGTCTGCAGCTCAGTCTGATACACCACACCCTCTCCCCTATGCAATATGTAGCAGTGTTATACTCCTCCACTACTTTAAAATCCAGGTGATCAACCCATGAAGTTGAGTAAGTGCTTGGGATTGTTCAACAATTCTATGGTGGATATTGATGGAATTCCTTTCCAGCTGTCAGCAAGAAAGTCTTGTTGTTAAGTTCAATTGGTACTGAAAAACAAGGAATGTTTTATCATCTCCCATTCCTACATACACTTCAAGGAGTACATGAGTTTAGTTTTCGGAAGCCTTGAATAGACTTAGAATACGTTTCACAATCAAGCCACTTGTTGTCATGGAATAGTTTAACTTTATGCAACACATCAAGGCCCATATTTATACTTTTTTTAGCACCGCATTTGCGTCATTTTTTTACGCAAAAGCAGCGCAAACTTGCAAACTACAAGTGTATTTTGTGAGTTTGCGCCGCTTTTGCATCAAAAAATGACGCAAATGTGGAGCTAAAAAAGTATAAATACGGGCTCAAATGTCCACAGAACCTATAGTGAATTATATAGCAGCTTTGCAGGTGTTGAATGTTCTTGTGTCCAGTCAGAGTTATTTACTTAAACTTCAGCTCAACCCTTTGGTAGCTATGGCACAGAGCAGCAAGGCTTAGCAAAGGAGCAATGTGAAAAGCATTTAACAGCACCAAACAATGAAATAAGAAAGTCACCAAACAAAAAAAGAGACACAACAACAATTGATAAAAATAGAGTACAATTGTACACATTTTTAGAGTCCTTGATGACTAAAATCCACCATAGGGTTCAGGAGATATGGATTTTTAGAGCATTTAAAAGCTTTAACATCAAGCTCAAACAAGCTCAGTTCTGAGTTCAGAGACTCCGACCTGGAATGAGTGACCAAATCCAACAGGATAAAGATCTAGGAGCCCTAAGAGTCAACTTTGGACTGTTACCTGGCTCCCACAGCATTTTTAAGTTGAGTTCCAAACTCTACAGGACAACTGCCATTGGCTCCTATGGAGTGGTCCTGATGCTGAGGGATACAGGCTTAAGGTTTCTCAATAGATGCTCCAGATGCTGTGTAGTCCAAGAGGGTGAAGTCCGGTTGATTCCTCGGTCCACACCTGAGTGGGGGCGACTCTAGCCACGGATCTTGGGGTCCCTCAAAGTCCTCGGTGCAGAGGCTAAAAGGCTATCGATACAGACCTTTAGTTCTTGCAAAACAGTGGTTCCAGTGCAAACTTTTTGTGGGGGTTAGTGTCCCTTGGGGTGGATGAATCCAGTCTCAACCAACATCCATGGATCCAGCAGACTCGGATGCAACTTCTGGCTATTTCCAAATTGTCCATTGAAGTGCCTCGCATCCAGTAGAGGCAAAACAGCTGCAGTGGCTACCAGAAATGTGGTTTGGGCTCTTCCAGCTTTGATGTCTCCAGTGCCATTCTAGGGGGGCAACCAACTGACCCTTGGAGTCTCTGCTTTGGATTGAAGCCAGGAATCAACTTTTCCCAGAGCTAAGCATGCAGAACAGGGTCCAAACTCTATTAGCCCAAAGTGCAGTGGGGTAATGGCTCCTGCATTGTAGCCTCATCTTGTGTGCTTCAAATGGGTGCATAGTGGTCTTCTTCTTGTACTTGGTCCACATTCAGTGAGTAGTAAAGTCTCGGGTACCAATGGTGCTCAGGACAACACGGTCACTAGCCAATGGGCATGTAAGTCCCCTCCTACTTGGTGACAGGTCCAGTATGTGTGGCATCTGGCTTTCCCGAAGTGCATCTTGCATGGCACAACCCACAAGGCTGAAGTCTTCCTCGAGTGTGAGGACCTTGGTAACCCACTCCTGTGTGTGGCTGACATTGGCAGCACGCCCATAGAAAACGGGTTCTGAAACTGGTTTTCCCTTCCTTGAATGTGACTCTACCCTATACAGGGGAAACAAGAGGCTTCCTGTGCAGGGTGTTGTCACAGGGGCCTTTCAAAGGTCTGCATCACACTTTGATGCTTGCCTTTATGTGTACACCCCTTGAAGTTAATCCTGTGGGTGGGGGTCGTACATCCAGTGCGTCAAAAGCCTTTGTCCTCAGACTGAGAGTTGTTCACACATCTCCCCAGGTAGGCAGAAACCTGTCTCAGTCCCTGGACTAGCTGGGTCAAAGTATGGCAACTTTAGCAAAAGTGGCCAGCATTAAATTGTACATAAATATTGAATGCACCATTGTGTTGTATTTGGTGTCCTTTTAATTTGATACCTTACAAGGCTACTTAACTGTCGTCAGCAAACACTAACACTTTTCGGGCTCTGCTGCATACACATATTAAAAATATCTATCTATCTTAACAATATACAGCTCCTTCCCATCTGGCCTCATAGGCCTGCCTTAGAAGAGAGTTATATATATGATTAAGAGACTTAAGGGACTTTGACATTGGTGGTAATAGCAAAGTTGGATGTACAGTGCATGAACACCCCCTTCAGTCTGCAATGGCAGCTGAAAGTCCTGTTTTCATTTTGTCACACATAAAGTGGCACAATTAGTGCTGCAGTTATTGTATGGCTTTACATGCCCTTGCTACCTGGGTACCATATACTAGGGACTTGCCAAATGGGGGCCCGACTACATACATTATTTGAAAAGGGGAAAGAACACTGTCATTGGGATGGAAATGAGGCCTCAGTACACTCTCAAAGATGAAAAACAGCAGCTAATTGTCCAAAATAGGGAATCAGCTGTGGGAAAACCTGCAAAAAGCCTGTTTTCTTACACTCAGGTTCAAGGTTTCCTTGATTTCTGACTAGTTATTTAAGAAATGGTGGATGGACTGGAAATTGGAAGACAATAACGTCAAAGCCGTTGGTTATGGGAATTCAATCATACATTTCTTGGGATATTTCAAAGCTGCAATTCCTTTGAATCTTACACCATTTTGGGGAAATTTTATGTAGCTAGAAATGGTCAACATGTTCTTGGTTGGAGACAACAGGGACATTTGGGGATGATTTAGGGTTCCTCAGCTGAGTTACCATTTTACTGTATCACCATTCATCAAAGTATTGAGAGAATTATTGGTCAATTTCAAGATGTGTTTTGCAAAGATTCAGGGGTTGTGAAGTGGTTCACGCACAGGATTAATCTCAAGTCTGGTGCACCTCTGTTAGGAAGGAACATAAGGCTGTATGTATGAATGTAAAGATTTTTGATTACCTAATTGGGAATTTCTGTGAATCACAAATAGGAAATCACAGTTTTTATGTATGTACAGTTCAAGCCCAAAAACTTTGCGTTGCTACTAAGTCGCATCACAATTTTGCAAATCACTAGTAGCGATTTCAAAAATTGCGACTGGAGTTGGAAATTGCAAATGTGACCACAAATAGAGAAAAAACACTTCCTGGTCATGGGTATTCACTTCTCACAGTACCTGCCCGGAGACTGCCTGAGAGGATGCGGAGTGGAGGTGGAGTGCAGCTGCCATTTCCAGCACAGGTAATCAAAACCAGACAGAAGGTCCATCTGCACCAATGGCCAGCCAAAATGGAGAAAATGATGCAGGAGGCAGAAAAGAAATTGAAAATTTCTAAATAGAAGCTGGAGATCCTGAGTGAAGAGTGCTATGAGAACCAAGAGCTACTGTTTGGAAGGGCATCCATGGCAGCCCTACACTCCCAAAAGAAAAAGGTCTGTCAGTAAAAGCAAACAAAAATTAATGATGTTGGAGTCACCCACCTCTCCAAAGATGAGTTCCGTAAGGTGACATAACCTCAGGTTGTGTACTAAAGAAAAGGTGGTAAAGTGACTGTCGGAATCCTGGGCAACAGTAAGTGGCCCCTCTAACAGTGCCCCATCCATTGCACCAGAGACCACCCTGGAGCCTGAGGCTGTTGTGGGGTGTGGGAACGTTGACAGCTCTGCACCTGGAACCTCTCAAAGTAAGGCTGAATTCTTTCCTATTGTCGCATTTCAGACCTCACATCTATGTGCAAGTCCACATAGAACTGTATCATACTTCAGACGGTTATTTCCCCAAGTTAGTCAAAAAAGTACAATTGTGTATTAAGGGACATTTAGTCAAAAAGTCAGCACAGGAGTCACTTGTATACATTCATTAGAGTACTGCCATCATAACATACACATTAATATCTCATGATATCGGTGAGTAAACAGAATTTCATTATTTTCTACAGATATCCCAGACATATTCAGTGATGACTCCAATGTGGAGAGAGTGGAGGACGCAAACATGGTAGCTGAGGAACCCATCCCCATTGCCAGTCATCCTAGCACAACACCAGCCTAATGTAGCGCTGCCTCACTGTCACCACAGGCAGTATCAATGGAGGATGAAAAAGTCACTTTGCAAACCCAGCACCCATGTGTGAGGCAATGACACTAACATGTTCAAGGGCATGGGCACAGTCAGCGCCCTGAGGCACATCATGTTGTAAAATCTGAAGCCAACGCTCAGTTTTTCAGAGGCCTTGAGGCATCCATGATGTAAATTCAACATCTGCAACACAAGCAGATTAAACTCATTGACAGGAAGATGCAGAACATTCAGCAATGCATTTAATTTGGATTTGAAAACATTGGGACACAATTGACAACCATGTCTGTCTCACCACCGTCATACAGGAATTATGCCAGCACATGTGAGCTGACCATACCTATCAAAGGGGTTGAGATCGAAGCTCTGCGGCTACATTGGGCAGCCTAATCCATTCCATTGGTCGTTTTGCCAATAGCTCTTCAACCCTATTAAAGTGAACAGTTACCCTGCAGGTCGAAATGGGGCACTTTATTGGTGACATTGCCAGGGGTCCAGGGCAGATCACATCTGTAGTTGAAGGGCTAATAAAGGGCTACAAAACACAACACACAGATAGCAGGTGATGTTGGAGATACCACTCAAGATAGTGAGGACATCTCAAGTGATAGCAATGTTTATGCTAGTGAAGCACATGCCATGCGATGCAGTCATGCATCAAGTCAAGTAGCTCATAGTCCTGCTGGAGAACAAGGAGGGGCAGACCAGTGATGGATAGATCACATTGTTAGGCCATATTGGCATGTTGTAGTTATTTTGGTGATGTAACCAACATTTATTTTTACTTTACTGACCACTTGGTTATCACACAGAAACTATGTACATAGTAGCCTGACATTAAAGGCTGCTTTAGTTTGCTGCATTGACTCTGCTTTCATCATTTCAGTGAGTGTAGTGTCACATAGAACTTATATTGAGAAGTAAGTTGTTGCAATGTCTTCCCATCAATGTCTCCCCTCCACTGCTGTTCTCTGGTATCCAGGCTGCTGAAGAGGTGGATCAGGATCCTCATCTTCAGAATCAGTGTCCTCCAAAGCCATGAGTAGTCTCTACTTATTGCTTTGCAATTTTGCAGTCTGTTTTAGGAGCGTACTGTTGTGCACCTCACTCTTGTGAAGGCACCCAAATCTTGATATCAGCATGCCAGATGTTCGTTCAATCACCGCTCTGGTGCGTTGATAAGCAATACTGGAACGTCTTTCATTTTGGTTTGCTGGGCCCAGGTATTTGGTCCGTATCCAAGGCCTTAATGCATACGCTCTGTCACCTGGAATAAAGAACATAAGTGTGAACATGGCAGAATCTTAGATTTGACAGCCACATTCATATGTGTATTGATGAAGCTTCACATTGCCTAATAAATAGCCATCCACATACTCTCTCCAGGGCGTTGGTGTATTCCACTGTGCCAGAAGATGGATGAGTCATGGGTGCTGCATGGGTATTTTGCCACTATAGCTTTAATTATATTATGTGCATCACATACAAATTGGATATGGACATTGAGGCAATGTGTATTTTCCTATTTCAAAACAGGTATTCTATACGGGCTGGAGGACAAATAGGAACATGTTTTCCATCTACACAACCTTTGACATGGGGGAATTTGGCCACCCTGTAAAACGTACATGTTGTGCTTTGAATTTCCTCTGCCTTCCTGGGTAGGTATATGTGCCTGTTGATGGTTAGGAGCACGGCATCTAGGAACTTCTGCACAAAATGCAACAGAGTACTTGGGACAACCCACCTGTAACAGCTATCGTGCCCTGGTAACTGCCTGGGCCAAAAGAAGCAGTGAGCACAACACCTGCACATGAGTGGGGATGAAAGTGCTGTGCAGGGTACTGTTTTTAAGATGTGGTTTCATCAATTCAATCAATTCTAATCACTGCACTTCTTAGCCTGTATTTTTCAAAGAGTTCTTACTCTGTCTGTTGGAAAATGGTAAGCCTGGTTCTAAAGATTCTCTCCTGTCTCCTCCTCCTCCTCCTCTGCTGAGCAGCCAGTAGTTGCATCCTCCTCACAAATCACAGTCATTGTGAAAACCCTCTGATGCATTCTTGGCTAGATTTATAGTTTGCACACAGTTATCACCTGAAAGGAATCAATGCAAAATTGTTTGTGCTAGCAAGCGTTTTTGCGACTAGTCTCTAATTGTGATTGCCTCAAACAAAAGGTTTGTGAGTAACAAACACCAATTCTGTATTTGTGACTCACGAATATTGGTCACAAAAAATAGTGATTTACAAATTGGTTGCATTGCTATTTTTGGTTTGTGACTAGTATGCGTGCATAACGAAACACAACTTTTTCAGTCACTAACCTAGTTGCGACCAATTCATGGGTTGCAAATCATTGCTATATCTGGCCCTTAGTGAATTACTCAAACAACAACAAGATGATGCTGTTGTTGAACCAGTCGATGCTTCTGAATTGGGTTCTCCCAAAGTTTTAGTCAAAAGTATATGCCACATTGACATTTTGTGTTAATGTAAGATCTGTGAACAAACAGATTGTTGTTGACTGTCATGTTGTTACAAAGATTCAAAGGTTACTTGAACATATTTGTGGAGCATAGTTTTTTATGTCTCTTGATCTCAAGTCTGCTTATCACCAAATAGAATTGGAAGAAGACATTTAACTGCTTTCATTAATCTGGATGGGGCATTTAAATACATATGATTGCCATTTGACTAGGAGTCGGCTGCATTTGTTTTTCAGAAATGCATATTTTCACTCTTTGGCGTACTGGAGGGAGTCATCGCTTTTCATGATGACGCATTACTCTTTGTTGACAGTGTTGAAACACACAGTGCTAGGTTAGCTCATGCTTTACAGACATTACATGATAAACGTATGACCTCACAAATGCAGAAGTGTGAGTTTTTAACTCAGGAAGTAAGAGTATTGTTGTCATGTTATCTAACGAGATTATTTGTCCTTACATAGTTTGCTGCAGTCCATTAGGTTCATGCCTGCTCCAATTGATAAAAATCAGTTGAGATCATTTTTAGGGTTATGTGAATTTTACTCTAGGTTTGTAGACAAGTTTTCACATGTTGCCGCTCTGCTTAGATGTTTAGACAAGAAAGGTGAAAGGTTTAATTGGTTGCAAGAACATCAGCTTACATTTGAAAAGATTTAGGCCTCATTATGAATGGGGACCAGGGGTGGGCGTTCAGAACGAGGATCGGGGGGAGAGGGTGTCACTGCTTGGGGGGATTGAGGGGCTTCTGATGGTGTCATGGGGTGCTCCTACTTGGAGGAGGATGCTGGGGGTTCCTGTTGTGGCAACAGGAATGAGTACTCCTGTGGCCAGTATCCTTACCACCAGGGATTTCGTGATGGGGCTGCTGCCATGGAATTCCTGGCGGTAAGGATACTCAAAATACTGCGGACGGTGTTAGGTAGACCGCTGGGTCAAAGGTGGTCAACCTTCAGCCAGGCGGTTTCACCCTGTGGCAGTACTGTCATAATTGGCGGTCCTGCACCGCCACGCTGTCGGCGGTCTGACTGCGACCCCAGGCGTGGCAGGGCAGGACCGCCAAGGTCAGAATGACCACCTAAGTCATCTATTGTGACTGTTGCTCCCCTGTCTCCATTTAAATATAAAAATCATTGTATTTTATATGTTGATGCCAGCTTGGATGGGTTGGGAGCAGGGTTAAATCAGAAATATCATAATTTTATTAAAAAAACCTTTTGCATCCAGACCTCTTTCTATGGTGGTGAGTAAATAATCTACCATAGAGCGTGAAGCTTTTGCTTATGCATGGGATGTTTAACACTTTAAACCTTTTTTATTGGAGAAGGGTTTTACTGTGAAAACTGATCACAAGACACTTTTAGCTTTGCTTAATGGTAATGGCACAGGTGAAGCGACTGCTCTTCTGGTGAACATTTTATCTAAAATGTATGAATATAATTTTTCAACTAATTATATTCCTGGATGGTGCAATGTGGTAGATGATTGCTTGTTGAAATTGCCTTAGTCTTGTCCTGAAGAAAATCTAGAATATGTTGAGGAGTGTGTTATTGCATCTGTGGATGATGCCCTGGATGTATGGAATGACATGTTTTGTAAAGAATGCTGGTAGGAATGTGTTCAGCAAGACAAGGAGCTGCTGCAAGTAGTGGAGTTTAGTAAAAGAGGTCAGCCATTGGAGTAACTGCTCACTTTTAAGATGCAAGTCTTTCAGAAAGTTAGAGAAATCATTTTGATTGGTGAAGGTATTGTTATGAATGATATGTTTGTTATTCTCCCTAAAAGTAAATCATTGTTAAATTGTGCCATGAAGGGTATTTGGATGAGACTGTTACAAAAAAAAAAGAGTTAGAGAATTCCTGTGGTGGCCATACATGGATTATCAAATTGTGGGCCAGATTTAAGAAAAGTGGCACTTAGCTCCCCCCTAACGCCACATGTGTGCGAAGTTTCTAAGATGCATCGCACTATGGTGGTAGTTAGGGAACTAACATCAAACTTTTTGATGCAAGTTTGGAGCTTTGCAGGATTAGTATAAAAAATGTTGATGCAAATCCTGCAAAACCCATTGAGGCCCATTGTAATCAATGGTGTGCCTCATTTTAATGTCTGCTCTGAGCAGGCGTTAAAATTGCGGAAAAAAATGACGCAAAGAAATTACTTAGATTGCTTTGCACCATTTTTTAAACCCCTCTAATGGGGGAATGCCTCCTTTGCATACATTATGCCTGGTGCAGGTATAATGTAGTGCAAAGGGTTACAAAGTGGTGTAATGCATGCATTGCACCACATTGTAAATTTGGGCCACGTTAGCGTAAAAAAATGATGCTGATGTTGCGCAAGCAGACTCTAGGGGCTCTTAAATCTGTCCCTTTGTTTTTGTCAAACAATGTTACATTTGTGCCAATTAAGATAAGTCATAGTGTTGATTTCTGTTATTCTGAATTTACAGGAAAATCTTGGGAAACGTTATCTGTGGATTTACTTGGTCCGTATAAAAATATTTTGGTGAGGAAAATGTATGTTTTGGTTTTAATCGATTATTTTTCCAAATGGGTGGAGATGAAGTCGATTTCTCAGCCCACTATTAAAGTTGTCATTGGGCTTTTGAAAGAGTGTTTTCAGAAGGAAGGGTTACCAGATTCCATTGTTTCTAACAACAGATTACAGTTTACCTCCCAGGTATTTGAAAATGTTTTAAGGGGCAGAGGTATTAAAAATAAAAAAAACAGCATTGTATTCTCCCAATATGAATGGTTGTGTTGAGAAATTCAATCAGGTTATTGTTGAGTCTAGTCAGGCTGTCTTTGCTTATAGAGTTGAGGTGGTGAATTTTGTTGCTGAATAGATTCACGCTTATCTTTCGTCTCCTCATTCCCTCACAGGTTTTCCTCCTTTTTTGTTGTTGAAGGGGAGGACTCCACAGTTGAGTTTTATACCTTCACGGACTAAGGAAAAGTTACCAAGATATGTATAATAAGGCACGTGAAAATGTTTGTTCCATACAAGTTTATCAAGCTTCTAAAAATGAGAGTTCCAAAACTGTAAGTCATACATTTTCTGTAAGTGGTTTTGTCAAAATCAAATTGTCTTTTCATGTTAAGAAAGGAGAATCAGGATGTGCGAATCCTCTGCCAAACTCAATAATAATTCTTAGTGGAGTTTAAACAGATTGGCAAAGGTTTGGGAGGAGGGTCGGGAAAGAGGGTGTGTACAGGATGTAGATGTGGATTTTCTTAAGAGTAAACCTGGGCCTCATAATTTTCTTATGTTTCAGCTGACTGTGCAAAGTCTGATTCGAGTACTGGTGGTCATCCCTCTAAAAAAAAATGTTAATGCTGAAACTCAAATTATCTCGGAGTCAAATGAGGCCTGTGCTGATGAGTTTGGATCTTGGTGTTCGGATGAGTCAAGTGAGAATATCAGTTGTATTACTCCTGAATGCATAAGTCAGCCCTGTTTGAAAGATATTGACTCTGAAGAGATAAAGAGATAAATGTATTCCTAAAAAATGTGATGAGTTTATTCTGTTTTAACTTTCTTTTCATCCTGTATTCATTGCTTTTTTATGATATTGTTGTATATTGTTTATGTTGTTATTTTACCGCTGTTGTTACTTTTATTTTTATTGACTATGAAGGGGAGGAGGTGTTTGATATTCTCGCATTATATTTTTATAGTTGTATATGTAAATTATCTCGTAATAGCACAAGGCTATTTGTTTCCATTCTTATCTCACCTTGCGCTACTCACATGCCTGGTCCATTCCTATTCGGTTGTGAGTGCTGAGTTTTCAAATAGAAGTCAGTTGCTGTTGCATACTTGTACTGCCTGCCACATCCTCGACTGCTGGGGACCTTTGTACGATACATAAAGTGTATTTACAATTTCCTCTACCTCTAAGTGCCTGCTTCATAGGCATTATATTGAGTTTACCAAAAGATCAGGTATAAATTGTGTTCTTTCAATCGCAACCTTCTTCTGTTATCCCTGAACAGTTATCTTTCTTAGAAATGTGCTGTTCAGCTATCATGGTGGGTAGCTCAAGTTGTCTTTCATAGTGTTAACGCGTCCCTTTATGTCAATTTTATACACATTAGGACTCGTTTTAGGCCAATTAATCTTTTGACCCAGTGGTGAAGCAGGAGAGATAACTGATCAATATGTCAAGCAATATATCAATGATGTCACCAATATTTATCACCAAAATACACTTTACTTTGGACAAAGACATTGATTAAACTGTCGGCGCAACCATGACCTTTCAGCCATTAATAACCACACCTTATTTAGAATTTTATGAATTTTATTCCCTATTGATTACAATCTACTAGCAGAAGCGTCAATCTCAAAACCAAGAAGCATAAGAACGTAGTCACAACGTGGCAACTGTAATAAGATTTCACCAATGCAAGAATCACAAACATAAGAATATAGCACAGTGTAAACAGAGATTAGAACACAGAGAATATGATGCAAGCCTCAGTTCAGCATAGCGCAACGTCAGTCGTGTCTATATGTGTCAGTCAGGGTGATCACCTAGCCTAACCTCTAATTAGCATCAGCATGTTGGGTTTCATGCAAAATAATTTAGAACACCAATTTAGTAAACATCTAACCATGGCCTCTATTAAAAAATACAGCAGTTGGTACCTAGAAAGGAAAAGCAAATAGACAAATTACAATAGCATTGTCATAATTACCCTCCAAGGATTAAGTCAGCACACAGGATCAGTCTTCGTCTTCAGGACATCAGCCGAATCGCCATCAGTCTAACTTCATCTAAGGGACAGGGGACACTTCCCTCATAAGGAGGAGAAGCAGAAAAGGGCAGTCTATGGGTGAGGATAGTTTATTAAGTCTCAAATCACCAAACAGAGTGACAAAGTTTCTGGATGAAATCGATAGCATTCCCTACCTAGTTCGAACGACCCTTCTTTGACATGAGTTTTTATCCCTTTTTCGTAATCCCTTCCCCCAAAATTCTATTGGATATTCACTATACCGCACTATCTTTGACCTATCAAATTATACATTAGGTAATCCTAATTGTCACCCCAATAAGTTATAACACTTTGATTGGTCTTCATAATTGACGTCTCCGTAGGTGGCACATCCGGGGGGTTCCATCACCGTCTTGGCACCTCTCTCGGGTCATGAGCTTCTTTGTCCATGGTCAAATGTCCTTGTACATTCTTTCGTATACTTTTGTTTCAAAATCTGTATAAAACTTATACTAAGGCAGCTAGCATGCGGATGGGAACAGGATGAAGTTGGATACATAAAATGAAGGAAAAGAATAAGTGCTGGGTCATGGCCCTTTACGAGTCAGCACACTGGAAAACATAAAATATGCTTTAATATGAGAGCTACACAGCTAAATCTTCATCTTACGCTAACTTAAGGCCTATAGCATTATCAATGCAATATCGTAAATACTAATATAAGCTTGATTAATCATATCACGAACAATTTTACTCATTACTGTCATTAGTTCACATTATCATAGTCATAATTCAAATGCACGTTAAGCAAATCACTAATTATTGTCGTTTTCTATGCAGCATTGTTAAGCATTTATATAAGCATTTCACGTTTAGCATATGTACTATTTTAAACTACGCTCTCTCAGACCCTCCTCTGATGATGCTCGTCATCACACAAACCTTTCCCTTTGACCTTTCACTTTTAATTTTTCACCTTGCGCATAATACGCATTTCAACATCTTGCCCTTTATGTGAACTTTCCCAGATTTCATTGAACATTTTCTCTCTTTCACTTTCTTCGTTTCTCCTGGTTCTTTTAGTCCAATTTCTCTTTATTTTGTCATAAATTTTGCATGCTCCCTATAATCCTAATAGACAGACTCCTCTACTCTTAGCTAAAAGAATGTCTAAAGCAAGTCGATTTTGAAGAGTCATAGCTCTTTCTGCGGCAAGTTCGGTATCCATCAGGAGTATAGCTCCTGTGAAATTTGTCAGCATGTTATCCACTATAGTAGACAACTTTTGAATCTTCATAGAATTCAAGATAACCCCTACTGAAGGGATTATGGCTCCAAATATATCACCAATGACAGCCGCCACTGATTCTCGTTTTTGTCTAGGATGTTGCAATTCAGACGTCTTAGGTATCTGTTTTAAGTCATCAGTTTGGTAAATCTTTGGGAATACTATTCCCAAATAACATGTCCCATACCATCCGTTAGGGAGACGGTAATAAGCATTAAGCCCACAGATGTAATAGATCCCAGGGATCGCTGGATCCTGTCCATTCAGCATAAAGGTCCATTTACTCTGAAACAAAAACACATGCCTGCATTCACTCGTTCCCACAAACAGGTTGTCCTGCTCAGATTTTGGCCTATAAATACAAAGTCTACCTACATGTAATGCATCTATAGCTAATTTCCCTTGTGTCTTGATGGCGGTGTTATTATAATCATTTGCATATGTGCGTTTCCCTAACCCTTTTTCTAATCTTTCTTTCAATGCTTTGCGTCTATCATCAGTGTGATCTAAAAAGCTTTTCTCAACAGGTGATAATAAGCAAGTCAAGTTATTGCGATGTGCATAAGCGGTCCCAAATGTAAGCGTCGGCTCAAAGAATCCTCGAACTATTTTTATATCATGTTCCTTAGCTAATTTGTTTAAAAATTCAATCACAGGTACAAAAGAAAACACAACATCTAAGTTTGAATAAAAGTATTGCACATGCTCCTGATTCTAGAATCTTGTTAGTAGCAAGCTGCAACTAATTCCGTAAGTAAGAGGGAGGCTATGATATGTAACTCCCTCCTGCACAGATGAAGTAATCTTAGTACATACATAACAATCTTTCGCATCCATGGTTTCCACATACTCATTTAGTAAGCGATAGAAGACATTAGTAGAAAGTTCCCCCTTTGCATTAGTTCCCTCATGCATGTGACTTGCATCCTGCTCAAATCTTTCCCACGGTGTTAGTGTGGTAGTTTCAGGTTTTGAAGTAGCGTTAATAGTTTCTTTCTCTATCCATGGCATTCCTACAATCACTCCCACAATTATCACTGCACACACAACACCTATTATAAGCCCTAGCCAACCACACACTTTACCTCCCTTGCTACTACTTCTATTGTAATCCATGTTCGTATAGAATCGGATAGTAGATCAACAATCAACTTGAGGATGATTTAGAATATTCTCTTGCTTTCTGCGTATATTTACAGCGTCTTTATTCACTGCAGGACCCTTTTGTTTCCAGTTGTTGCAGGTTCACCCTGAGAATTTTCAGTTGCTAGGCGTTAAGTTTTGTGGAAAATGGTATGTGGACAAGGCATTGCCCATGGGATGCTCCACATCTTGCGCATTGTTTGAAACTTTTAGCTCATTCTTGCAGTGGTTGTTCTTGTGGTACAGTGGGCATGAGCTGACAACACACTACTTGAACAACTTATTTATAGTCTAGGACTCCTGCCCCGCCGACTGCCAGAGGTTACTGGCACGTATTCAGGAGCACATGGAGGACATGTGGGTGCCTTTGGCACTGGAAAAGACAGTTAGACCAGCTGTGACAATCTCATTCTTGGGCATAGAGTTGGACTCAAGAAACATGGAGGCAAGAAGATAAGGATGCAGCAGTTATTGGATACTATGCTGGCAAAGAAGAAAGTCACAGTCAAGGAAGTGCAGGTTGTACTAGGGCACCTACATTTTGCATGCAGAACCTTTTGCAGAAGACTGGGGTTGGCCCTTTCAGGATTATCCCTGCTGCATCACCATGTTAGGCTGTCAGCAGGAGTCAAGGAAGATTTGCAGATGTGGCACCTCCTTTTGGATTCCTTCAATGGGATTCCTATGAGTCAAAATGCAGAGATGCAGTGGGACGTCCAGATGTTTTTGGACACATCGGGAGTGGGTTTTGGAATTTACCGGCAAGGAAAGTGATATGCAGAAGAGTGGCCAGAGGCATGGAGATAGAAGCAACCGAGCATCACATTTCTGGAGCTGTTCCCTCTGGTGGTGGTGGTGCACTTGTTGGGGAAGCAGCTACAGCACAAAAGAGTACTTATCAGAGGAGATAACATGGCAGTGGTACAGGTTGTAAACAGACATTCAGCCAGTGTTAAAGCTGTTGAGAGCTTTTGTACGGACTTGTCTGAAACTGGACATTATGTTTAAGGCCAGACACATAACAGGGGTGGACAATGACATTGCGGATGCTTTGTCTCATTCACAGTGGGAGAGGTTATATGGACTGGCTACAGAGGCAGACAGAGACAAAACTCCAAAGACACCAGTGTTTTAGAGAATAGGAGAACAAGGATGTTTCAACTGGTGGTAGAGTCCCTGTCAGCACCTACACAGAAGATTTATGTGCAGGCTAACGGTGAGTTTTTGCAATCGGGGCACGTAGGAGGTCAGACGAATGGGAACGGGTGGAAGATGTTGTGCAATACATCCTGAGTTTGGTGGAGAAGGGGCAGTCTCGGGTGACTATTACAGGAAAGTTATCAGGCATTGTGTCCATGGGAAAGAAGTTCTGGGGATACACACTTTCAGCAGGGGAATTAGGTAAGCGTATCTTAGAAGGATGGGCAAGGGAAAAAGGTTGGTGATTTCAACAAAGAGACCTTTAACTTTGGACATATGCAGGCAGGTGGTAGGGAAGCTACAGGAGATTTGTTACACGCATTAAGAGGTGAACTTTGTTTCCACGTTAATGTCCTGGATGTTCTGATACCCTAAAAGCCCCAAAGAACATCCAGGACATTAACGTGGAAAAAAGGTTTGCCTCATAAAGAGTGTAACAAATCTCCTGAAGCTTCCCTACCACCTGCCTGCATATGTCCAAAGTTAAAGGTCTCCTTAGGTTGTAGAGCCATTTTAGTCAGCTGGTATGCTGGTTTGCTTCATGGGACATTCATTCATAAAATGGGAAGCCAGAGAAACCAGAAATTTCAGCGACCGTCATACCCTGCATCTACAGGAAAAGAATGTCTCTGGTTTTTGGCATGAGAAAGGCAGGATGAAATGGAGGCATATGTTACCATTATCAAATGTTTTACTGCGGGACGGATTGTCCAGATATTTCATTGATCCTCCTGGGGTAGAATGATTTGGTGCAGGAAAAGGCCTATTCATACTTCGGGCAATGAAGAGGGATTTGCAGGAAATAAAAACACAATGGGTATGTTGTTTTGTTTGCTGGACCGAATTTGTTCCTAGAAGAGTGTGGAGTTTTGCTAATAAACTAGCTGTGATGGACAAGGCCAGGCGCAAAAATTAAATCGAGAAATGAGATGCTATTGTAGGGGCACTGTGTGGGTAGAGTATTTCATAAGGACTTATGTTACGAGGTAGTGGAATTTTTCTGTAGCGATGGTGTACACCTTTAACAGTTTGGTTTAAGGCTCAATTTATTAGAATTTAGGGAGTTCTCAGGAGGACTCTGAGATTATAAACACCAGTATAATAGAGTATTGGGGTGGCCAGTAGGGCAGTTACTGCACTACCTGGTGGCCTATAAGTCTGCAGCGCTTTACAAAAGGTTATTGGGGTTTTCACACTGAAACAGAGCAGAGCAGGAAATTATGTCACATGAGGTTTATTTGTAGGCAACTTTACAGGTATAAGGATAAACAAGGGAAATGAGCAAGTGCTACAAGTTTGGAGGGAAATAGGTCTTCTCTGCTAGTGCAGGGGTGCCCTCACACACAGGTACTTTGCAGCCAGCCTTCTGGGTTGGAAGGCCTGACATATAGGTGACTTATAATTGACCTGGTGCAGTGTAAATGGCTGTGAAATGGTGCATGCACCATTTCACTCAGGCTGCAATGGCAGTCCTATAGAAGCCTTTGCATGGGCTCCCTATGGGTAGCAAAATTAATGCTGCAGCCCATAGGGAAACCCCAAAGCCCTGGGTACCTAGGTATCATATACTAGGGACATATAAGGGGGCACCAGTATGCCAATTTGGAGTGAAATACTGGGTTACCAGTATGTAGTGACAAATTTGGGAAAAGAGAGAGCATGAGCACCTGGGTCCTGGTTAGCAGGATCCCAGTGACACACATCAAGCATACTGACAAACAGGCTAAAAACCATAAGCACTGGGGTCCTGGCTAGCAGGATCCCAGTGACACAGTCAAACACACTGACAAACAGGCCAAACATGGGGATAACCATGCTAGAAAGAGGCTTCTTTCTTACAAATACTGCTTTGAGTTGTTTGCTATTCCTGTACTCCCTCCACTTCCTCTTCCCCCTAATTCTACCTCCCTTCTGTCCTTCCAGTCTATCTCATAATGCTAAGGTTTGCGGGCAATGTACGATGATGGATAGCAGTGCTCATCTGTTCGTCCTTCCTCACCATTATCAATCTGCTGGTATACCCGACAAAAGTGTCTTTCACCGCTTATCTAGGTCAAACGGTTACAACTCAATAAAATATTTAAACAACCCATTTAAAATGAGTCACAGGGAGTTTACAGAGTGACACATCGGAGGAAACTTCACTGTGATTATGCTTTTTACTATTGTTAAAATCATTACTGTTTTCTGCACAATCCATTGCTCTTAGGTAAAATAAATACAAATTATCGTAGAAATGAATACGACTATATAGTTTATCTTTATTTGTATCATTCATAATTTCAGCAAGTTTCGATTTACAGCTGACAGCATGATATGTTGTTTGCTTATGACCACACTCCTGCAACGTCCTCCCCTTGATCTTGGTGTTTGGGGGGGGGAGGGGAGACAACACGAGCCCCAACACCCCCTTCCACAACACATCCTGGGACACCAAGGCACTTTGGTGCCATAGAGGCTTGGGTCAAAATACGGAGGCATTTCGATTGTCAAGCTACTCTCCGGCTTGAATAACTTATATTGATTAAGAAATGATCCTCCTGCATAGAGCTCACAATATCTCTGATAACTCATCTTACTAGAAAATGACCAGAAATCATTCAGCCTTCCTCAATAATGGATAAATATCAGTCTTAACCCTCAATTTAAAAAAAATCGCCCAGTAGCCCAACTTGTAGAAAAGAAGTGATAAATCTAAATGTAATAGCTACGTAGGACACATTTTTACACATTTTCTGTTAAAACTAATAAAAACTGCGGCATAAAATACTCCCTGTTGCTTGCCACTTTCCTCGTTGATTGTAGAAAAGCCAGTCTTTTTTGTTCAATTTGTTTTATTTGCTCCTCTAAGACAGGTGTGCACTTGTGAGTGTTAGACTAACCTATTGGGCACTTTGGCACTGCCAGATGGGCCTGATTGAATGGCCGTGCGTGGGATGATTTTCTGTCCCTTCATGGCCCACAGGACCAAAATCATGGACCTTCCAGTGGCCCTCTTAAGCCAATCCCTCGAGCAGTGCTGTAGTGCCCAGTAGGCCAGGCCAACACAGCTCTCACAGAGATTAATGAAAACCCATGTACATGAATTACAACCATTTCTATATGCACTTGCATGTGGGTGGGAATCACGCCTAATGTACAAATTGCTCAACGGGCATGGGTAAATATGTTTTTCATGTACAGTTGTTCACATCAATCTCCCTGATTCCACAATAATGTGTGGCTGGGATAAAGAGGGACCAGGCAAATCAAAATGTTGGCAGTTATTATTAAGCTAGATCCAGGATCTGAATCAGCTTTAGTGAATACTAGTAACTGTTTCCTGATGCCTCATGCTGACACCTTGACATGTACAGGGACAAGCACACTTTCAGTGATACTTGCATGCACAGCAAGAGGGGATGAAGGAGTGCTCCTACCTTTCTTTCCAGCTGCCTCAATGCAAATGAAAGTGTAATCAGCAGCTCTTTTTGTCAGAATGTGGCATGCAGCAGTTGAATGTCAAAGACAGTCTGAGTTTCAGTAGGGCAAACAAACTAACTTCACAAGTTGCTAAAGGATGTGTAGGAGGCACCCAAGAAGGCTAGGCCAAAGAAGATGAATGGAATCAATAAGGCACGCCAAACAGCCGGCCAGAATAGACCATTGGTAGTCAAGCTATAGAGAGAGGGCAAAGGAAAGTTAGAGGGATAATATCAGTGACCATTTACAGGGCAGGAAAACTGTTAGAATAATCGTGGCCAGCATGGTGTAACATGACACGGCAAGTTCAAGGCAAACATAAAGGAAAATATATCACTGCTAAAGGTTCACAGGTTCCTTTAACTTTAAGGAATGAATCAGGGAGACACTAGGCTCAATGTGCATAGTTCCATGCCCTGAACGTTGAGGTGTTTGACCAATCGGATATTCTCAGGGTTATGGTGGTCATCACGAGGCTGGCGGTCTTTAGACCACCAGCCTCGCTGCGGTGGTCTCCCCGCTGCGGACCCAGCCGTGAAGACTGCGCATTATGAGCTAGGCGGTTTGACGGCAGCCAAACCTCCAGAATTCCACCAGTACTGCCAGGGCGGTCGGACCGCTGGGCTGGAGGTGAGCACCTCCGGCCCGGCGGCAGCCGTGAGACAGCAGGTGGTATTATGACCCGGCAGACCACCAGGCTTTCCGTGGCGGTCGCACTGCCACAAAATCCCTGGCGGCAATGCACCCAGCGACAGGAATCTCCATTCCATCGCCGGCACCCCCCCCACGTCCACACACATGCACGCACCCTCCCCTCCTCTTCCACGCACATCCAAACACCATCCCCCCACTTCCACGCACACGCAAACACCCTCCCCCCACACCCACGCACATGCAAACACATTCCCCCATTTCCACGCACATGCACGCACCCTTCCCACCCAACTGCACACAAACATACACACACCCCACTTGCAATCACAGATACACACCCCCTTACGCAATCATGCACACCCCCATCGCATTCATTTGTACACTCTCCCTCTCAGCATTCATTCACATGCACTCCCCCTCTCTGCATTCATGCACACACACTCCCCCATCCACATTCATGCACACACCCAGACACCATTCGAACACCCAGATACCCCCATTCGCGCACATACACACACCTAGACACCCCATTCACACGCTTACACACACCAAGACACCCCCATTCGTACCCATACACGCACCCAGACCAAAACATGCACCCAACACCCCCCACATCCCTTGCTTTCAGACGATCAACTTACCTTTTCCTGCGAGATGGTCGTCTGGGAGGGGGTGGGTCCTGGCGTTTTCCACTGCTGGCACCACACTGCTGACAGGACTCTGCCACACCGTATTATGTATCATAATATGGCGGGTGGAGTTGTGTTGGTGTGGCGGTGCTGGTGGTGGAACTCCCTCTCTTCCTCCATCAGCCAGGCCATTGGGGTCAGATTTCCGCCTGTAAACAGGTGAAAATCCTTTCTAACTCAAAATATGGCAGTCTTTGGACCGCCAGGGCTGGCGGTCTGTTGGCAGCAGTGGCTTTGGCGGTCTTGGAAAAAGACCGCCGAAGTCGTAATGACCACCGATGTGTCAGGCCACAACCAACTACAGAGGCCTTAGAAGCGGCTGCATCCTGAGCTGAGTGTCCACTTTGAAACTTTGACCCTGCCCTCTGTCATGACCCACCAAAAACAACGATCTAAGGTAGGAGAATAAATGACATTCTGGGACCTTCTGAGGGAGTTCAGAACATGGCAGACTGCAGGAGATCACAGAGAAGCCATCCACCTCCCAGCCCCCTGGCAAAACTACTAATAGCAGTGAGGAAAATGGGTCCTCTCATGAATATGAAAAACACAACTTCAGGGGATAAAGACATTTTCCTAATGAACAGAAGCAGGACATCTAAAATCCTTTTCAATTAAACAAGTTTCAGAAGAGTGGACAGCTTAGAGGAAAGTCCCTTCAGCAACAGCCTGGAGTCTGCATACCACCAGGTCACAAAGGAAGGAATCAGGCTGATGTTCCATGTTAAAGTGCATTTTAGGTCAGCAGGGTGGGAGAACTGAATACCCTTCATCGCCCTACAAAACGATAGGTCTTTTTTAATGTGGCTAGAATCCAGAGTTTGGCTATAATAAATTGTTGAATGGTAAGAACTGTTCTTGTGGTAGAAAAAGCCTTTGGTGTGAAGGGAATTTAAATAGTTGACTACCCAAGAGAGAGTGGCTTTCAAGAAATCCATATACTCTTTCACACATGAGCCTGTCAAATTGACCAGGAGTCGAAAATGAGCATTGAAAACTCTGATGAAAAGCTTGGGAATCAGTCTCCAGAGTCAAATCAAGTCATAGGAGGTGTTGTTCTCTATGTCCAGAGCTGAATGGTTACCCAAAGAATGATGCACAATGGTGAGATGGATGGGTGGCAGGCATGGACTGTCCATCATGCACTCTGAGTGGAATTGACACCATGGTTAAGAGGTCTAAATGGGGCTATGACCAGGAGAACTACAGAAAGGTTAAGATGGACCACTACTCAAAGAATCATAGAAAATGGAGGGAAAGTGTGCCCAAAAAGAGGTTGCAGTCTTGGAGAAAGTGTCTGCCACTCAGATATGTGGGTCCAGGAACCAGCAGTTTAAACAGTGAAGGTAGTGGCTGAGATGGGAGGAAAAAAGTCTGCCTCTGGTGGCCTCAGCACTGTAAGATCACCTGAAAGACCTGAGGATTCAGTCAGTCACTAGAGTTCTTCATGTTCTTTAAGTAGCATTCCTTGACAGAGTTGGGTGACTCTGTTATGAATGCCACTAGGAGAGTAACACTTGCAATAGAGAAGTCCAGAGATCCTTGATGACAGCTACTAGGTACGTCGAACTGCTTCACCGTAGCTTGTTGATACCATGGAATATTAAGATATTGTCCATCTGAAGAATCATGGTGCATTTGGTGCAGTCCCTGGCTAAACTCTTGACAGAGAACAACCGAGACAAAAGTTTCTAAGAATTAATGTGAGGCACTTTTGAGAACCAGACACCTCCTGTCACACAACATTGTAGATGCTGCCCTAGCACAACAAACATCACATCCAGATGGTAGCCAAAGATGGGTTTGCCATTCCATGCTTCCACATTGTTTAACCACCAACACAGTTCCCTCAAGGAACCTCAACTCAGATGAATCACATTGGTGTCAAGTGGAGAGTCTTTCAACAATGAAGAGCCCTGTAGTGTGGGGGGCCAGGAAAAAATATCTGGAGGGACTTTGAGTCGAAGACCTATCACTTAGGTCAGGCCTCTGAGGGACAAGAGTTTCTACACTATTGTATACCAGAGCCTCTTCTCCGGGTAACATAACTTCTAACCAGAAAGCTTTAGCTTTCAAAAGATACTGTTTACAATGAAACACACTAACTCTAGGATCTGAGGAGAACACGCCTAGATGCGGAAGTAGTGTCAAGGTGTGCTGAAGTTATTTCCCAAGTAAGCAAGCACACTGGGCCATCAAATGTCGTTCACACTGATCACCAATCCAAATCAGTGGAAGATAGTCAGTCACAAAACAAAGAAGCTTAGGGAACCACTAGAGAGGCGAGAATAGGCCAAACAGATTTTACCAAGGTGTATTTACTATTGCTATATTAAAAAGGTATGAATTTCTAAGATTGAGACACAAGAACAAAGGAATAAGGGTGAAAACATGAGCAAATGTAAGAAAGAAGAATGGCTACCTAACTGGCCAAAAACAGCAATCAAAAGAATCATGTTTAGTGTATATGGCCAAAGTTTTAAAAGAATGAATGGCTATTCAACAAGAGTCAGTAGACACCCTTTCCAGGGATACATGTGAAAAGTCCTGTTGTACTCCTTACCTTCTACCCTAAGTATGCTTCTACTATCCATCCTTTAGAAAGGCCTTGAAAACCTAGATATTACAACTGTTTATAGATTTAATAAGTTTAGAGGTAATGCAGTATACCAAAGATGTGGACCAGAGTGCAAATCTGCTGTAGGTGTCAAGAAGAGGAGCATATAGTCACTGTTACAACTCCCTACGCTCCTATACTAAAAAAGAGAGAAAACAAATTCACAGTGGTGTAGTTAGGAAAACTTATAAGGAGGGGTGCTACATGAAATTTGACAAGCCAAAAGAAAAGACCACACTGGTCTAAGTGAATTGCACTTCAGGAAATGTGGAAAACATCCACACATCTTTAACACCTTCGCTGCCAGGCCTTTTTCCCCTCAGGTGGCAGGCCTTTTTTGGTGATTTGGGGCAGTTTGCGCCTAGGCCCTCATAACTTTTTGTTCACGTAAGCTACCCACATCAAATTTGGGTCCTTTTTTCTAACATCCTAGGGATTCTAGAGGTACCCAGAGTTTGTGGGTTCCCCTGGAGGAGACCAAGAAATTAGCCAAAATACAGCAAAAAGTTCATCTTTTTTTTTAAACGGGAAAAAAGGGCTGCAGAAGCAGACTTGTGTTTTTTTTCCTGAAAATGGCATCAACAAAAGGTTTGTGGAGCTAAAATCACTTTCATCCCAGCTTCCAGGAACAGGCAGACTTTAATCAGAAAACCACATTTTTCAACATAATTGTGACATTTTCTTGGACATGCCCCATTTTTACTATTTTTTGTGCTTTTAGCCTCCTTTCAGTTAGTGACAAAAATGGGTGTAAAACCAATGCTGGATTCTGGAAAGCTAAACATTTCTGAAAAGTATACAAAATTCTAAATTCAGAAAGGGGTCACTTGTGTAGATCCTACAAGGTTTTCCTACAGAAAATACCAGCTGAAAGAAAATTCTTTTGAAATTGAGTTGAAAAAAAACGGCCATTTCTCTCTACATTTTACTCTGTAACTTTTTCCTGTGATCTCAGATTTTCAAAAACAATATACCTTTACGCCTGCTCGACTCTTCTGGTTGTGAGGGTTATATAGGGCTTGTAGATTCATCAAGACCCCTAGGTACCCAAAGCCAATAAAGGAGCTGCACCTTGCAATGGGTTTTCATTGTATACCGAGTATACAGCAATGCATTTGGTGAAATATAAAAAGTGAAAAATAGGTATCAAGGAAACCTTTGTATTTCCAAAAAGGGCACATGATAAGGTGTTGTGAAGTTGTATTTACTTGCACATCTCTGAATTCCAGGGTCTCTATACTAGCATGTGAATTTCAGGGCATTTCTTAAATATATGTCTTTTTTACACACGGTCTTACATTTGGAAGGAAAAAATGTAGAGAAGGACAAGGGGCAATAACACTTGTTCTTTTATTCTGTATTCCCCCAAGTCTCCCAATAAAAATGGTACCTCACTTGCATGGGTAGGCCTAATGCCCACAACAGGAAACGCAACATGGACACATCACATTTTTACATTGAAATCGGATGTGTTTTTTGGAAAGTGCCTAGTTGTGGATTTAGGCCTCTAGCTCAGCCAGCATCCAGGGAAACCTACCAAACCTGTGCATTTTTCAAAACTAGATGTCTAGAGGAATCCAGGATGGGGTGACTTGTGAGGATCTCATCAGGTTCTGTTACCCAGAATCCTTTGCAAACCTCAAAATTTGACCCCAAAAAACTATTTGTTCTCACATTTCAGTACTGCAAAGTTCTTGAATCTGAGAGGAGACACAAATGTCGTTCCACACAGCATTTTCCCAAGTCTACCGATAAAAATGGTACCTCACTTGTGTGGGTAGGCCTAGTGCCCGCAACAAGAAATATCCCAAAACACAACGTGGACACATCACATTTTCCCCCAAAAACTGACCTGTTTTTTTGCAAAGTGCCTAGCTGTGGATTTTGGCCTCTAGCTCAGCCAGCACCTAGGGAAACCTAGCAAACCTATACATTTTTTAAAACTAGATTCATAGGGGAATTTAGAATGGGATGACTTGTGGGGCTTTCACCAGGTTCTGTTACCCAGAATCATTTACAAACCTCAAAAAAACACTTTTCGTTTGTGAAAAAAACACTTTTCCCTCACATTTTGGTAATGGAAAGTTCTGCAACCTGAGAGGAGCCACAAATTTTCTTCCACCCAGCATTCCCCCAAGTCTCCCGATAAAAATGGAAGCTCACTTGTGTGGGTAGGCCTAGTGCCCGCGACAGGAAACGCCCCAAACGCAACATGGACACATCACATTTTTACATTGACAACTGACGTGCATTTTGGAAAGTGCCTGGCTGTGGACTTTGGTCTTTAGCTCAGCTGGCACCTAGGAAAACCTACCAAACCTGTATATTTTTTAAAACTAGACACCTAGGTGAACAACAAATTTGTGTCCACCCAGCATTCCCCCAAGTCTTGCGATAAAAATGGCACCTCATTTGTGGGGGTAGGCCTAGTGACCGCAGCAAGGAATACTCCAAAACACAACGTTGACACATCACACTGACCTGTTTTTTGCAAAGTGCCTAGCTGTGGATTTTGGATTGTAGCTCATCCGGCACCTAGGAAAACCTAGCAAACCTGGACATTTCTGAAAACTAGACACCCAGGGGAACCCAGGATGTGGTAACTTGTGGTGCTCTCACCAGCTTCTGTTACCCAGAATCCTTAGCAAACCTCTACATTTGGCAAAAAAAACCCACTTTTTCCTCACATTTTGGTGCTGCAAAGTTCAGCCCTCACCATTTCAAGTGGGGCAATTTTGAGAGTTAGACAAGCTCTCATGGCCCAATGTAAAATCAAAACCCCCAAAAAACAAATGTCCTCTTGCTTGCCATGGGATAAGATGTTTTAGTGTGCGGGGGAGAGCTGAAAGACTGTTACCCCCTGCAGTTGGGGTTGGGGCATAACCATGCCCTTACTGGTTGGTAGACACCACCCCACTATTTTTTTAAAAATTCCCTGGCATCTAGTAGGCTTTCTGCCCCCAGGGGAATGGATCAGGGGTAATTGCCCATTTGCCTACCGGTGGGGGGAACAACTTTGTCCCCATTTATTTGGGGTGGAGGTATGGCCATACCCCCACCCTCTTTTAAAAATATTCCCTGGGTTCTTGTGGGCCAAGGGGGACAGAAATGGCCAACAGTAATGTGCCCCCATGGGGAGCAAGCCAGCCCAAGGGCTGCCCCCCCAAACAAAACACACACACACACACCAATCCCTGGTGCCTCAGTGGTTTCTGTACCCTCTGGAGGGAAGATCGGCCTAATAGAAATAGGCCAAAATAGGCTAAAATAAATTTGCCCCCCAGGGGAGCTTCCATTGCCTGAGGGGTCGTTCCCCAATGGTAAAAAGTAAAAAATAAATCCCTGGTGCCTAATGGTTTCTGCCCCCTTTGGGGGCAGATCAGCCTACTTAAAATAGGCAAATTTTTCCCCTAGGGGGGCAGAAATGGCCTAAAATAAATTTGCCCTCAGGGGAGCGACTTTGCCTAAGGGGGTCACTCCTCTTGCGTGAAATTGACCTAAAAAGAAATCCCTGGTGTCTACTGGTTTCTGCCCCCCTTGGGGGTAGATTGGCCTAATAAAACTAAGCCGATTATTAAAATAATGATCTGCCCCCGGGGGTGTGTGGGGCAGAAAATGCCTAATAATAAAATGCTCCCCAGGGGAGCGACCCTTGCCAAAGGGGTCGCTCCTCTTTATTGTTTACCTTATGAAAGCAAAAATCACTGATGTCTATTGGGCATTTCTGCAGCCCGATCCCTTCACCATCGGGCTGCAGAAATACTCAAACAGAAATCAAAGGAAAGGAAAGGCCTTTCCATTCCTTTGACGCCTCTGCCTGCCCCCAGCCCCTGATTCTCTTCCGATTCTGGGGGCAGCCTCTGATGAGGTCAGCACGCAATCCGACATCACTGGTGGGTTGGGGGTGGAAGGGTAAGTGATTCCCTTTACATCCCTACCCATAGGAGGGGGGTGTGAGACCCTCAGGAGGAGTGCTAGCACTTCCCCTGAGGGCCCATACCAAGATGAGGTGGTTACGTCTGTGGCGCCTGAGCGCCATGGACAAGAAGGACGAGATGCATTAGGATTGTAGGGCTCCAGGAAGAAATGTTCTTTTCCTACAGGACCAGGTTGTCTTACTTAACATCCGGTCAATGGTTAGTGTGACTTATAAGTTAAAACTCAAGAAGCATGTAACAATCTACTAATAGAATCTTTTTATAGACTGATTCTAATATGGATGGTTATAACAACTGAGCTTTAACCTGTTTCATTTACATGATCTTGTAGGGACAAGATGCAGTCACAGAAAATTGCTCCCAATTCCTCCCAAAAAAACTGTTACAGCCTGAATGCCAAATTGTTCTCTGGACGGAACCAGGCCTCAGGGGAAAAGGGATGGGATTAAATAGAGAGAGAGAGAGAGTTGCTTGACTTTACTCAGTGTAAGCATCTCTTTGACTTTCTTTCGACTGGTGACCCTTCGGGACACCTAGCGAACGAGTCTGAGTGTTGCTACAAGAATAAAAAAACTTTTTAAAACTACAGTATGGTTCTGTGCAATTCCACACTCAAAAAGTCCTTCCTACTCTGGGTCATTCAGGTAAACACTTCCCTCTTTCCCATTAGAGATGAATTGCTTATTTGGGTTGCAAGGTTAGTTAAATTTATGTTTTCCTCAGGGAAGAAAGGTAAGTGATTAGGACCCTCTGAAAACCATTCCTAAACTCTTTAGACTTCTCCCCATAGAGCACGTCTGCTTTAAGTGACTTCTGAATCAGGATAATCGTGGTTATCATTTATTCTAGGAACTAAGGATTCATTCATTGAGAATATTCACCAGGCTACATCTCTCCAATTGTGCCAAGGTAAAAAGGAAAAAAACAATGCAATTGGCACATAAACCAACACCAAAGCCAAACACTAAAAGGAGTCAACTGTTGTTAGGAATGATTTGTAATTCTTACTTCATAGAGTACTTCACACAAGTGTCTGTTATCCTTTTTAGGATCCCCCAAAAATTACCTAGTAGCGATCGCCACTAGGTAGTTATAGTTGGGATCTAGTTACTATATAAAAATGTGTTTTTTACTTGTCTGTGTCTTTGGTGCTGATTGACGAATCTTCACAAAAGTTTCCGAAAATGTTTGACGTTCACGTTAGCTGGAAAGTTCTGGGGTGATCCATCGGGTGGGGTTGAGTAAAAAGGGAGGGTCCCAAAATGCTTTTTCCCCATGTTCTTTTCCATAGGAATTTTGAATAGAGATAGCGACCGAACCACTGGATGGAATTACACTAAATTCGGTTAAAAGGTAGCTCTTGGTCCAGAAAACAACCTTTTTGTTATTTGGGGGTAAATCTGTTCAGTAGTTTTTGAGAAATTAAAGAAAATCCAAATTTGTATATATAGGGACGGGAAGGATTCGCCACTCCTCCCGAGCTCGTGCTGAGATCTGATTGGCTGCCAACACTTCAACAAGGAATTGTTGGCAGCCATCTTGGGACGCAGCTTCAGCCTAGTCCTAGAAAAATCATAAAAAAAGAAAAGGGGCCATGGTAGTTCTGGTCATTTCCTCTACCGTGACGGGGTTTGGGACAATTGTGACTAGAGAGACAAAGGTGAGACAGGCATAGGTGTTCATTTGCCAGTGACAAGGTAGGTATCCTCTGCAGCTCAGAAAGAGACTGGGCACAGCCTCTCAGTCCATCATGTCAAAGGAGGAGTATCCCTCTCCACTCCCAGGGCCCTTTGTCCATTGTTTGGAAGCAACGCACATGGAGTCCATCAGGGGGCATGTGAGAGCTACACACTGACAGGGAAGCATTTGGTTTTAGACTGGAAAATGACAACTTTCTAAAAGTGTAATTTCCACAACAGTATCATAAAATGCGATTTTACCATTAAGTTGAAATTTACATTACTAATAAATTGAGCCCTTTAGCCATCTTTAGAGCTACTTCCACTTCCCAACTGACTTTAGCACTTATTAGTAATAGTGTAAACCAGTGTTAACCTATGAGAGAGCCAGCCTCGCCACAGTGAAAAAAAAACCAAAGGTTTTTCACTGCCAGGACATGTAAAACATAAATTATGCATATCCTACTTTTTAAATAGCATGCACCAGGGGCATTTAGGACCCATCTTAGGGGTGAAACAAGGAAGGTTCGGACCTGGCAAAAAGGATTGTTTTCCAAGAATAGTTGGAACCTAATACTGGACCAGACACAAAGCGTACAATTATATGGCCCACGGGTTTCCAATGTGACCAGTCTATAATCCCGCTCCCGCTGAACAGACTATTGTCCATAAAGAAGCTGATGCTTTTCAATCCTTCAAGCAATTTATTGAAAGAAGATGATAAAAATGTTCACAATTCAATCCAAATGTTACTCCACATTTGTAAAATCAAACCATGATAATGCATCAGTGTAACAATCTTCTTGTGCAAATGGCTGCATCCAAAACCCAGTGCCCTTTGTCAGGGGTAACTAAAAGAAGAATAGGAAACATGAAAGGTCTCATTAGGGCAGCTTGTTGGGAGTCAGAGAAACTGAGAAGAAAAAGATAAAGAAAATGAAATGCAGTAGAGACAATTCACGTGTGTCACGCTAAAAAAGAACTGTATTTCTCCATGTAAAAAAACATGCTCCTTAGTGTCTTTCGTGTGCCAGAAGCAATCCGTGATTGCTAATTAAGAGCCCAACTGTGCGGTAAATTGGCTCTAGGCAAAGTGCTACTAAACCAAGTGTAAGCTGCTTGACCAATCTGCACTCTAGTATAACAGCTGTAGTGAATCCCAGTTTGTTTTAATGGGATACAGGACTTAGCTTAGCCTTTGGCTTGCAGACTTGTGTCCCCGTCACCCAGTGACCTTTCTCCTACTTAGCTTGCTCTGTTTTAGAGCATTTAATAAAATCTTTTAAGATGGCTGCCTTGTTTTTAGTTAGGCCCATGTTCTTGTTTGCGTTATCAGTGCCACCGCACTAAGGCGTCAATATCAAGCGACAAAGATAAACAGACTGTAGATGTTCACTTTAGATACTTTCCCTCTTCACTTCTTTCAAAGGAATTGTTAAAATTAATTACCGTCCCAAGCATGTCTTGTTATCTATTGTTTGGGAACAAACCTATGTCAGGGGTCCAAGTAGATCTGTATAAGTATTGCTAGAGGGGTTCCGACCAGATGCCATCCCTGCTATCAATGCTACACGTCACCTTGATGCTGACCCAGTCTTTGTGTCCCTACGGAGTCTGAGAGAGAGACCTCATTCCAAGGTAACGAGGGTTGGGGGCTCTTCTCATGGACATGGCATTGGCAGATAAGGTTTAACATACCTAGCTCTCTTTTAGGTTAGAGGTTAGGCTCACTATGCTAGGGTATGAGGACATATTACACACTTCATGTCTTTTCATGTTATTGCAAGATGGTGGGGGTCTTTGTATTAATAACTCTTGTCTTTACCATTCTGTTTCTTGCATTGTTCATTATCCTAATCATTGCAGCCCATGCAACTTATCGCAGAATGCAGTTTTGCTAAATAAAACATGTTGAAACTTTACTGCATCGTCTTTATTGCCTGTGTTTGACTGAGACATGTTGTTAATGTGAGAAAGGGGTAATCTCCATTTAACCACGACATTCCTTGAGATGTCACACTCTTGAGTCCATGTTTAAGGCTGCCACAAATCACCTTTTACTGTTTGGGTTTCTTGTGAAGTGCTGCTTGTGAGCCGGAAGGGTTGGGACGACAGTTGCGACTTGTTGTAGGACTGGCATTGTCACCTACAAACATAATTACTGTCATCCTTAAACAAGCAGTCTTGCCTAGAGCAAGAGTCCAACTACGACATGCCGCCACCAACGATGGTGTTCAGGCACTAATTTACAGATACCCTGATTATCACTATCTCACAGACAACAGGTAACCTAAGTATCATTATACGGAGACATCCGTGGTCTTGGAGAAGATCCTCCTAAGCTAAACAGCGGCCACCTAATTAGGATGTAGGTTGTTCGAGCTCGAACTCATAAAAGGAATTTACTCGCCACTTGGTGTTCCATCTCTTTACTCATTTTACAATATGGCTAATGCCATAGACATTCCTGGGAATGCTAGACAAGCATTAACTTTACATCTAGTAACGCATGGCTTAACAGAAGAGGGTGGGGATGTTACATTCATAGTAGAAGCTAGTGAAGCCTACCAAACAGAAACATTTTATTCCTGGGTACACTTTCCCAAGGAAGACAATACTACATTCACATTCCACACATACAGAATTGCAAACGTACCAAGCATGCCAGTATCATGAAATACCGCTTACTTATCAGAAGCATCGGAACTGGTTTGAAGGCGCCTTACCACATGTAATACAACCCATGAGATTAGGTCCCTTAGGTAATGATGGACCAACATGGCCTATGTTTGCCACATACACACCTCACCCAGTTATACAAAAGATGCAGGCAGCAGACCTGCGAAACTTATATCTTGAATTAGTAACACTTTACAGACGACTAGCTCAGTTCATAATGCGAACTTTGAACACTACACCAACGCGTACAGCACCACCAGCACTTGCTGGATACCAAATGGCTCCAGGGATTAATCCACAAACAGTGCATACTATCATGGGTAAGGTACCCACAGAACGAGATAAAATTCCGTTCTGGGTAGCCCAGAAAACAAATCATCTGGAAGCTGTGTTTCCCCATACGGGACCACAGGAGAATCATAGAATTCTCACAATGTACTTGCCTTTTGGGATGGTTCCCTCGGTGGAGGACTGTGCCATATGGGGTACAGTCTTTGCTGCAATATACACTACCACACATGGTACCCCAACACTTGCCAATTTACCGGAAGTGTTAAAACAAATACAGAATGAGCACGGGGCTGCACCAGGCCTAGATTTGGGGATCAAATTCATGCGTAATTTCAACACAGTCTCCTCGATCATACTCAGTAACATTAAAGGGGAAGTGGTAGCACTGGCTATACAATAGCATCTCCAAGGGATTCCACTTTTGGACCGGGAGAAAGAGCTACCGAAAATTATTTCAGACACCTATACTAGTATAGGATAGGATAGTTTGGGAGCCAAGCCGAAGAAACTCGAATTACAGAGTACCACCCTTAAGGAAGGTACCAAACAGGCACAGGAGGGTTCTACTAAGCGCTGGGATAAGCAGAAACAATTTAAAGATAGACGAAATCAGAGAGCAGATTCTCCACATCCGGAGAACTCTGAAAGGAAAAATACTCTCAGAAATAGAGAATGTATAAAAGCTCCTGACAGATATACTGATTGACATCCCTCTCGTTCCTTTCAGGACGCACCGGATAGGCGTAGTGAGAGAGAGGGCCGTCCTGAACGATGTCCTGAATACATGAAACAGAAGAAAGACTCACCACAGTCTTCAGACAAAAAAGAAGAAAAGACCCCACAACAAAAGGCACAGTTAAAAATGCCAGTACACTTGAGAACATTGCTGAAGAACAAGATGTGGGCAGTGACACTGTTAGACAGCATAGCAGAGGTCACGATATCTCGCCAGAGTCTGAAAGATCATCTGGATGTGACAGCAACTAGCGCTTTCATTGCAGTTGAGACTGTGGATGGCTGCATACTCCCCTCAACAGGGTTTATGATTTAAATATCCAAATTGAGGGAGACGCAGAGCGTACCATTGGTGTGATATTCTGGGATGAACTTAGTTGTGATAGCCTGCTGGCTGAAAGGGACTGGCCACCTGAGCACATCCGTAAGCTCCCACATGGGGAAGATATCATTTTGCCTTCTTTCTCTGATCTTGTTCCAGAAGCGGTAAAACAAGCCTACGCTGTCAATTGGGCTTTAGCGCAGGCACCCGCGTTGTACCGCAATCATGAAGGTTGGGACAAGGACTCTCCTTGTCATGTAATACCTATCACCCCAACCTCAGCCACAATATCCTGTTGAACATGAAGCAAAAGCTCCAGCGAGTGAGATCCTCACTCAGCTCGAGTAGCAGGGAGTAATTGAGCCCTGTGTCTCTGCAATGAATAATCCGTTATTCCCCGTTGCAAAACCAGACCATTCCTACAGAATAGTCCTAGATTACAGATACTTCATCAGTCATACACATACATACGCTATACAAAATTCACATAGCACAGCATTAATTAACAATATAGTGTGTAAAAAATACAAAACAACGTTGGATATTTCGAACGGGTTTTTCTGCCAAAACTTAGCACACGAAAGTCAGGACCTGAGTGCATTCACACTTGGCTCACAGAAACACTTTTGCCCCAAGGCTATAAGAAAACCCCAGGTCTGTTCTCAGCCCGTGTAACATCAATATTGCATGATATTTATCCTGAGGGGTTGTCCTACGTGGATGACATCTATCTCACAGATGACAACCTCAACATTCATCTTGTCAGGGTCCATCGGATCGTTTTACGATTCGCAGCCCTTGGCTACAAATTCAATTTTAGATAAACTAAAATAGCCTTTCTCAGCATACTTTTCCTAGGATACAAGCTATCAAACGAGGGGCAGCGCCTGGCCCTGTACTTTCTAGAAAAATGTGCACAATTTCACCTTATACTCTCAAGAAACTACAGTCTTTACTTGGTTTCTTTAATTTCGGCAGAACATACATTCCTGACTATGCATATCAAGCCACTCTATGACCTAATACGCCCAGATTTTCTAGCAAACACTGGACAGTTGAACACACATGCATCCTTAGGGAATTGCAACAGAACATGCTAGAAGGCAAACACTTGCACACACAAGACAATAAAACAAATTTGGTCATCAGAATAATTGCTGGTGCCATTGGGTTTACTCACGTCACCTTTAACGAGGGCGACACAGTGCCATTAGCATATAAATCACATTTATACTCCAATGCAGAACAACGTTTTGCACCCACAGAAAAATTTCTAACTGCAGTTCAAATGCCTGCCATTAAGGAGAGGCCACTTGCCCGAGGGAAAGGCATCATTGTCGTTACCCCAGTGCCGGCCTTAGAGGCCGTCACCAAAGCAAGCATTCCTAATGCTAAAACATTACATCCACGTTGGATTCAATGGGCAACCTCCCTGACCGCCACTGATGTTGACTACATCTTTGATCCAAAACTTAAGACACAAGAATTTCTCCAATACGAACAGGAGTACCCAGCTCCTCTAGATATTTTGCCCCTTGACAGATACCATACTGTCATTTATACTGATGGTCAGCATAACCAGCTGTAGGTACCAAACATCAATATTCAGCCGCTTGCGCAGCTGTGAGTGGAGTGATGAAGGATGGAGTTTTCCACCCTCACAATACCTACACGCAGACCCTAGGGGACTGCACAGCTCAGCTGGCTGAACTTAAAGCCCTTCTTCTAGAGCTAGAACACACAGAGCCAGGATTGCTGACTTTAATTGTCTGTAACTAAAACTACTGCGTCTAGCCCTACAATGATTACCTCAATCATTGGAAGCTGAACGGGTTTAGAGAATCCAAGGGGAACACCATAAAACAAAAAACATTGTGGGGGAGGGTGGCTGATCTCAATGATAAGCTACCATGTGCCCATATAGTACATACATTGGGCCACCAACGTGTAGGAGTACACATTATCTGCAACACTTTTGCTGATGAAGCAGCCAAATCAGCAGTAGCTACGGCTTCTGTGGCTGCAGTGACTCGTTCTCAGACGAAATTGGATAATGAAATTCTGACTGCTGTGAAAGTTTCGGCTGAGGGCAATTCCCTCCCAAAAGCATACTCCACAAAATATTCTTACCATATCAGTGCACAGAATGTTGCCTACACAACAATTCTTGGAGTTGGAGATCGAGCGATCCCCAACGAAGACCGGAGATTAGATCTAATAAAAGCAGCACATGAGGGTGTCGCTTCTGCACATGCTGGTATTTCGGCCACAGTAACCCTCTTACAGAAACATTTCTGGTGGCCAGGTCTATACAAACAGAAAAAACAATACATCCTTTGTTGTGACATTTGCCAGCAAATCAAGGGCTCAAAAATCAAACGCCCACCGCAGACATCCCTCTTAGTGTCCAGCAGGCCACTACAATGTGTGTACCTGGACCATTGCGGTCCACTCCAACCTGATGGTGCATACAAATACATCTTAGTAACTGTAGATTCTTGTTAGAAATTGGGTTTCTGGTTGGCTAGGGTATGCACTTCAGCCAGGCAGAACCTACCCAATCAAGTCAGGGCAAGGGAGTTACACGTCCAAGATAACCCCTGCTCACCCCCTTGCTAGCTTGGCACGAGCAGTCAGGCCTATCCCAGAGGCAATGTGTAAAGCGTTTGCACAACATACACAACACACGTGACGCAAAACGTACACCACAAAGTAAACACAACACTGAGCTATGTAAAAATAATCTGTATTGCACAAAACATAATTAGACCAACATTACACGTAAGTAATACCCTGCTACCTTAGCAGTTGTCAGAATGTTACACAAGTTACTAATACTCTGCAAGACTATGCAGTTGTCACATTAGAACACGTGACTGCTCAGGATTCTGCAACCTAAGCAGTAGTCAGGAATTACACTAAGAATTTCATGCACTTGTCATGAATATTTTCCTAAATACTCCCTAAAAGGAACATTAGAGAATACATCACAAGTCATAAAAAATATATATCAGCTAGACCGTCACAAAAGGAACAGTAGCACATATATGTAATGTCACCAAAGCAGGTAGGAAACCTATAAACCCCCGAGGTCTATATTAGGCTCCTGGAGCCAATATCTCTGGAAAAGTATCTGTTTGGGACGAAGAGGCACTCCTCGTGCCTAAAAGAGGAGCATAGGGGGCCCCCAGCGCTCCTGTCCGCAAAATGGGGGCCACGCGGTGCTCCGGGGGGAGAAGGGTGGTTGGCACCCTCTCCTTGCAGTAAACGGGCCCCTCTGGGGACCCACGCCTTAGGTGGGGGCCTGCCTCGGCCCCCTCACACCCTGTCCTCGGGGTGGAGGCCAGGCGAGACCCAAACAAATGCGGGGCGAAGGGACCTCTGTCAAGGTCTCCCTTCTCGGGAAGCCAGGTAGGCAAAAACTGATGTAAAAAAAGGAGCGTCCTGCTCCTACGGTAGCGACCGGGGAAGGGGGCACTTCCCTCACCTTCCCCGAGTCCTGCGATCTTGAGATTCTGGAACTCGGACCCCTCCGAGGGCCCGAGGAGGCACTCGCCCGCACCCAACGTGGTGTGCGAGTGTCCTGTAGCGTTCCCGGGCCGCGGCGGCTCCGGTTGGGTTTTCCTTGTGTCCCGGGGGCACTGAGATGAGCACGGCCCTCACGCTTAAAGCAAATTCAAAAGCCCGGCTGCGGCAGTGATCCAAACAACGAAGAAGCGCCGTGGAGAGCGCGAGGGGCACTATGAGACCCCCGGGCTGCTGCGGTGTTCTTGGGGAGCAGAAATAAAGCGCTTTTCAAAGCGCTAGAGCACATCTGAAGCTCGGGCTGCAGCGGTGATCTTCTGCAGCAATTTTATGAGAGAGCGCTTTTCCCAAGCGCTAAGGCAAAGTTGTAGAGATCGGTGCAGGGGTCAGGGGCCACAGCACCCTGCCCCTGGGAACAGCAAAGTAACAAGGAAAAGCACAGGGCTGGTGGGCTCAACTACAGGCCAGCACAAGGGGTGCAGATGGTGGCAGTTTCTACTAGTGACCAGGCAGGTCACAGGTCAGCACAGCAGCAGCAGTCCAAGGTGGTTTCCTGGTGAGTCCATTCATCAGCGTTCTGTGTCCAGTTTCAAGTTCCAAGAGTGTTCAAATTGTGGGGAAAATTCCCCTGTACTTATACTGGGTTTACAGTGTGTTTTCCAATGGTAAGGAGAGGAGGTTCCAGCCAGTTACAACTGGTTCTGGGAGTGCCCCCTCTCTCCTTTCAGCACAGGCTCCAATCATCTGTGGGGGGTTAACCACCCTATTGTGTGAGGCCAGGACACAGCCTTTACAAATGCAGGTGTGCCCCGCCTCTCCCTTCTCGCAGCCCAGGAAGGCTTTTCAATATGTAGATGCATCTCTGTGTCACCTCCACCCTCCCTGTGTTCAGGCTGTCTGAGAAGTATGCACAAAGCCCCAACTGTCAGTCTGCCCAAACGTGGATTGGAGACAAGCTGCAAAACACCAAAGTCATAAGCACAGATAAATGCGCACTTTTTAGAAGTGGGATTTCTGTGATAGTAATAAAAAATACACCTACACCAGTAAGCAGCATTTCTTACCACTATCACAACCATTCAAACATGCCTACGCTACCCCTCATAAATCAGACAATACCCCTTACACATAAGGCAGGCCATTTACAATGCAATCCTATGAGGAGGCAGCACTCACAGCAGTGAGACTCCAAGTTAGGCTGTTTGTCACTACCAGGTCAGGCCACGCAGCATGGCACATGTCCTTCCTTCTACATACATGGCACCCTGCCCAAAGGGCTAGCTAGGGCGTACCTTAGGGGTGACTTACATGTAGTAAAAGGGGAGTTCTGGGCCTGGCAAGTAAATTTAGATGCCAGGTCCCTGTGGCAGAAAACTGTGCACACAGGCTCTGCGCTAGCAGGCCTTAGATAGATTTGACAGGCTACTTCAGTGGATGGCGCAAGCAGCGCTGCAGGCCCACTAGTAGCATTTAATTTACAGGCCCTGGGTATAGGGATGCCACTTTACAAGGGACGTATAGGTAAATTAAATATGCCAATTAGGTATAATCCAATCATACCAAATTTGTAAGAGAGAGCACATGCACTTTAGCACTGGTTAGCAGTGAAAAAGTTCTGAGTCAAAACGTCAGCCAACAAAGGTCAGAAAAATAGGGAGGCAACAAGCAAAAAGTCTGGGGAATGACCGTGTAAAAGGGCCAGGTCCAACATGACCCCCTACCAGTGCAAAGCCAGGGGAGAACAATCAATACCTTGATGGACTTCCCTGATTAGGCCGATAGAACCAGGACCCTGGCCCCCAACTGCAGGGACATGATCCAGTTCTACGCCAATATGAACCCAGTTGAATTCCTCTGTCTATGCTCCCAAGACAATTTAAGCTAACCCATGGAGGCGTCCTAGTTGTCTGTTGCCAGAGCCAGGTCCCAGGCCAGCCCTGGGCCTCTGAAACCTCTCAGAGTGAGGGGCGGGAGCCCCAGGTGCATAGCATCCTGTTTCCACTCTCCTTCCCACCAGTTCATGAGTTACCCCCTGACACTGGTCTTCTAGCCTAGGGACTGGTCCCATAGCCTGAATAGGGTCCAGGGGAGAGTCCCTCCTCCTGCCCCTCCTTCTAGGGTTCCGCTTCCTCCGAGGAGGAGTTGTACCCCCAGAATCCAGAACTGCCATGGTGCTGGTTACAGTCGTCCTGGTCAGCTCACCCACCAGTTCAGAGGAGCCCCCCGTAACTGGTCTCCAAACCCAGGGTCCTTCCCCTCTGGCTGAGCTGGGGTCAGGAAAGAGCCTTTCCTCTTCCTGCCCTTCCTTCTAAAGTTCTGCACCCTCCCATCAGGAGTGATACCCCCAGAAGTAATGGTAGAGAGACTGGGGACAGTCTTCTCCACCTCCAGGTCAAGGGAGCTACCCTGGACCTGGTTTTCCAACCTAGGGACGGTACCCTTGGGCTGGTCATGAGTTAGGGGAGCGTCCTCCCTCAAACTCTCCCTTACAGGAACTGAATCCCTAGGGCATGCATCTTCCAACCTAGGGACGTTACCCTTTTGCTGGACAGGAGTCAGGGGAGTGTCATCCCGCGAATCCCCCCTTGTAGGAACTGAATCCCTAGGGAATGCATCAGTAGAGAGGCTGGTTACAGCAGTCTCTATTCCCAGATCTAGGGGGTTGCCCATGATCTGGTCTTCCAACCTAGGGACGGTACCCTTTTGCTGGACGGAGTCAGGGGAGTGCCCTCCCTCAAACCCTCAAAATGAAGTGTCTGCACCCCCCTCTTCGGGGTGGTGCTGCTGATCTCCAGAGTTGGAGCAACCCTGTTCCCAGGTGTCCCCCCTTCTCTTTCAGGCTCTAGGGTATACCTTTTATAGGATTGGCCTTTGGTAACGATTACCCTCCCACATTGGGGCCCCTCTCGGGTACCTTCCAAGACCTGCGGAGTAGGACAGGTCCCTGTGGATCCTGCACCCTCCCCGCTCAGAACGTTGTCGGGATTGGTTCAATTCTCGCCTTGGTGCACCGATAAGGAGCCCTCTAAGGCATACGTAAGAGGATAGGTCCTTCACAATCCTACTTCCTCCCCGCTGAAAACTTGGCCTGGATCAGTTAAATTCCAGCCTTGGGGCCCCTTCTGGGTGCCTTCCAAGACATGCATAAGAAGACAGGTCCCTCTGGATTCTGCACCCTCCCCGCCCAGAATTTGGCCTGAATTTCCCAGAACCTCCCCCACCCCTTCCAGGGGTGAACCTAAGACTGCCCTTGATGTCTGACCAGCTCCCCTGGCACTAAGCCAGAGGTCAGCCTCCTTTGCAAGCTCCCTGGGGTCAGAGAACTCACAGTAAGACAGGTGTTGGCATAGCTCTGAAAAACAGCAATGGAACACGTGTTCTCTTAGAATGAGACTAAACAGCCCTTCATAAGTGGTTGCTCTGCTACCCTCCACCCATCCTTTTAGTGCTTTGCAACAAGTCCCCATGAAGTCCTCCAAGGCTGGTGAGACCGCTTCCTGCTGCCTCTGAACCTCAACCTGTAGTCTTCAGGGGTGAGACCATACTTTTCTATCAGGGCCTTTCTGATGTGGGGATACCCCTGCCTGTCACTCCCTTCTGGGGCCAGTAGGATATCCCTTTCCACCTCTGGAATATAGCTCTCTAGGACAGTTCCCCAATCTTTCTCAGGAATACTGCACGCAACTAGAGCTTCCTCATACTCCCTAAGCCACTGACCAGATTTGTAATACTGCGCTCTAGAGCGAGTCTTTCTATGGCAAAGACCCTTTCAGCCTCTGCCATCCTCTCCTGGACTAAGGCTTTTTCAACCTCAGCCTGTCTCTCTTCTACAGCCAGCCTAGCTAGCTGCAGCCTCAGGTCCCTCTCTTCCTGCCTATCTCTGAGCTCCTCAAAATTAAACAGGGCTCTCCTGAGGATCCCTATATGGGCTTCGGCCTCTATAAAAGGTATACCTCTCTCCCTGCAGAATCCCCTTAACTCTTCTAGAGTGTAATACAACATATCATCCATGTCAAAGGTGGACTGCATTTTGTAAAGAGCACAACACTGGCGTAAACACAAGAGTCAAAAGTGCGAGTATACAACACAGGAGTAAAAATAAAATGACTAGCTTGAGAGAGCAGGAGAATAATTTAAGAAAAGAGAATTAAAACATGTAATGGTCTAAGTGCAATTTACGGTGCAAAAATGAGTCACAAGGTAATGTGCAAGCGCAAGTCCCATCCTCACCGCTGACAACCAATGTTAGAAATAGGGTTTCTGGTTGGCTAGGGTATGCACCTCAGCCAGGCAGAACATATCCACTCTAATCAGGGCAAGGGAGTTACACGTCCAAGATAACCCCTGCTCACCCCCTTGGTACCTTGGCACGAGCAGTCAAGCCTATCCCAGAGGCAATGTGTAAAGCGTTTGCACAACACACACTACACACGTGACGCAAAACCTACACCACAAAGTAAACACAACACTGAGCTATGTAAAAAAAATCTGTATTGCACAAAACATAATTAGACCAACATTACACGTAAGTAATACCCTGCTACCTTAGCAGTTGTCGGAATGTTACACAAGTTAGTAATACTCTGCAAGAATACGCAGTTGTCACATTAGGCCACGTAACTACTCAGGAATCTGCAACATAAGCTGTAGTCAGGAATTGCACTAAGAATTACATGCACTTGTCATTAATATTTTCCTAAATACTCCCTAAAAGGAACATTAGAGAATACATCACAAGTCATAAAAAATATATATCAGCTAGACCGTCCCAAAAGGAACAGTAGCACATATATGTAATGTCACCAAAGCAGGTAGGAAACCTATAAATGCCCGAGGTCTATGTTAGGCTCCTGGAGCCAATATCTCTGGAAAAGTACCTGTTTGGGACGAAGAGGCACTCCTCGTGCCTAAAAGAGGAGTATAGGGACCCCCGGGGCTCCTCTGGGCAAAACGGGGGCCACGCGGTGCTCCAGGGGGAGAGGGGCGGTCGGCGTCCTCTCCTTGCAGTAAACGGGCCCCTCTGGGGACCCACGCCTTAGGTGGGGGCCTGCCTCGGCCCTCTCACACCCTGTCCTCGGGGTGGAGGCCAGGCGAGACCCAAACAACTGCGGGGCAAAGGGGAAGGGACCTCTGTCGATGTCTCCCTTCTCGGGAAGCCAGGTAGGCAAAAACTGATGTAAAAAAAGGAGCATCCTGCTCCTACGGCAGCGACTGGGGAAGGGGGCACTTCCCTCGCCTTCCCTGAGTCCTGTGATCTCGAGATTCCGGAACTCAGACCCCTCTGGGGGCCCAAGAAGGCACTCGCCCGCACCCGACGTGGTGCGCGAGTGTCCTGTAGTGTTCCCTGGCCGCTGTGGTGATCTCCGAGGGATCGGAGACGGCTGCTGCCCCGAGGCGCCCCTGGGGGCGGACCGTGCCCCGGGGGCACCGACAGGAGCACGCTTGCTCCAGTTGGGTTTTCCTTGTGCCCCGGGGACACTGAGATGAGCGCGGACCTCACACTTAAAGCGAATTCAAAAGCCCGGCTGCGGCAGTGATCCAAACAACGAAAAAGCGCAGTGGAGAGCGCGAGGTGCACTTTGAGGCTCCCGGGCTGCGGTGGTGTTCTTGGGGAGCAGAAATAAAGCGCTTTTCAAAGCGCTAGAGCACATCTGAAGCTCGGGCTGTGGCGATGATCTTCTGCAGCAATTTTAGGAGAGAGCGCTTTTCCCAAGCGCTAAGGCAAAGTTGTAGAGATGGGTGCAAGGGTCAGGGGCCACAGCACCATGCCCCTGGGAACAGCAAAGTAACAAGGAAAAGCACAGGGCTGGTGGACCCAGCTACAGGCCAGCACACGGGGTGCAGATGGTGGCAGTTCCTACTGGTGATCAGGCAGGTGACAGGTCAGCACAGCAGCAGCAGTCCAAGGTGGTTTCCTGGTGAGTCCATTCATCAGCGTTCTGTGTCCAGTTTCAAGTTCCAAGAGTGTTCAAATTGTGGGGAAAATTTCCCTGTACTTATACTGGGTTTACAGTGTGTTTTCCAATGGTAAGGAGAGGAGGTTCCAGCCAGTTACAACTGGTTCTGGGAGTGCCCCCTCTCTCCTTTCAGCACAGGCTCCAATCATCTGTGGGGGGTTAACCACCCTATTGTGTGAGGCCAGGACACAGCCTTTACAAATGCAGGTGTGCCCCGCCTCTCCCTTCTCGCAGCCCAGGAAGGCTTTTCAATATGTAGATGCATCTCTGTGTCACCTCCACCCTCCCTGTGTTCAGGCTGTCTGAGAAGTATGCACAAAGCCCCAACTGTCAGTCTGCCCAAACGTGGATTGGAGACAAGCTGCAAAACACCAAAGTCATAAGCACAGATAAATGCGCACTTTTTAGAAGTGGGATTTCTGTGATAGTAATAAAAAATACACCTACACCAGTAAGCAGCATTTCTTACCACTATCACAACCATTCAAACATGCCTACGCTACCCCTCATAAATCAGACAATACCCCTTACACATAAGGCAGGCCATTTACAATGCAATCCTATGAGGAGGCAGCACTCACAGCAGTGAGACTCCAAGTTAGGCTGTTTGTCACTACCAGGTCAGGCCACGCAGCATGGCACATGTCCTTCCTTCTACATACATGGCACCCTGCCCAAAGGGCTAGCTAGGGCGTACCTTAGGGGTGACTTACATGTAGTAAAAGGGGAGTTCTGGGCCTGGCAAGTAAATTTAGATGCCAGGTCCCTGTGGCAGAAAACTGTGCACACAGGCTCTGCGCTAGCAGGCCTTAGATAGATTTGACAGGCTACTTCAGTGGATGGCGCAAGCAGCGCTGCAGGCCCACTAGTAGCATTTAATTTACAGGCCCTGGGTATAGGGATGCCATTTTACAAGGGACGTATAGGTAAATTAAATATGCCAATTAGGTATAATCCAATCATACCAAATTTGTAAGAGAGAGCACATGCACTTTAGCACTGGTTAGCAGTGAAAAAGTTCTGAGTCAAAACGTCAGCCAACAAAGGTCAGAAAAATAGGGAGGCAACAAGCAAAAAGTCTGGGGAATGACCGTGTAAAAGGGCCAGGTCCAACATGACCCCCTACCAGTGCAAAGCCAGGGGAGAACAATCAATACCTTGATGGACTTCCCTGATTAGGCCGATAGAACCAGGACCCTGGCCCCCAACTGCAGGGACATGATCCAGTTCTACGCCAATATGAACCCAGTTGAATTCCTCTGTCTATGCTCCCAAGACAATTTAAGCTAACCCATGGAGGCGTCCTAGTTGTCTGTTGCCAGAGCCAGGTCCCAGGCCAGCCCTGGGCCTCTGAAACCTCTCAGAGTGGGGGGCGGGAGCCCCAGGTGCATAGCATCCTGTTTCCACTCTCCTTCCCACCAGTTCATGAGTTACCCCCTGACACTGGTCTTACAGTGTGTTTTCCAATGGTAGGGAGAGGAGGTTACAGCCAGTTACAACTGGTTCTGGGAGTGCCCCCTCTCTCCTTTCAGCACAGGCTCCAAACATCTGTGGGGGGTTAACAACCCTACTGTGTGAGGCCAGGGCACAGCCGTTACAAATGCAGGTGTGCTACGCCTCTCCCTTCTCTCAGCCCAGGAAGGCTTTACAATATGTAGATGCACCTCTGTGTCACCTCGACCCTCCCTTTGTTCAGGCTGTCTGAGAAGTATGCCCAAAGCCCCAACTGTCAGTCTGCCCAGACGTGGATTGGAGACAAGCTGCAAAACACCAAAGTCATAAGCACAGATAAATGTGCACTTTTTAGAAGTGGCATTTCTGTGATAGTAATAAAAAATACACCTACACCAGTAAGCAGCATTTCTTACCACTATCACAATCATACCAAACATGCCTACGCTACCCCTCCCTAAATCAGACAATACCCCTTACACATAAGGCAGGGCATTTCCAATGCATTCCTATGAGGAGGCAGCACTCACAGCAGTGAGACACCAAATTAGGCTGTTTGTCACTACCAGGACAGGCCACGCAGCATGGCACATGCCCTTCCTTCTACATACATGGCACCCTGCCCAAAGGGCTTGCTAGGGCGTACCTTAGGGGTGACTTAAATGTAGTAAAAGGGGAGTTCTGGGCCTGACAAGTAAATTTAGATGCCAGGTCCCTGTGGCAGAACACTGCGCACACAGGCTCTGCGCTAGCAGGCCTTAGATAGGTTTGACAGGCTACTCCAGTGGGTGGCGCAAGCAGCACTGCAGGCCCACTAGTAGCATTTAATTTACAGGCCCTGGGTATAGGGATACCACTTTACAAGGGATTTATAGGTAAATTAAATATGCCAGTCAGGTATAATCCTATCATACCAAATTTGTAAGAGAGAGCACATGCACTTTAGCACTGGTTAGCAGTGAAAAAGTGTTCAGAGTCAAAATGTCAGCCAACAAAGGTCAGAAAAATAGGGAGGCAAAAAGCAAAAAGTCTGGGGAATGAGCCTGTAAAAGGGCCAGGTCCAACAATTCTTGTTATAGATTCCTGTGGGTAGGGCCTTAGTGGTTGGCTGATACTCGTACTGTTATCAAAGACTTGCTGAGCTTTATTGGTACATTTGCGGTTGTAGCATTCCATTTGGACCATTGCCCTGCATTTGCCTTTAAGGCATTCAGGGACACCATGGAGACGATGGGTGTTGAACTCCATTACTCCTCACCATACCAACCCAAAAGAAATTTGGTTGTGGAGAGGCGGAACCTTGATCTAAAGCAGTCCTTAGCAGCAAAAGTATTAGGTTCTGGCCGCAGTTGGCTTCATCACCTATATAGGGTCCAGAGAGCACAGAATAACCTGCCAAGATGGTCCTTTGGGGGATGCACTCCCTATGGGGTTCTCTTTGGGATACCAATGTATGTCCCAGCTCTTGATGGCCCTGGTTTGGTGGCAGCAGACACACCTTTTGACATAAATGAACGTCTCACTGTCTTACAGGAGCTTCAGCAATTTTGTGATGATAAATCATCTGCCAGTGCTGCCACCTTGGGAATAAGGAATTTACCAACAACTTCCACTGGCTGGATTCCTAAAGTCGGGGATCTGGTTTGTAAGAAGATCGCTGTGAAGAAGGAATTCAGTCCATTGTGCAGAGCACCAGTCCTTGTCCTGGGAGTACAAGGTACCAGAACTGTCATCTTACCACCACTGCCTTGTTCCAAAGGAAACAGATTCATTTCCATTGATGACGTCAAAGTTCACGATGTGGCCGATCCTGCACAGTAAATCTCAAAGATATGACTGAGAGGCCTGCACCACTGGAGCATCGTAAAAAGTGATGCTCCAGAGGTGCAGGCCTCTTGTAAATGAGGCCCAAGGACCAATGTAATAAAGTAAAATGTGAGTTTTCCACCGTTTCATACTCTATTACAGTGGTTCCCAACCTATGGTCCGGGGACCCCTGGTGGGTCCACGAAGTCTCTTCAAAGGGTCCGAAATTGCTTAGAAAAATAAATAATATTAATAGATTAATAAAGTGTATATAAATAAAGTTGCTAAATGTATAATTGAACATTTTAAAACATAATGTAAATGTCAAGATATTTAAAATTGGAGGCTAAAAATTAAATTAGCACCGTCAGATTGATTCATGAGAGCAGTGTAGGTGCCTCAAACATAATATAGTATGGATGATGTGCGGCTTCAAATGAATATAAAAGAGCTCCAACCCACCTATTAAAATTATTATTTTTTTTAATGTATATTTGTTTGCAAATTAAATAATGTGTTCTAATTTCAGCATGTGTTTAATGAATGCTTGTTTCTGTATTTTTTGTGCATAATTTTGCATTTCAAATAATCAGCAATGTTTGGGCCAGGGTCTCTGGCTCCCAGTAATGACTCAGTGGGGGGCCCTGGATTCCAATAATGATCCATTCACAACTGACACAGCATTAGCGATGCATCAAAATTTAGAGGTGCTGTGTCAGTTTTAAATGACACAAGTAGCCTAATGTTTTAGGACCAACGCAAAAGACTGAAAAATGGTGGAATATCACCTATGTATAATTTTGCATTGGTCCTGGATGTAGGATGGTATGTATGCATTATGTCTATGTGTTATATTACAGTGGGCATAGTCTACTAATGTGTATGTAGAGGCCTGAGTATGTGTGACATAGTGGGTAACAGTGTAATGTAAGTGAATACAAGTATATGTTGGAATGTGAAGTGGCAATACAAGTATTACCTACCTTATGTGTGCACTTACATGTTGTCCTTTTCCGTACGCAGGCCTGAACTTTGGGACCCCTTCTTCCATGGAGAAGTGACAGTCCTCACCTGTTCTTTACCAAACATACATAACTTCACATTGCCTTGCTGCAGTGGATGATGGGATCATTGGTGCATTGGTCAAGGGGTCCTACAACATGATTGTCACATATGTATACCCACTGATAGTAGAGGGGAAGTGAACACAGACATATTCCAGTGTGTGAAGTGACTTCAGCTGGTCAGATTCCTACTGAAAAGCCACTGTGTAATTTTTACGCCTAGTTTAAGGAGGCATATGAATTTTGATACATTATGTACTCTGCGCGTCACTTTCCTAAAAAACTTGTAAATATGAATGCGTCAGTTTTGCGTGGGAATTTATGAGAGAATGTCTACCTTGCATATGGTTAACATAACCTCTCACAGCTGGTTGTACTGCAGGTAAAGTACAATGCATGACAGAGAAAAGTGATGCATTATGCTTAAGGCATCACTCTGTAAATATGGAGCACTGAATGCGGCACCGCTGCATCAAAAAAAAAAAAAAAATGATGCAGCAGCGTCACAAGATCCTTGTAAATATGCACCTTGAAGTGATTCACGAAATGGGTAACCTACGGCTAGGACATTCGGCTTTTTGAGGAAAATTGCTCATTATGCTGGTTCTTGGAGAGAGACATGACAGGAAACGGAATCATGCTGACTTTTAAAATTACGAGGGACTTGTGCACAAATTAAATAAATTATTCAGTGGAAAGACCATAATGTGTATACATTGAAATTACTAATAAAAAAATGAGCAGCAACGGTCGCCTAAAACGTCATGTTGTTGAAACAAGGGGTGATAGTCTAGTTGTTAGTAAGAAACCGCAATGATTGATTCATTTCAATGGGAGAAACACAAGCAGCATTATTGTCCAGTGCAAGGCAACGTGCTGCTGAAATACGCAGACCATTTTTCTGGGTGCTGTGGTCCTTTTTTTACATGAATAATTAAAGCTTTTGGGTTCTGGTACGGCGCGAGTGCCACATCTTTCTTCACTAGAGTAGAAATCGTATGCATAGCAACGGTAGCGGTGTGCCATTGGACACCTGTCCGAAGTTACGTGTAGGCCACATTTTCGATAAAGAAAACACCCCCACTTAAGAGCTGCCTTCAAACCTGCATTATTTGATAACATTTATCCAATATGTAGCTCTGCCTAACAATAAGTAGCACCAAAAGGGCTGCCATCATGAGTGCCATAGTGCAGTTGTCGCATACCTGAATGCTGAAGTTGACAGCAGGAATCTTCGAGCCGGCAAAGTCAATTAATGCTTTTTCAAAAATCCAGGGTCTCATTTATAAAGATTTGGCATAGCGCAGAGCGGCAGGTCTTTTTGCTGCGCTGCCCTATGCCAAATCGAAAGGACGGGAATGCACTGTATTTACAAGATACAGTGCATTCCTGTCCTTTCAGCCAGGGGCAGCGCACAATTTTGTGCCTAGCACCAACACAGGGTCTCTGGCACCATGGTGTAAGGGTGTCTGCGTTGTTGGCAAGATTGTTCCTCATTCTATGTGTGCCACAGAATGCAGCACTTGTGTAAAGCGGAAAAAACGAGAAGAAATGAAAGCATTTCTCCTTGTTACACTTGCTCTGGGGAGGCGTAAGGTTTTGGCGCTGCCCCAGGTTTACATGATTTTGAAAATCTAGGGAAGTGTCAAAATCCATAAGTGTTGCGTGGGGACACCCAAAGCAACACCCATAGAACACCTCCTTGACACAGAGTAAGGCAACGCAGCGCTTAGCCCTGCCTTGCCTTACTCTATATCTATGAGGCCATGCAAAGCCATGCAGGGGGCTTTGCATCTCCTAATAGGTGTGACTGAGAGGCCTGCACAGCCGGAGCATCTACAAAAGTGATGGTCCGGCAGCACAGGCCTCTTGTAAATAACCGCCCAGTTTGTTGTTGGTAGTGCTGGACTGGCTTTTCACACTGGAACTGTCAGAATGACCAGCATGAATGGGCCAGTGTGTGGGTCAATTTTTTGGTGCTGTGGGCCATGCTAAGACCAAAACAATGGCCCACACTCTGGCCTTTTCAAGCTGGCCCATCTGGCATTACCAGTGTACCTGAAAGGCCAGTCCAGCACTGGTTATTAGTCACCGAACCTGGGGGCATATTTACAAGTTTTTGGTGAAGGACAGCACTGCAGCCTTCTTGCTGCGCTGCCCTGCATCAAAAGTAAAGGGCAGGAAAGCACCCTATCTATAAGATATGGTGCATTCCTGTCCTCTTCCACAGTGCTGGTGCCCGATTGGCTGCCACATGCTAATGCAGACACCCTTGCACCAGGGTGCAAGGGTGCCTGCATTGTAGGTATGATTGTTTTGGTGCAGAAAGGGACACTTTCCTGCAAAAAACAGTGAATGGAGGTAATTTCCTCTTTTTATGTGTGTTGCAGAATGCAGCACACATAGAAAGAGGAAAAACAAGGAGCAATAATGTTATTTCTCCCTGTTGCACCTCCCTTACGGCTCCTCTGGGGACCTATAGGTTTTTGCCGTATTCCCAGGTTTACAGCATGTTGTAAATCTGGGAATGTGTCAAATGCCATAGGTGTTATGTGGGAACACCCAATGTAACACCATTGGCATGTCTCCCTATTGCAGTGTGAGGCAACACAGCAGCTTGCGCTGAATTGCCTTACTCCATATTAACAAGGGCATGAAAAGCCATGCAGGGTGGCTTTTGGTGGCCTTGCAGATATGGCACTGCACTGTGCCCTGCCAGGCCGTCATTAAAAGTGACTTTCCAGCGGCGCAGAGGGCTTGTAAATAAGCCCTTCATGTAGAAATACCAAGCTCCCTGAAAGTAAAAAATGGTCCCCTCTCTTCAAGAAAGCTGAAGACAATTCTTTTAAAGTGATTCTTAGCCCTGTAGTGAGAATGATTCCCAGAAAGAGTCCTAGTGATTGGCAACGTAATGTGAGAAGAAATTCCTGGGAAGTGTTTCACATTATTATACCTACAATTCTTAAAATACAATTATAAAACATTACACATTATGTGTGTATATGAATTGAAAGCAAAAGGAACAAATGATGGACGGAAGGCTGAACAATGCAAATATTCACCCCCAATCACAGATCTGTGTTTAATCCATCCATTGTTTGCCGAACACACCACCCCAGTTTGGCACCAGCCATATTCAAATCAGTCTGACCCTGTTCCCATGGGAGAAGTCCAACAAGAACTGCCAGGCCAGGTTCTCACCGGACTGGAATGAAGCATCCTGGGACCGGTTTTGGGGTATCGTGCCTCATCAGCCAGGCTAGCTTGAACCTAGTGGCACAGTGAACATGGGACTCATGTCTGGGATTATCTTTCCAACTTAGGGTGACAAACGCAAAAAGAACAGATGATGGAAGGAATGCTGAATAGGGGGACCTCTGCTTGCTTTTATTGGGAAAACCATGGAGGGGATAGGAAAGTCATTTCATGCCTGATCCATGCTGTGATATCAATATCTGGTTTCTGTTGAAGCAGCCTAAAGGAAGGCTGATCAATGTTTTGTTTAGTGTGCAGCTGCCTCATCCTTTTTTGTTCAAGATGATGTTGCCTTGTAGCTTTGGCTTGACTTCGATGGAAACTAATTTCAAATTTTTCCATTACTTCGTTTCAGCAACTGCCTTCCATCAATTTGGTATAATTTTACTCTTGATGACTTGATTTTTTTAAAATTGTCATTGCTTTTATTTTTGCCTGACACACACCACTTGATGTACTGACCCTATTTTAATACATGTATGTGGTAGTCACATTAACTGATCTCACATTTCATCAGGTGGTGGCGTTTTGTTAAAAAAAAACTATCTGGGGGCAAGAGAAGGACTGGTGGGTACTGTTGGTATTTTGCATTGTTTCATATGCTTTCATAAGACCTGTAAACCAATTACTAATAAAAGATCCACCAATTTACAAATCAGTCTGTTATTTGACCATAAGGAGTATAGTCCACCAAGGAACATTTCATCCATAGAAAATGGTACAGATACACTAGTGATAACTACAATTGTAGCCCACATCTGAAGCCAGAAAGTAGAAACGGTTGGGCATAGAAAAAAACATGTGAAAATAGGAGCTGCAATGGGAATTACAACGGCAGCAAGTATCATGTTTTAGAAGCTTGAGTTTAAACAAATGAGCTGAAGTGTAAAATAATTTATTGTTAAAGAAGCATAATGTTTATGTTAAGTTGGCCAGATGACTAGCAGATTGTCCCATATAGAGAGAGGCTAACTGCATTGTAGATTGGATTTCCACAAGGATTCTAACTTGTACCTAGGTCTGTCAGGAATAGATGTAATGAGTTTTTTGTAAATTAGAGAGGCTGCGGATGTTATAGTGAGTGAGAAAGGAGTAGACTGCATCTGATTGGTTGGACCCAAAGGATGTTAGAAGAGTTTAAATGCATTTAGAAGAAGACTTTTAGTAGCGTATACTGTCTAAGGAATGCAGCTGGCAAATTATAGGAATTGAGCTGGGGATTTAAAAGAAATAACTGAATTGTTGAAAATCAATTGTGAGATAGTAAAAAGACCCCCATCCATGCAACTCTTCCCTATGATAGGCTTCCCATTCAAAAAAATCTGTTTATTATATTAGATGGGACTTGGAGAAATTTGTCATATGAGGAAGTGTTGGATAGAAATAAAGGTTAGAGCAAAGAACAAGTAGGCAAACAAATTCTGTGGGGTTGGGACACAAAAACAAAATGTTTATGAGAGAAAGGAAATATCATGGATTATTCTAGTAAGAACTACAATTTTGATTTAGTATCACTAAAGTCAGAAAAGGAACACTGAACTTTCCTAATTCCCAAAGGTTTATGATAGAAAAAAAAAATGAGTGAAATTAACACCACCTCCATACTTTGGGATATGAATCGATCAAATGAAATCCGAGATGCCTTCCCATTCCATAGGAAACAATATATGTGTTTATCCAGAGTGTTAAAATACTTCTTCTGAATCTTTATGGGTAACGTCTGAAGAAATAAATTTACAATGGGAAGTAATGTCATCTTAATATTATCTAAACAACATCACCAAAAAGAAACAGAGGTTACCAGACCTGGGCAAGGTGAGTAATCCTAGAAAGCATGATTTCGATGTTAATCTTTAACATGTCTCTAATATTGTTGGTGTAAAGAATTCCCAAATACTTGATCTTAGTAGGATTCCAAGATAGGCCTGGCACAACAAAAGGATCCTTTATGCAATATTTATTTAGGAACAAAACCCTCTGATGTATCTGTATTAAGCTTATAACCTGACACTTCAGAATACAAATGCAAATCAATAAATAAAGTAGGGAGTGAGAATTCAGGTTCTGACATGAAGAAGAGTATATCCTCGACATCTGCGGTGTATTTAATAAGTGAGTATTTAATTGTGTAAACAGAAAGGGTGTCTGAAGTTTTTAATTGAAGTAGAAAGTGTTCTAATGCCAGAATACATAATTTCAGAGATAAAGGACAGCCTTGCTTAATGTCTCTGTTGGGGGGAAGTAAGGGGATTGTACTCCATTTACCATGATGTTGGAATGAGGTGATAAATAACATACGGAAATGCGTTGTAAAAATCTGGGGCCAAAACTGTGCCATTTCAGTGCCCTCATGAGAAACTGCTAGATGACCCTATAGGAAACTTTCTCCGCACCAAGGGTGAGCAGAGCAAGAAAGGAAGTGAGTTTATTAGCTTTATTGGTAAATATTCAGAAAGATAGGCGAGTTATCTGTTTTGTTCCTGTGTTTAACAAAATCAGATTGTTCTTTTTCAGAATGACAGATATCATTGCCTCCGAAAAAGTTCCAAGAAAGTTGTTTAGAGAAAGAAAATAAATGATTAGTTTAAATAGTACTGGGGAGAGTGAAGCTGTTAGGACCAGGCACCTTACCCTTTGGTAAACTTTTGACCGCTGATTGTAGTTCATCCATGGTGGAGGCAGATTCAAGACAGGAAGTATCAATGGTAGTGAGATTCCGGGGTTTAAGGATCGAAAATTAGGAGTTTATAAGACCTTGAGAAGGAGTGGTTTCAGGGGTTTATAGCTGTTACTATTAGTCTGATCATGGAACAACTGGGTACCTGAAGTATTAATAATGGATTTAATATTCCTTTTTTGCTTTCTACATTTTAAGTACTTAGCCAGAAGAGCACCCCCTATATTTTTTCACCATAGAATATAGTTTTAAATTGAAGGAGTGTGCCACTAGCCTTGATAGTAGAGAACTTATTAAATTCTATTTAGGCTGCAATTAGTATTTCTAAATCTGCTTTATCACTTTTTGGATGTACAAAGTGTGTTCAAGATGTTTAATATCAGTTAAAATAGCAGTATTTTTTCCCCTAGGTTTCCTTCTAGAGGAGCCATAGTTAATAACAAAGCCTCTAGAAGCTGCATTAAAAGCATCCCATACAAAATTAAAGGAAGTATCACCTGTGTTAAGAAATTCGGATATAAAAGTTTCATAGGAAGTAAAAAAACATTTATCAGTGAGTAGTTGTTGAATCCCCGGAACGATTTACAGTTGTGGTCACTGAGGATTTCAAAATCTTTTGAGACAGGAGCATGATCCAAAATCAGAAATGACCCAATCTCTCAATTCATCAAATGTTGAAGTAACTTTTTACATAAGAAAATATCATCAATCCTGGTATTAGAGAAATGAGCAGCAGGGTAAAAGAAATATTCCTTAAGATCTGGATTAAAACTGCTCCAAGAATCGGACAGGGAGTGTTAGGATGCAGTGTGTTGGAAAGCCTTATGGGCTTTATGAGGGAGAAACTTAGTAGAAGAACGACGACCTAAAAATGAGTCCAAAACGTGATTGAAGTATCTCTCTAACATTAAGTTCTCAGAATAATAGTCTGTGACCTTTTGGAAAATCTATTTCCAATATTCAGGATCCAGATGTGTGGGACCATATACATTAAATAATATGAAAGTGGTGTCATCTATCTGAAGCTTAACTAATACCCACTGCCCTTCTGTGTCACATTTCTGGGATATGTGTGTAATATTCAAGTATTTATGACAGAGAATAAACACTCCACTTTTGTGAAGGACAGATGGAGAAAAGAACACTTTATCCATCCAACATTTTTTACTTGCCAATTTCTTTTGCAGAAGGATGAGTTTCTTGAAGTAATCCCTCTCTGCATTTCAATTTAGATAAATGTGACAATACATGTTGACATTTAACTGGGTTTTTGAAGCCCTTCATGCTCCATGTTATAACTCTATGAGTCGCTCTGATGACATGACAAAACCATAACAACATATATTAAGGTATAATCACTGGACATGAGAGTGAGGGAGAGAATAAAGAAGAAAAGAACAAAGATGTGAGAGAGGATAGCACAAATACGTGTGTATATCATCAGCATAAAAGTACTGAGTCATGTGATGAAAATAGAGAATGCTGGGCAATGGACAGTTAATTGTGGAATGATGCATTCATTTGTGACATAACAATGTATGAACAAAAGGAAAAAGATGCTGCAAAAAGCAGAGGAAAGTCTGTCAAAGGCCAAAAATAAGGGTATTGCTGCTGCGCTTCATGTTAAGTATCTCAGGCGATACAATGAAGTTTTTTCCAAAAGGGTGACCATTTAGGAGCATAAATCATTAAGGCTTCAAAATGTGGGAGAAATTATAAGAAGTGCCTCTAAAACAGGCTGGTAATGTACAATGGCAGTTGCTATTTAACAAAAGTGGTGGGGCAGTTGGGGGGACAATAACAAAAAAATAAAAGCCCTTACATGCAGTAGCCACCTTGCCGCCTCAGTGATCCCCTGGTATTTGTGCACAGGATCCCAGACTCCCCTGCACCAAACCAGACACTGCTTTCATGCTGGTAATACTAGTACACAGCATGTGAAAATCCCCTGGATTGGTCTGAGCAGGCTGGTTTTGTGCTCGTATGGGGACTGGGAGCCTGTGCCTGCTGTTCTTTACCCGACAATTCAGCTTGGGTTCGAGAGATCCCAGTGCGCATGTCATTTTGGTCATCCTAAGACAGCTGGCCAAATCGTAATATGCACTTGCAGTAGTGCCCACCACTTCTCCTCCATGCTTGCTTGAGTGCTGTTGTCATGATGACCTCACTGCTAAGACTCGGCTTATGAAGAAAAATAAAATGAAAATAAAATAATTTTATTATAATTTTATTTTTCATGTTTGCATCTGCTGGTAGTAAGGCGACGCTCCTCCACCATAAGGGAAGAGCCGCCGCTGGTAGTGTAGCACCCGACATCCAATGTCCGAATCTAGCTCAGAAAGCAGTGTGTCTACTTGGAAGCCACTGTGGTCCCATCTGCCCATCTGAGCCACTCAGAAGCTTTACAGAATGGCAGCGATCTTAGGTGGCATCCGGCTACACTCTCCAATTTTGAGGATCTCATACCCTTTTTGTTTCCACTCCCCGTGGGTATTGTGGTGTCTTAGAGCATCATCTTGCATGGTAGAAGGTTAGAGCAGTAGTCTACTGCAGTTCATCAAGTACCTCCCTTATCCAACCATCTTTGCTCTTGCCCCTCACCCACCTCCTGCTCTCCATTGTGTTGCTTTTCCCTCCCTCCTCTCCCATGCCTCCCCCATGCTGTTTGCCCCCTGCACTTCCCTACGGATATTATGTGGTTGCTCCTTCTCCCCTCCCCCATGTCACCCTCTTCGTCCTTACCCCCACCCTCCTCCAGATGTTCCTTGTGCGGATGACCACCAATGGTTTCCAATGCTCCCTTCATCACTTACTCCCACCACAAAAATCATTAAACAAAGCCAAATAGCTCTCTCAGATGCAAGTGCTATTTGGCTTTGTTCAATGTTTTCTTTCACATGTTGCACAGCAACGCGGGCTGCTGTGCAACATAGCTGAAAGAAAACGATTAGCTATGACGTGGTCAACAGTGGCTGTAACTTAGTGCTTTGTTTCTTTACTTTAAGCCATGTAGTACAGCAGCCAGTGCTGCTGCGCAACATGTCGAAAAAACAGGTACAAAGCCAATAAATCTTGCTCAGGCAAAAAACTATTGGCTTTGCCAATGCTTGATTTCCACTGTGATTGCTAAGATTGGTCAGATTTTGTTTCAGTTGTGCTACACTTCTGTTTTAGTCTCATTAACCTGCTGGAATATGACTACATACATTAACATCTCAATTGCGAGAATTAAGCAGAGTTTAGTTGACAGGGTATGTGGTTAGTACAAAATATTGTTTCTGGAATCTGATAGTTTAACAATGGAAAACTGTCATATCATAACCAGTTGTATTATCAAAGCAAACACTTAGGGGCATATTTAAGAGTCCCTAGCGCGATTTAATATCACGTTAGCATACATTTATTTTACGCTAATGTGGTGTCAGATGGCCAAAAACACTGCGCCATATTTACAAAGTGGCACAATGCATGCATTGTGTCAGGAAAACTATTGCCAGCGTTGTGAAGTTCTTCCCTCAGCAAAAACAATTCCCCTTTTCCTTGTACCCACGTTGGTTGCAGCAGCGTCCTCAATCCCTGTGGCTCTTGCAGAGGCTGTTCTTACAGCTTCTCCAGTTTTAACTGCCACTCAAGATGGTGGCCGCAAATCTTAGTGAGGTCAGCGCTCTAGTGTTTCTACCTTAGTCTTGCGCTGAAGCTTCCCTCCAGCTGTTTCTCTCTCGGAGCCCTGCACTTCAACTGTCATCCTGAGGAGAATGAGCAGTGTTCCTGAGGCGCTTAGTTTCATAGAGAATTCTTCCAGTTTTGAGTAATTAATTATCTTTCTCGTTACGGTGTGCACACCTGCTACTTTTTTCCCTTTTGAAGAAGCTGGATTTTTTCCTTCTTCCAACAACTGGTTATCAGCTTTCTGAGGAGAGTTAGTTTTGGCTTAACAGTACTTCAAGCAACTGCTGTAAGGAATCCTTTCTTATGATTTCCAGACTTGCCAATATATACATGTACATATATATTCAAGAACTCTTTGCTTTGCAGACTTATCAGTTTTAAAGACAAACCTCAGTGCTCAGACTAATTCCTAGAGACTGTGATTGAGAAAACTGAACCTTGAAAAGGAGTTTTCATTTCCTGTAAAATACATTAGTAGTTTGTAAATATGTGACCTTTTGAACTGTTCTCCAGAGAACCTTGGAAACCTCTGACTCCTGGAGAAAATAAGATATTAAGTTAACATTGTTATCTTAGAGAGAGGCTAGTCTCTCAAAAGGTCCAAGTTAGGAGAACAATAGAATTGGGTGAATGTGAATGGCTAAACAGTTGAATGCACAGTAGGAATGTACTTATCTATGCTCTTATCACCCGACTGCAGGTCCTTCTTTTAAATAAATCCCAGTAAGAAAAAAGGTGCAGGTTTTCAGAGACACACACTCAATATCCCATCTTCAAGTGGGAAACACAGGCTGGAACTAGATCTGGAGGCGGTCTCTCTTTTTCTATTCCCATTCCCCTTTTGCCCTACCGGATGCAGGGTTCAGATAATCAGTTAAAGTCTGAGCACACATCTGTTGGAGGGAGTTGGGTATAAGGCATCTGCTCCTGTGGAAGTTTGATTTAATGGGTAATCTTCTGGCACATTGCGCCACTTTGCAACTCCTTGTGCCACATTATGCCTGTGCCAGGCATAATGTATGCAACAAGAGCATTCCCCAATTAGGGGGGGTGCAAAAATGGCACAAAGAAATCTAAAAGATTTCTTTGTGTCATTTTTTCTGCATTTTTAATGCCTGCACAGAGCATTAAAAGGAGGCTCTCGTTGTTTTCAATGGGCTTCTAGGTGCTTTGCAGAGTTAGCGTCAACATTTTTTATGCTAATCCTGCAAAATGCCAAACTATCATCCAAACTTTTGACACTATTTCCCTAACTACTGCCATGGTTCCCCATATGTTAAATACGGTGCACACATGGTGGCCTTAGGGGGACGCTAAAGGGCACATAAAAAGTGGCGCTGCATATGATGAAGCACCACTTTTCCTTACTATACATCATAGTGTTTTACATGATTTATATATACATGAGTGACATGGATATTGTTTTTTTGCAACACATTAATGCCATCTCTAATATTTCCCTGGGCCTCGCCAGACAGCATTTAGTCGTCCACAGTACAACTCATCTCAGAGCTGAATAGTCTGTGAAGCACCCAACTCAATTGTGTTCTTTTCAAAAACAATATTTTTTGCTATATAAGATGTTTTCAATACTATCTTAACCTACTTGGCTTCATTTCATGCCAAATCAAAATACAAACTGTGTGTCAAGTGTAAACAACCATATGTTTTTCTTACTTCCTTCAATGGTTAATTTGGAGGTGTTGCATTAGTAGCACAGGGAGCTCTAGTTTGTCACTGGTGCACATAATGAACAGCCACAGTGATGGACATCTGCACCTTTCTTTCTATCTAATAAAGTTCCATATGTGATGAGAATTCTCTCCATCATAAGCCATTGTATATAATTTCGATGAGTTTCTGTAATGGTTACAAACTATGAAACAGGGGACTTCATGGAGAAATATTTCAGTCCACATCAGTCATTAGCTCTCTTGCCCTGGAAATGTTGGCATTTTCTAATCATGTGTGCACATCCACCTGAAAACTAGTGTGCTTCAGTTTCAGAGCTGGTTGGCCAGTCATTTAGTTTTGGATAATCACCTTTTATAGTTCCCCTTTTATTTCTTTGTTTCTCTTCTTTTAATTTTAATGGTGTTTAACCCCTTTAGTGCGTGTAATGGGCATGGACATCACACGCACACCCTCCCTGCTGTGGGTCATGACCATTGGCCGTCACCAGGGAGGGCTTTTAAAAATCATCTGGTGCTTTGCACCAGAAGATTTAAAAACAAAAAAGCCCTCGGGAGACACAGAAGGGCTTCCATGTCTCTCCCGAACCCTACCAACCCATCTGTGATGACATTACATTTGCTTTCCCCACTGGAGCAGAGACAGCGGGTAAGGCCACTCTCTAATTTAGTGGGGAAAACAGGCCCAAAAGGGCATCCCCAGCTTTCAGGGAGGCCTCGGTTGAAAGTGGAGAGTCTCCCTTTTCAATCAAGGCCTTCCTGAAAGGGTTTCCTGGCCGTCAATCACGGTCACGCTGCAATCCACGGCCAGGAAACCCCACTAGATGCCAGGGATTTCATCTGGGGGGTTGGCTCTTGTGGAAATGGGCCAGCCCCGCCGCCGGGGGCATAAAAAAAAAAATATATATATTGATTAACCCCGGGGGGGTGCAATCACAGCCCCCGGGGTTAAAAGTTAAAAAATCATAAATAAAAGAAATTTACGGACAGTCACCCTTGAGCAGGGCTTACACATTGTGTTGGCTATTTTTTTTTCATAGACGTGTGGTTTCCCTGGAGGCCACGATCGGCCTCCAGGGAAACCACACATCTATAAAAAAAACATGATCTATATATATACATATAGAGGGAGAGAAATGTCTCTCATATAAATTTGTATATATTATATATATGTATATTATATATATATGTATGTGTAGAGACCACTTTTTCAATGCATGTGTGGTTTCCCTGTGGGCTGCAATCAGCCCCCAGGGAAACCAAACACACATATAAAAGTTTCTCTCTATATATATATACATAGATAAAGCAGATAGCTAGGCAGCAATAAAATGTCAAGATAACTCTTGTGATTATGTTGCTGCTATAGCGAGATCAGACTTCTGTCTAGTGGCAGATTTGATGACATAAAGTAGCGCAGAGGGTTAATGTGCCTGTTGAAAAGAATAGATCTGTATTTTGCTTTTTGTATGGATGGCTGAGTGAATTAGTAAAGCCAGCTGTTACTAGCACTAGCAAATACAATGTATAGGAGAGAGGGACTACGGAGAGATTAGGGGCACTTTCCCTGGGTAGTGAGGGACTCTAAGGAGGCGATCATGAGGGTGGGGGAAATTTATTGTCACACTGGGCGCCACCAGTGCTCAAGGCTGTGATGATGGGTATGTTGCAAGCTGAAGTAATACAGTGTCATTTAAAAAAAAAATGTTTCCCGTTTTTGGAGAACCAGTTGATCGAGGAAAGAAGACAAGGTAAGGTGACCGTCGTTATTAACTGTTGCACACATCACTGACACACACCCACCAACAGTTTGAGAACAATATATTTGACTTCTACTTGTGATAGTGTTTTAGAAAGACCATTTTAGCCAGTAGCAGATATGGCATCTTGTTGGATGACTGCTGCTCAAGCCCTAACGCAGGTTATGGAGGACAGCTCTGATGCAGGATCAGAGACTGAAGACGGCAGATACTGAGACAGCATCGGAGGGAGAGGACAGTGGAGCAGAATCTGGAAGTGATTTTTCAGTCAGTGAATTCTGAGGGAGATGATGATGACAGTCATGCTGTCCCTTCACAAGCACAGTTGGTGCAGCGCGACAACAGGAGCAGGTTAGACCAACCCAGAGTGCAGGCATGTATGGCGGCAAACACAGATGGAGTGCTCTCTTGGCATCCCCCCTATTTAGTTCAGCCTCAAATTCTGCTTTTCACTGGCGACGCTGGATGTAAAGTCGATTGGGCCAAGTTTTTGCTCCTTGACTACGTCTATCTCTTTTTGGATGTTGGTGTCCTTGAGCAAATTGTGTAGCAAACAAATTTGCGTGCCAAACTATTTCTAAGGGAGCAGATAGGCATCATAGGGCCCCATTTTACAGCACACCAGTGGACTCCCAGTTTGCTGTAAGAGTTGAAGATATTTTTGGGACTTACGCACAAAATGGGGTTAGTGCAGAAAACACTTTTGTGTTTCCCCAAGTCTCCTGAAAAAACAGTGCCTCACTTGTGTGAGCAGACCAAGTGCCCGCAACAAGGAAGGGCCCAAAACCCATTGTGGAACATCAAAATTATCTATTACACAACAACCTGGTTTTGTAAAGGGGGCACCTGTGTTTTTGGTCCAAAGCTCGGTGGCCATCTAAGGAAACCTACCTAACCCAGACATTTCTGAAAACTAGACATCGGGGGTGGGAGGTCCAGGGAGGTGTGGCTTCTGTGGATTACCCAAAGTTTTCTTACTCAGAATACCCTGCAAAGATGAAACGTTGAATAAAAACACTATATTTTTCTTGCATTTCTGTGACTTAACCTACAGGAATGTGCAGGGATCCACGAACTTCCCACCACCCAGCGTTCCACCAGTTGTCAAGATAATATCAAAATCCTCTTGTGCCCGCGTCAGGAATGGATCACCCCAGGTCATTACTAGTCCTCATGCAAGGACTACCCATGACCCTTGTGTGATCCATTCCTGTTGCAGGCACAAGGCCAATGCACACCAGTGCGGTAGCGTTTTTATCAAGACAATTTGGGGAACCCTGGGTGGTAGAAAGTTTGTGGATCCCTGCACATTCCTGTAGTTTGCGACACAGAAATGAAAGGAAAAATTTTGTTTTTATTCAATGTTTCACCATTGAAGTGTATTCTGGACTCCCTTTGATGGCTGCTTTTCAGAAATTCCTGAGTTTGATAGGTTTCCCTACATGGTTGCCGATCCCAGGACTAATTAGTATACTTACCATTGTTACCGTAATTGCCGCAATATATTTTGGGCCCCTCCCTGACATGAGCACTTGGCCCACCCACACAAGTGATGTACCATTTTTATCGGGAGTCCTAGGGTAATGCTGGGTGATAGGAAATTTGTGACTGTCTGCAGATTCCAGAACTTTTATCACAGAAATGTGAGGAAAATGTGTTTTGTTAGTCAATGTTTGAGGTTTGCAAGGGATTCTGGGTAACAAAATGTGGTGTGAACCATGCAAGTCAGCCCACTCTGGATACCCCTACGTGTCTGGTTTTCAAAACTGAACAGGTTGGCTAGGTTTCCCTAGGTGCTAGCTGAGCTATGGTCCAAAATCTTGAGCTACCCACATTGGAAAAAAATGACCTGTTTTCGGTGGAAAAATTTGATCTGGCCATGTGGTGTTTTAGGTTGTTTCCTGTCACAGGCACTAGCTCTACCCACACAAGTGAGGTACCATTTTTATAGGGAGACCTGGAGGAATGCCAGGTGGAAGGAAGTTTGTGGCACTCCACAGATTGCAGAACATTTCCTCACAGAAATGTGAGGAAAATGTATTTTTTTATTCAAAGTTTGAGGTTTGCAAGGGATTCTGGGTAAAAAAAACTTCCTGTAAACCATGCAAGTCAGCCCACACTGGATATACCTAGGTATATAGTTATCAGAAATGTACAGGTTGGCTATGTTTCCCTAGGTACTGGCTGAGCTAGGGTCCAAAATATCGAGCTACCCACATTGGATAAAAATTACCAGTTTTCGGTGGGATATTGTCATGTGTCCATGTTATGTTTTGGGACACTTCCTGTCACAGGCACTAGGTCTGCCCACACAAGTGAGGTACCATTATTTTTGGAATACCTAGGGGAATGCCAGGTGGAAGGAAGTTTGTGGCACCCCACAGATTACAGAACTTTTCATCACAGAAATGTGAGAAAAATTTGTTTTTTAGTCAAAGTTAAAGTTTTGCTAGGGATTCTAGGTAACAAAACGTGGTGTTAGCCACACAAGTCAGCCCACTGTGGATACCCCTTGGTGTCTAGTTTTGACAAATTTACATGATGGCTAGGTTTCCTTAGGTGCTGGCTGAGCTAGGGTCCAAAACCTTGAGCTACCCACATTGGAAAAAAATGACCAGTTTTCAGTGTCAAAATGTTATGCATCCATGTTGCGTACTGGGCCATTTCCTGTCATGGGCTCTAGGTCTACCCACACAAGTGCAGTACCCTTTTTAATGACAGACTTGTGGGTGCATAGAATAGCAGAACATTTGTTATAACCTATTGGATTTTGCTGCATTTGTGCCTTCCATATGCAAGCCAGTGTTTAAGAAAGGTGACATTTTGAAACATACCATCCAAATGATACATTAGCATGGAAACCCACAAATTCAGAGTTGTAGAAGTGACCACTGCTCCTAAACTTGTGCCCATTTCAGAAATGCATAAGTTCCCTTAATACCCATTTTTCACTCTGCCTATTTCGCTATAAGAATTGGTCTATACTCGGTACTCAATGAAAAACCATCGTGAGGTGCACCTCAGTTGTTGCTGTGGGTACTTTGGGTTCTTGGAGAACTTACAAACCCTATATAGCCCTGCAATTAGAAGGGTCAGCTGACATAATGGTATATTTCTTTTGTCAATCGGTCATAGTGACAAAAAGTTACAGATGAGAATGTTGCCACAAATGTCTGTTTTCTTTCCTACTCATTTTTAATACTTCTTTATTTCAGCAGTTATTTTCATTGGTAAAACCTCGAGGGATCTACATATAACCCTTTGCTGAAATCAGAATTGAATTTTGTCTACTTTTCACAAATCTATAGCTTTTCTGGCTCACCTATGGGTTTCACACTGGTTTCCACCACAAACTGGAAGTAGGTTGAGAGCCCCAAAAATAGGGAAAATAGGCTACCTCTTAGTAAAATGCCAAAACTGTGGTACAAAATTGGGTTTCTGGATTCAGCTCTGCATGTTCCTGAAAGCTAGGAAGATGGTAACTTTAGTACATCAAACCATTTGTTGATGCCATGTTTAGGAAAAAGACAACCACTTTTATTTGGAGCATATTTTGCCTATTTTTCTAAAAAAAACTCCAAATGTTGCTATATTTTGCCTGTTTTCTTGGTATCCTCCACAGGAATTCACAACTCCTGGGTGCCTTTACAATCCCCAGGATGTTGGAAAAAAAACTCAAATTTGGTGTGGATACCTTATGTGGAAAAATGATCTGGAACCCTAAGCATGAATTACCCCAAACAGCCATAAAAGGGCTCAGCACTGAGTGGAGGAGAAGATGGCTAGGGGGGGCAGGGGGGACAGTGGGGACAGGCGGGGAAGCCCAGCAACGGAGGGGTTGATGAGAAAGTTCTCCAGGCAGTACTAAAAATGCACTTGCTTGCTTCTCATTTCATCTGCAGTGTGCCGCATCCCATGTGGCCACTTCCTCTAAACCAGGCAACCATTATGGATTGCTTTTGTCCATAGTGGATCACTGTTTTGCCATTCCCACATGGGCAACATGTTGATTCTAAATGTGGCAGTCATGCTGGAACTTTAAAGCAACAATAAACTATTTACGATATCTCTGCAAGACTGACATGCTATGATTAGTTATTGCAAAAATATGGCCGCTGTGTTTAGGCAGCAGCAGATTTCCTTTTTATACTTGTATTATTTTAATTTATCTTGCATATGTTGTTGAGTTTGAGTGTGTTTTATGGCAGCTGTGTCGAAGGGTGAATGCTGGAAGGAGTTGCTGGATGGATGAATGGATGCCTGAGTGAGTGTACAAGTACTATTGTTCAGGCTCCAGCTTTTGTTTTGGAAAACTGTCACTTTAGCTGGTGGCCATCTTTATGTTGTTTTTGTAGACCTGTGCTCCGCTTTTGATTGGGTCCCACGGCTCACACTATGGCAAGTACCTTCTGATATAGAGGTCCCCAAGTACCTGCTGCACATTATTATGAGCCTCCCTGAAAACAATTATGCACAGGAAAGGTGTGGTCAGGAGGGTAAAACGACCGATCCAGGTTTCTGCCCTCATGTTTTCAGGTGATACTTTACTTCTTTCAAAATCATCTGTGGGCCTCCAAAGATTACTGAATCGTTTTAAATGTTTTTGTAAGCAGAGTGGTTTGGAGATCATTGTTGGTAAAAGCAAATACATGGTTCTGAACCCTTGCCACTCTACCAGACCTAATCATATGTTAATGGGGACCCCCTTAGGTAGTGTGTACACTTTTAGACTGTGGCAAAATAAAGTATTTTTGATTTGGAATAGATGCGTGACTGCAGAAATGAGTGACAGAATGTGTCTACAATGATCTATTGGATGCCTAATCCCATCAATGAAATAAAGGGCATCTTCATTCATAAACCAGACTTGTTGGCATTACCAGTGTTAGTAGATTAAGAAAGAAATTGGAAAGTGACTTAATTTTAAGTATTTCATTTCAGAAAGGGAGTTTCAATTTATGCATACATTGAAATACTGTGAGAAATTGGTTGTAGGGGTATGCTGTCAGTGCTGTGCAGAAGGGGAAAATCTCTTAAGGTGAATTTGAGTCAGCTACAGTCAGGTGGAAAGCGATTTGGGAGAGAATGTGGCATTATGGCTACAGGGGGTTGAGCCAACAAATTAACCTGGAGAGCCAATCTGCAGCCTCAGATTCAATTGTTAAAATGAGATCTGTTGGGACAAACAGGCCCTCATAATGGTAATTGATATGCACCCCTGCCATGGGCCCCCAACTGTACTGATGTCTGAATCCCTAATGCTGATTTTTGGTGTCATTGGCAAACACGGATCATGCGTGTGCCCCATGACATAGGCCTATCTCATGGATTACAGTCTTGTTGGACCAGGTGGGGCACCCAACGCTCTATCCTCATAGTGGTGAGAAGCTACTGCCTTCACCAGGAGTTAAGCAGCATGAGCGTGATGGTAGTAACATACTGTGTAGTGATCAGTAGGAATGAACAGGTCCTTTTTAACCTGTCTCACTGCAGTGAGGCCTACAGACTCACTCATTTTCAAAGTTCTGCTGCTGTGTGCTGAACTCACCCTTGGCCTACATCTATTTGATGCATAGCATTGGCATTGAGTGGTGTATCTATACTGGGTGTATGTGTGCCTGGGAAAGGCACAATACAGGGCTAATGCTGTACTGAGTGTTGCATGCATGGTAAGTGCATGTGATGGGTGTATGTGTGCCTATGAGTGGTACAATACATGGAGGATGTAGTGCTGTGCAGAGTGTGCATAATAAATACATGTGCTGGATATATGTGTGCCTATGAGTGATACAGTACAAGAAGGATGCAGTGCTGTGCATTGGGTGCATGTTAAATGTATTTGCGTATTTGTATAATGTGTGTAGGTTGTATACATGCATACGTGTATGGGTGCCTGTGGATGGTACAATACATGGAGGGTCCTGGGTTCTATTTTGGGAGACCCAGGCCTGCATAGTGAACTACGGAGAGGAGGTAGAGAAGTCTCCCCAAAGAGACTTGGGTATTGCTGCATTCCTAGAAGCTGCTGTCATTCCTGCTATGACAGTTTGCTTTCAAGAGGAAAATTAGATCAGAGAAGTGGGCACTTCAAAGGAAGCAGACCCCTAACATAAACTTCAAAGACTTAAAGTCTAAATCACATTTGGTGTCTGGAAATGATCTAAAAGCAGGGGAGCTTAAAACCCCCAAAATTGTCATCTGCCCAGCAGTCAGACGGCCTGCGTGAGAAGGGAAAGCTCTGCAAGATTACTGCCTGTGACCAGGAATAGGAGGCAAGGTCTGTCAGTCTCCCTGCTGGGTGAGGGGAAATCATCTAGTGAATCCAAGACCTCCTGCCCTGGAGCCTAGACCCCCAGCTCCTGCCTGCTTGCCAAGACCAGTGTAACCTATGAAAAAGAGGAGAGCGTTGGAGGGAGCAAGGTCTAGAGCCCTGTCAAGGAGACAGCGGCTGTACTGATCGGGTTGTTGCCCGTGTGAAGAACAAAGTCAGTGACCTCATATGCAGGATATGGCTGCCATGAATTGAGCCATGTGCATCACTGCACCAATTGGGCCAGAGCCGGTGAGTAGTGAAAAGCGGCAACCCGATGTGTCAGGAGAGGCCCCCATGAAAAGCCTGCTGTCTTTAGTTGGCCTTGACCCCATATACCAGGTGGGGCTACTGCTGAGAACTTCACTGTTCTGATCGGGCTAGAGCCTGTGTCTATGAGGATACAGCAACCCCGTAGGCCAGAGGAGGTCACCAGGACCAGTAAGTCAGGTGACCTGGCTGGAGGTATCGTTGAGAGGAGTGAGGGCACTGTGTGACCCTATGCATATGCCTGAGACAAGGGCTTTGAATTACCACCCCACCCATTGTGGGAGGAAGCAGTGACTAACCATGGAATGGGCAGGCTCAGGAACTCTGGTTGCTCCGATCCTGTGAGTGGAGGGTAAGGGGTGGTTTTGAGCCAGTCTGCCCTAGGGAAACTTGCTGCTAATTAAAGCTGCAGTGCTGGAGCCCTGTTGACTTTAAAAACAGAGTTATAGTGGACTCTTGAGACTCGGGCTAGTAGTGGGGCTTACTCTGGATGTTACCTATATTGAATGGGGAATAAACACTACCGCTAGAAGCAAGGACCCAAGGGACCGCCTAAATAAACTCTAGAGCACTTATCTCAGGGGGACTGTGTAGTTGTTTGTAAATGTTGTATTTTTCCATTATATGTGTAATGGTAGAAATAAATTACTTCTCTTTTTTCATTCATTGTTAAATGTGATTATTTGGCTGGACAAGAACCTATGTTCACCCCAATGCAGCCAAACCTCCCCCCTCTCCTACCCTCCTGCGAGAGCTTTGGGCTCCTCAACTACGTTACTACTGAGAGTCCATTGCAGAAGAGGTACTTGGCCCATTAGCTCCCAATCCATAGTAGGTCAGGCCCCAGGTCATCAGGAGTAAAAAACCCTTAACCCCCACAGTTGGGCCAAGTAGCCCACGCTACCCCATGGCCCTCTGAAAGGGGTTCTGACAAAGTCCCTTTTCAGTTCCTGAATTTCTTCCTCAGTCAACAAGCATTGGCAATAACAATGGGTTTGGCTTGTGAATGAAAATGCCTTTTGAGTCAGTCTAAGAGCCCATGCATGAGCCGAGCCGGCAAAATATTTGGGAAGTAAATCGTCAACAAACATCTTGTAAAGTTTCACATTTTAAAAAAAGTGTTCCTTGTATCTTGGGAGCGTTTCACTTTAGTAAATTAGTTTACATTGCCGACCTGAGAGTCAATTGCTGTATCTGATAATTTATTAAGATGAATTTAGAAGCATTCATGCCACCACTGAATACGCCAGTAGCGAACCACGTGGTAATACAGGTGACAGTGACCTCTTATATAGCTCACCTACAAGAAATGAATTGTAAATAAAAAGGTGCCGGTGCCCAAATCCCTCCTCTTAAACATGCGGCTGCTGCAATTAAATGTGCGAACACGGAATACCGAGGCACCGTAATTTTGAAGCCATCTCTGGCCTTTTCTATCCATATGAAAGCAATCCCTTCCCCTTCAGCTCACTCTGCAGCTTTCTACTTTCTCCCTTTGTCAAGCTTTTTCGTTTTTCCCTTCATCCGTCTTTCCTGATGACGCAGAAATGAAGGTTTTACATTTATTAGCGCATAAAAGTAGTGCTGCAATAATCAAGTGTGACTTTAACCGAACTAATAAAGATTGTACGGGGACAAATGTGCCCTCAGAGTAGTTTGCCAACATTTATAAGCGTGCTTTATATAACGTGATGTATTAGAATTGTACTAATCTGACATAACCGTAAACGTGTGCCATGATTTGCTTGTTTGAAATGTTTTAGCTTAGCATAACTTTAGTGGAGGCTTCCGCCTAGCTGCCTTGTCTCACGGTTTAGATGCTCGTGTTTTTCCAATGTGCTAATAAAACGTGTATTCTTGCTTGAAGCTGTACTTTTCCAGTGAGATCGGTTCACATGCTTATCTTTAAGGTTTCGTGCCAGCCTGGCATCTTCTTCTTTGCTCCAAGGTCAATCTGCAGGTGCAGACAATGGAAGCTCTGAAAGTGAGTTAATTGGTAACATATGTTGCAACTTATGTTCCCGACTCCAAGGATAATGTATGCCTAGGTAGAAGCTTGTGAATAGTTGTTTTTGATTGGACAATTTGAAGCCAACCTATGAACCCTCCAATGGAAGACCCTACTGGATTTGAACTGTTGTTTATTTAAACCCGGTGCACAAGAAGAAAGCAGCCATTACCCGGACATTGCGGCCATTACAGAAATTTTCCATTTTTGCCCTTTGCCATTGGCCATTACCCGGACATTGGCCATTACCCGCCATTTGCAGGACATTGCAGCCATTATGGCCCATCTTGCCGACCTCGTCATTTTGCCATCTTCTACGATGCGATGAGACTTTGATGCTTTCTCTAATCGAGAGAAAGAGACTTTAAGTAATTCTCGCCCTAGAGACTTTAACTTTGATTTGCCCCTTTGCATGAAGTAGTAGTTTGACTTTTATCTTGCCGCTGTGAGGCAATTGCCCCGTCCACCCTGCCCCTTTGCCCCCGTCCCATGCTGATCGAAACCGGTACCTGTGAGACGAAGACTTCCTTGAATGCTGATTGGATTTGGTAAATATGAAAGGAAAATGTACAATTGCATTGTGTTTTCTTTTTAGGTAACCAACTGCTGATTTTTGATAAGAGCCCTAGTTAGGAGTTTTCCAAATTAATGTTGCTAAATTGTTTTTGCATGAAGTCCCACATGCTGATGCTAATTTGAGGTTAGATGAGGATTCATTTGATGCACGATGCAATTTGAGACCTTGTTATGCTGACTAATGTATGCAATTAGCCCGTTACAGATTATAGTCTTGGTGGTTTGTGTTGCTATTATCGAATGCATGGTTATTCAAATGCTGCATAGATTGCATCTGTTTCGCCGTTATGGACAGCTATTAAAGTTCATTTACATATATCATTTGGTGCTGAGACATATTTATATCGTGCTAGCTTTGTTAATATAGGGAAATAAATGCATTAACTTTGAATGAACTGGTGTGGTTATTCATGGCCGAGAGGTCATGGTTCGCCGAAATGTTTTCTGGATTAATTGTGAAGTGTTATGTTGATCAGGGTATTGCTTATGTTCGTTATTGATTATTGGTTAGATTAAATTGATTACTCTCGGGTGAAGAGATCCCCACTTGGTCAAAAGATTCATCGACCTAAGAGCGTCCAGATACAGGTAAATTATTAGGTTGGAACGCTCTATCAGTAGATGGTAGCAGAGGACGGTTTCGCCCTTTGGGACCACACTCGAGAGGTATATGGTGTTGAATTGACGGTTTCGCCCTTTGGGACCCCGCTCGAGAGGTATATGGTGTTGAATTAGATTTTTCTTGGGTAAAACAGATTGAGAGAATGATGATGCCCTAAGTCCCCCGCGACTTTCCCGGGATCTCGGAGCTTGCGAATAGAGAGAATGGAGGTGTGAAATCGGCGTTGGCGGTACTAGTGACGGTATGAGTGAAGTTAGGATTTTGCGCTTGCACAGCTTATTGTCGCAGATTGTTTGAAAACGTTGCGAGGATTTTAGAGAATAGCGGAGGTGCGACTCCGAGTGTGAGAGTAGGGAAGTCGTCGAACTTCATGTGCATGTGGCGCTTTGTGCAGAAAAAGGTCCACGTGGTTGTTGTTGTTGAGACGGGCCCTGCGAGGTCAAGAGACTCCGGAGTATGTTGAAAAGTGTATGAGACACTTGTTTTATGTTGTGGTCTGGTCGGTTCAATAGGTTGACCGGGCGTGGTCAACGAGTCGGTACGTGTGTTAAGGGAGTGAAAGAAAACTTCGACTTCGGGCTTTGACAAATTCTAAGTGCACTAGAATAGATCATTGACAAGTTGAGAGCAGAGTCTGCGGGTCAGATTTGCTTGCGAAAGTGGGGACCGAGAAAGATGGAATAACTGCCGAGGCTAGTGAAAAATCCCTAAGGTCCTGAAGCGATTGTGTTACCCTTCCTGTAGTAAACCGACAGATCTGTTTTATTATTATTTGGTTGCTCGCGATATATGCTAGAAGTTGTTACGAGAGGAGCTGAGTGAAGGAGGACAAGCCGCGAGGCTTTGTCAGCCGCAGTGTGTGTGAGTGTGCCGTCACTAGGAGCCGCGCTGGGATAGGTTGGTTGCAGAGAAGGGTCGCACACGGATTGGACGCAGTCCGTGGGGCTCGATTGGAAGGGGAAAGGCAAGCGAAGAGTATTCCGGGAATTAAAGTCACCTATTGATTACAAACTTTGTGAAATAAAAGACGAGAAAATGAAATTTTTTAAAGCATTAAAGAGTGCGATGAAGGGAGAGTCTTACATTAAAGCGAGCGTAGGAGAGGAGACGCCACCCGAAGGTACACCAGCTTACATTGTAATGGAGGAAAAGGGGGTAGCTCCGTGCCTTTGGCTAAAGCAATGGCACAAGCTGACAGAGAAACATGGGAGCGTAGCGTTCCCGATCCATGGGACATTCAATATAAGGATCGTAGAGAATTTAAGATTCGCGATGTACGACATGAAGGTACCTCCAAGGCCAGCACAGTTTTAGGCTCTAGCGATTTGGGAACTAATGGCTAGACAGCAACAGCAAAAGAAGTTCGAGACCAGGATAAGAAAGGTAGAAAAGACACTAGCGGACGCTAGGTGGGATAATGCACAGAAGGTGTGGAGGTCAGATATATTGCAGGGGATAAAATTGTTTCCCGCAATTGCTAAGGAAGAAGAGGCGACAGGCAAGAAAGCTACCTGTAAGACAAACAGGAGGTGTTCCAAAGATAGAGAAGACGAGTCAGAGGATGAGGAGTTCATCATGCAATTGCTGAACGACCGTCCACCACCTTATGCAGCGAGTGAACAAGGTCCAAGTACTAGTTCTGCCCCTCTGGCACCGGTACAGAATAATGAAACTCCGAATTCAGAAACGCCATCGGGATCTAAGGACCCGAGTTTACTGTTCACCCCGCAGATACCGCAGGTTAGGAGAATATATCCAGATGTGCCTATATTGAAACCAGCAGAAAATTATCAGCCCCAGGTCCCAAGGTACTACAGCAGTGACAACGGTACAGGAATGATTCTAGATCCAACCGTAATGGGAGTACAGAATGGTCGCAACCCAACATTGGCACAAGCTGAGTCAACCCAGTTTTTGATGCCTCAAAAGCAGATGCAGGGGGGAACTGCACATGCTCAGATGACGGGGAGTCAGACGGGCATGCCGGCAATGATGACCCATAGTGTGGGAATGAACATGCCTCAGAACTTGGGGAATGGACAGAACCCAGATGCGACATCCCTACCCATTACTGTAGGTCCACCGGTACCTTTGTACACTCAGCCTAACTTAGGTATGAGCGGTCAAGGATCAATGGTGCAGAGTGGGACGGAAAGGAGGTGCATAGAAAACACTCCAGAGACAACTCCGATAGCAGCTCTGCCAACTGGATCTGGGTCCTTGATGGAGTTCAGTCCCATATGTGCTCAGTCAACAGTGGTGAGGTCGAGTCCCCCACTGATGATACCGCTATCATCGAACACTGAAAAGTTGCCGCAACCATCAATGGCAGTCGATGTGAATGCTACACTGATGGGGTTGAATGCGCAACAGCTGACGCAGTGGTTCAACAGTCTGAATTCCACACAAAGCTCAGCCAGTGGGAAGGGAGAGGACTATCTGAATAGGGTCAGGTTGAACATGGAAGCAGAAGAATTGGTGGAAGGGACTATGGGTTTGAATAGGTTAGAGTCCTACTCGGAAGAAGAGCTGAGGTATCTATGTCCCAGGATTACGAGAGAGGTGAACAAGGTACATAGAAGGTTGCAAGAAATAGCTGACAAAAACGGGGTTGAGATAGACAAGACAAAACACTTGAGCAGAAGCTATAGATTGGATTTCGGGACCACAGACTTTGAACACATGAGGTCAGCAGGCATGAAAACGCACCTTAGAGAATTGTTGCAGAGGGCACAAGTGTGGGGGTGCTTAGACAAATGGGAGAGCAGATGGGCAAAGAAAAGGGAAAAGAAGAAAGACAGTGTCCCAGAGCACAAGGAGAAAAGACCACAGAGTAGTGATGCAATAACCATGTTACCAATGAGGGAGACAGCAGGGGGAAAATTAATACATGTACCGTGGCACAGAAGCGACATTCAGTCTTTTACGGATGATTTTCCCAAACTGAGAGAGAAACCGATTGAATGGTATCAACAGACTGATAGGTTTGTGAAGCTTGCAAAATGTCTTTGGGAAGACCTGAACACCCTCTTTGAGATTGTGGTTCCGGCAGATTTGTGGGAAGACTGCAAAAGGGCTGTAGGTTGGCCGACAAGTGAACCAGAGAGAGACAGGGATACGGGTGCACCATCACCTATGGTAATGAGCTTGTACTATAAGGTGATTGAGCATTTGAAGACGAAGGTTGCCGCGAAAAATGTGGATTGGCAGAAGATTGATCGAACTGCCCAAGAGGCTAAAGAGTCGATTCATGGTTACTATGAGAGGTTGTTGAAGGCGTTCAAGAACTACAGTGGTACGGAAACAATAGAGGCGAAGGACATGCTTCATTTTGTGTTTAGATTTGTGGAAGGGCTGAGACCAGAGATAAGTCAGATGATAAAGACGCATTTGATTTGTTGGCAGTCGAAACCGATTGATGAGGTGTTGAATTATGTGAAATACTGTAGCGACGAAATTGAAGTGAAACAGAAAAGGTTGAAAGAGAAAGTGATGATGATGCAACTTAAAGCAGCTCAGACAGGTTTGCAAGGGTTGCAAGGGTTCCAACAGCAGGTACCGCAGCCGCAGCCGCAGCCGCAGCCGCAGGGAAATATGGTGTTTCAGCCACAGGCGAGAGGCAGAGGCAGAGGAGGTTTTGGGAGTAATGGTCCGGATTTGAACACTGTTGCGATTCCGAATGGTGTGCAGGCAATGAAAAGGGTGATGCCGTGTCACGTGTGCGGAATCGTCGGACATTGGAAACGCGAGTGCCCGATGGTGGTGCAGGAAGGTGCAGGTGTTGGTCAGTAAAACAATGATGTCAATGCATTCCAGACAATGAGGGGACCGAAAATGAGAGGTCCAAACACAAATTTTCAGACCATAAATCAGCTGCAGGGATTACAGCACATGCAGCTGCAGCAGATGCAGATGCCCCGTATGCAGATGACGCAAATGCAGCCAATGCAACAGCAGTTTCCCATGGTACCTAATCAGCAAATGCAAATACCTTTGGCACCAGTGAGTCAGCAGCAAGCGATGGTTCCTCCACAGGTCTCGAGTCAGGTGATGAATACAAATGGCACAGTACAACAGTTCCCATTACACAGTGAGAATGGAATAAACAATGTATGGGAGAGTGAAAGTTCAGGAGAGGAGGGAAATTGTGTGCTTGCAGCATCCTTGGAAGTTGATCAAAAGGGTCCATATGTAGAGGGAAGAGTTATGGGTCATCGTGTTTCATTCTTGGTTGACACAGGAGCCACACGCTCAACTGTTAGGAGCATTGAAGTACCAAATTTGCCACTCTCAGGGAGAACAGTTCAAGTAGTGGGAGTAGCAAACAGGCACCTGACGAACCCAATCACAGATCCAGTACAAGTCAGAATTGGTAACTATCAAGGGTTACATAATTTTGTGGTATGTGACTCAAGCCCGATAGCACTGTTAGGGAGAGACCTATTGTGCAAATTGGGATGTTCGATTATGTGTTCAGACGATGGAATTAGAATTCAGACGAACAGTGATGGGGAAGAAGAGGACAGTGTAGAAGGGGATGAGATGGAAACTGTCGATGAAGAATACCCTCTAATTAACCTTTTTCCGATGATAACTGAAGAAGATATTCCAGCTGAATTACGGGAAACAGTCGGAAAGGAAGTGTGGGATATGACAGGAAAAGAGGTGGGATTGGTGAAAGGAGTGGAACCAGTGAAAGTGACCGTAAAACCCAATGTAACCTTTCCCCAGACCCCACAATACCACATGGCACAAGACAACCTCATGAAAGTCGCCCAACTCATTGACGAGTTTGTAAAACAGGGTGTGCTGAAAGAAGTGTTAAGCAGTCCATGTAATTCACCAATCATGGGACTAATAAAGCCGAGTGGAAAGGTCCGAATAGTGCAGGACTTGAGGAAAATAAATGACATCATAGTTAAATGCTGCCCTGTAGTACCGAATCCAGCTGTGATAATGTTTCAAATTCCTTGCGATGCCGAGTGGTTCTCAGTCATCGACTTGTCACAAGCATTCTTTTCGGTGCCTCTTCATGAGGACAGCCAATTTCTCTTTTGTTTCAAATTCTTAGACAGAGTTTACAGTTGGTGTCGAATTCCTCAAGGGTTTTCTGAGTCACCGTCAATTTTCAATCAGATTCTAAAGAAAGACTTGGAAGCGTTAGAATTGCCATTCGAGTCAACCCTAGTACAGTACATTGATGACTTACTGATTGCATCTAAGACAGAAAGTGGCTGCACAGCCGACACCATTGCTCTACTGAACCATTTGGGAAGGAATGGACACAAGGTGTCTCCTTCAAAGTTGCAGTTCTGTCAGAAGAAAGTGAAATACTTGGGTCATCAAATAGAGAAAGGGTCACGGAGAATAATGAAGGAAAGAATAACAAGTGTACTTCAAATGAGTCCACCAAAGACAAGGAGGGAGCTGAGGAAGTTTTTGGGGATGGTGAGCTACTGTCGCCAGTGGATTCCCAACTTCTCAACTCTAGCAAAGCCTTTACTGAAACTGACCCAGAAGGATGCTTTGGATGAAATTAAGCTGAAAGGAGATGAGATGGATGCTTTTATTGAATTGAAAGAATGCATGTGCAGGGCTCCAGCTTTAGGTATGCCTGATTACACAAAGCCTTTCACATTGTTTTGTCATGAACGTGATGCATGTTCTTTGTCTGTCTTGACCCAAGCCCATGGTGGCATAAACAGACCAGTAGCGTATTTTTCAGCTACTTTGGATCCGGTTGCAGCAGCACTGCCAGGGTGTTTGCGCGCCGTAGCAGCAGTTGGTATCAGCCTCACTCAGAGTGAAGGAATAGTGATGGGACACCCATTAACAGTCATGGTCCCTCACTCAGTTGAGATACTTTTGACCCGCTCCCGAACACAACACATGACTGGAGCAAGACTCACAAGGTATGAAACAATAATTCTGGGCTCACCGAATGTGCAGCTGAAAAGGTGCACTACGTTGAATCCAGCAACCTTGCTTCCCGGTGAGAATGCTGAAATTGAGAACACTGAAGACGTCGAGCATGACTGCCTTCAGGTGACTGAATTTTGCACAAAACCCCGACCTGACATTAAGGATACTAAGCTTGATGAAAATGACCAAATTGTCTTTGTTGATGGGTCATGTCTAAGAGATGCATTGGGAATTTTGAAAGCAGGATATGCTGTATGTACTGTAACAGGTGTCTTGGAAGCGTCCTGGCTTCAAGGAGTCTATTCTGCACAAGTAGCAGAGCTTGTAGCCCTTACAAGAGCATGCCAACTGTCTACATTGATGAAGGTTACCATTTACACTGACAGTCAGTACGGGTTTGGAATTGTGCACGACTTTGGGCAACTATGGTCACAGAGAGGTTTCCTGACCTCTTCAGGGTCCCCAGTGAAAAACGGGGAGAGAATAAGGGAATTGTTACACGCCATTCAGATGCCAGCTGAAATTGCAGTGGTAAAGTGTAGTTCTCATACAAAAGGACAGGACTATGTTTCCCTGGGAAATGCATATGCGGATCAAGTCACAAGATTTTGTGCCTTGAACTGTATATTGCTCAGGGATGAATGGAATTTGATAAGTGAGCCAGAGCTCGAACCAGCTGAAGCATTTGCCTTGAAGGTAGTGGATACAATGGATGAACTAAAAGCATTACAGAATAGTGTCAGGGAGGATGAAAGAGCTTCCTGGATTAAGTCACAATGTACAAGGAGACCAGATGAGTTATGGGTTTCAAATGAGGGAAAATATGTTTTACCAAATAGTCTCTTATCGCAGCTAGCGCGGTTCTATCATGGGCAGGCTCACCTAGGGAGAGATGCCATGATAAGATTGTTCAAAACTGATTGGTTTAACCCCAGATTTCGTCAAGCTGCAGAAGCAGTTTGCCATCGTTGTGTCATTTGTCAGCAGATGAACCCAGGAAAGGGAACGGTTGTGAACATGAGCCACATTGGCAGGGCGAGTGGCCCGTTCAGCAGAATGCAGATGGACTTTATTGAGATGCCTGTGCATGGAGGTCTGAAGTATGTGTTGGTGATTGTGTGCATTTTTAGTCACTGGATTGAAGCATACCCTACACGTAGAAATGACAGCCTTACAGTTGCAAAACTATTGTTGAGGGAGTTGATACCACGTTTCGGATTCCCGATCTCTTTAGAGTCAGATAGAGGAAGTCACTTCAATAACGAGGTGATAAAGTTACTTTGCGCAGCGCTGAACATTGAGCAAAAACTGCATTGTAGCTATCGCCCTGAAGCCTCAGGACTGGTGGAGCAAATGAATGGTACACTGAAATCAAGAATGGCGAAAATATGTGCATCGACAAATTTGAAATGGCCTGACGCATTGCCTTTGGTGTTAATGTCAATGAGAAACACCCCTGACAGAAAGACTGGATTGTCCCTGCACGAAATTCTCATGGGCAGGGCCATGAGACTTCCTGCAGTTCCTGCAAACGCGCTTTTGAATATTACAGATGATATGGTGTTAGACTACTGCAAGGGTCTGGCTGACGTGGTTCGCTCTTTCTCTCACCAGGTGGAAGCAACCACCTTGCCACCGATCCAAGGTCCAGGACACACACTGAAAGCAGGTGACTGGGTCGTGATAAAGAAGCATGTGAGGAAGTCGTGTCTGGAACCCCGTTGGAAAGGCCCTTTCCAAGTGATCCTGACGACCACTACCGCTGTGAAGTGTGCGGGAGTTCCCAACTGGATTCACGCCAGTCACACAAAGAAAGTGTTGTGTCCCACAGATGAGGAAGTTGAAGCGCTGAAACTGCCAGTAACTGATAACAAAGTGCCGAGCGCTGAGACAGAGCAAAACAGAACTAAAAGCGAACAGGCAGAAATAGAGGAGAGAGAAATATTCTCTGAGGACGAAAGAACTGATTCACTTGGGGAAGACCAAGGAGAAACCTCAGACAGCGACGAAGCAGCTGAAGGTAACAAAGAGCCTGAAGCAGCTGAAAGTGACAAAGAGCCTGAAGAAAGTAACGGTGACAAAGGGCTCGAAAGAGGTGAAGAAGCAGGAGAGCCTGATCAGAGGAGGGCTTTCCCAGAAGCAGACGGTACAGAAAAAGAAAAGGAAAACCTGATTGTCTCCCCAGAAGGAGGGGACAAGGCAGAACAGAACGAAACTGTTCAAACTTCTTCAGAAGAGATCGCAGGTCCATCAAGTGGACACAGTGCAAAGAAAAGACAAAGTATATCACCAGTAAAACTAAGAACTAGAGAAACGTTGAACGACAGTGAAGGGCCAGGAGTGAAAGAGAAAAGAAAGGAAGTGTCTGTCGTGGTACCAACGTCAAGTGAAGAAAAAGACTTGGCCAAAGAGGAAAGTACCAGTGAGACAGAATCAAAGAGAGATGCAAAATTGAAAAGGAAAAGGATACCAAACAGGAGATATTCCGGTCCAGAATGGGCATATGTAGTCAATGACGATTGGACCGACGAATTTGTATCTCTTAGCCTTGAGAACGAAGAAGAAGAGATACCAATAGAAAAGAAAAGTTTTTTGGACGCTATTGATTGAGAAAAAAAAAAAAAAAAACTGATAAATTACATTGTTTGCTATAATCTAACGTGATACCACCAGCTGAGACATTGCTAAACCGGATGAGACTTTTGCTAACTTGATAAGACTTTGATAACCTGATTGACTCTTAAACACGATTTGAGACAACGTTGCTAACTGAAAAAAAAAAAAAAAAAAAAAAAAAGACTGAGTTATTGCCGAATTGAGACAAATGCTGCTAACCGATAAGTGACTGAGCTCCTGAAGAAAATTGTGTGAACATTGCGCTCGTTAAGCTTTGTAACTAATTTCTAAATAGTTTCTTTTATAAGTGCTTCTAGCTCTCTGATTCTATACAGATCATGACTAGGTACGCTACACAAAACAGTAGAATGAAATATTGTAAATATGCGTGTATAGGCTTGATAACTGCATGTGTACTAATAATAATGGCAATAGTGCTTGCAACGCGTGCTAAGGGTGAGAATGAGAAAATTGATGCTTCTACTTCTGCTCCTGTTACTGTCACTGAACTAACCGCATTGAAAAGACTAGAATTAGATGAGAGACACTTGCATGATAAGAAGGAACTTTCGTATAATGTTTTCTATCGCCTACTAACAGAATATGTTGAGACTATGGATGCGAAAGATTGTTATGTGTGTACACAGATACCGACATCGGTAACCGAAGGGGTGACTTATCACCACATGCCTCTTACATATGGGATCACATGTAGTATAGTAGCTTCTAGATTTTATGGTCAAACTAACATACAGTATTTTTACTCAAATTATGATGTTACCTTTGCATATGTTCCTATAATAACACAACTAAGCCAGATTGCTAAAGATTGGGATGCTAAAATAATGAGGGAATTTTTCGAGCCAATGCAACCTTTTGAAACAGCTCACGCTCATAGGGAAAATCTTACCTGCTCGCTATCTGCAGTAGAAATAAGCTTTTTAGATCGCACAGATGATAGAAGGGCACAAATGAATGCGAAATTAGAAAAAGAATTAAGTAAGAGGACTTCAGTAGATAATTATGCTTTTGCCGCAATAAAAACACAAGGAAGAATAGCTTTAGACGCTTGGCATGTAGGGAAATTTTGTATATATCGTGGTGAATCTTATTATGATAACATTTTCGTGGGAGCGAGTGAATGTAAACATACGTTTATCTTTAAGGCCAAATGGACATTCATGCTGAACGGACTTGATCCTGTCATACCTGGTGTATATTACATTTGTGGGCATAATGCCTATTATCGTCTTCCAAAGGGATGGTGGGGGAGATGTTATTTGGGTATAGTGTTCCCAAAGGTTTATCAACTGGATGACCTATCGATGATTCCAAAGACATCTGGATCTCATCGTATCCAGAAAAGAGAGACCGCAGCTGCTGTGGTAGGAGATATATTTGGAGCCATGATTCCTTCATTGGGAGTTGTGTTGAATTCCATCAAAATAAGAAAGTTGTCTACTATAGTGGATAACATGTTGACAAAGTTTTCAGGTGCTATAATCCTGATGGATGCTGAACTTGCAGCAGAAAGAGCTATGACTCTTCAAAACAGGCTTGCCCTAGACATTCTTTTAGCAAAGGATGGCGGCGTTTGCAAAATGCTTGGTGCGCGTCACTGTTGTACGTATATACCAGACAACAGTGTGAAGATTAAAACAATGCTTGCTAATCTAACAAAAGAGAGTGCAGACTTGAAGGAATTGAAAGAACCAGGAGTTTGGGAGAAGGTTGGAAAGGGACTTGCTTCAGTGGGAAATTGGCTTGGTAGCATTTGGAATGGAATATTACTAAAAATAATACAGGGAATACTAATAGTACTAATTTGCATCTTTGGGATTTGGGGAATAAAGAGGGGAATACTAATGATCATGGCAAGAATTAAGAGGAGGAAGGAAGAGAAAATGATGAAAAGAATGGCAGAAGAATACAAGGCAAGAACAAGGGGAACTAAAAGGCAAAGAGAACTGACAGAATTTTAATGGAATAAAATTTGTGGGAATAGTTTTGTGTGATGACAAGTAGTCATCAGAGGAGGGATTGATGACGCAGAAATTAAGGTTTTACATTTATTAGCGCATAAACGTAGTGCTGCAATAATCAAGTGTGACTTTAACCGAACTAATAAAGATTGTACGGGGACAAATGTGCCCTCAGAGTAGTTTGCCAACATTTATAAGCGTGCTTTATATAACGTGATGTATTAGAATTGTACTAATCTGACATAACCGTAAACGTGTGCCATGATTTGCTTGTTTGAAATGTTTTAGCTTAGCATAACTTTAGTGGAGGCTTCGGCCTAGCTGCCTTGTCTCACGGTTTAGATGCTCGTGTTTTTCCAATGTGCTAATAAAACGTGTATTCTTGCTTGAAGCTGTACTTTTCCAGTGAGATCGGTTCACATGCTTATCTTTAAGGTTTCGTGCCAGCCTGGCATCTTCTTCTTTGCTCCAAGGTCAATCTGCAGGTGCAGACAATGGAAGCTCTGAAAGTGAGTTAATTGGTAAAATATGTTGCAACTTACGTTCCCGACTCCAAGGATAATGTATGCCTAGGTAGAAGCTTGTGAATAGTTGTTTTTGATTGGACAATTTGAAGCCAACCTATGAACCCTCCAATGGAAGACCCTACTGGATTTGAACTGTTGTTTATTTAAACCCGGTGCACAAGAAGAAAGCAGCCATTACCCGGACATTGCGGCCATTACAGACATTTTCCATTTTTGCCATTTGCCATTGGCCATTACCCGGACATTGGCCATTACCCGCCATTTGCAGGACATTGCAGCCATTATGGCCCATCTTGCCGACCTCGTCATTTTGCCATCTTCTACGATGCGATGAGACTTTGATGCTTTCTCTAATCGAGAGAAAGAGACTTTAAGTAATTCTCGCCCTAGAGACTTTAACTTTGATTTGCCCCTTTGCATGAAGTAGTAGTTTGACTTTTATCTTGCCGCTGTGAGGCAATTGCCCCGTCCACCCTGCCCCTTTGCCCCCGTCCCATGCTGATCGAAACCGGTACCTGTGAGACGAAGACTTCCTTGAATGCTGATTGGATTTGGTAAATATGAAAGGAAAATGTACAATTGCATTGTGTTTTCTTTTTAGGTAACCAACTGCTGATTTTTGATAAGAGCCCTAGTTAGGAGTTTTCCAAATTAATGTTGCTAAATTGTTTTTGCATGAAGTCCCACATGCTGATGCTAATTTGAGGTTAGATGAGGATTCATTTGATGCACGATGCAATTTGAGACCTTGTTATGCTGACTAATGTATGCAATTAGCCCGTTACAGATTATAGTCTTGGTGGTTTGTGTTGCTATTATCGAATGCATGGTTATTCAAATGCTGCATAGATTGCATCTGTTTCGCTGTTATGGACAGCTATTAAAGTTCATTTACATATATCATTTGGCGCTGAGACACATTTATATCGTGCTAGCTTTGTTAATATAGGGAAATAAATGCATTAACTTTGAATGAACTGGTGTGGTTATTCATGGCCGAGAGGTCATGGTTCGCCGAAATGTTTTCTGGATTAATTGTGAAGTGTTATGTTGATCAGGGTATTGCTTATGTTCGTTATTGATTATTGGTTTGATTAAATTGATTACTCTCGGGTGAAGAGAGCCCCACTTGGTCAAAAGATTCATCGACCTAAGAGCGTCCAGATACAGGTAAATTATTAGGTTGGAACGCTCTATCATTCCCATAGGTGCCTTTTGCTCGCAGCAAATGCTTTAGGCAGAAGAATAAGCCCCGGCCCTCAAAAATAAGTGCTGGTGCTCAGCACCGTAAACAACGAGCACAAATTAAGGACTGCCTGCACTGTGAAAGCTTTCTTCATTTTAAATTTTCCCCTTCGGTGATGGTCGAGTTCGCGCCGTAGAAAACAACAAAAAAAAGTATTGGTTTCACTGAACATTATTTATGCAGAGCACGTAAGTTGAAAACGTAAAGTCCCATGAAGGACAGAAGTCGATTAGCTATACAAAATTCACAAAGGTACAGGTTAGAATTTACCATTTATGTTATCATTTTATTTAGAGAATTTCGATAGGTCAAACATAACCAAGAGGCTGGAGAGCGCTTTACATAGAATACATTGCGTGCTACAGAAAACATAATAAACGGGGGATAGGCGGATGTTCATTAATCAGGGAGATAAAATGTGAGATGCGTTTTCGCGCCCTTTCGGAAAAGTATGTATGCATGCATGTGCTGCTTTAGTAAGATAAGAAACACAACCAAAGAGGCAATTGCAAAGCTTTAAATTCACATCAGACTTGTTTGCAGTTCACACAATAAGTTAATTCTGGGATGATGGCATGATTTTCGGAGAGCGCATCATTCACATTACCTGATACCCAATAGGAAAAAATACTTTCATTTTCGTCCTGCAATCTGAATTGTACCATAAAAGCATATTATATGATGGATCCTAAAGGCGTGTTTATGGCCTCTGAATGCACGTCTTTAATGGATCTGCAGAGGAAAAGTTTGACTGGCAGAGGCTCAGAGGTGTGATTGTCAGTGGCATAGCTTGGTCAGTAGGATTGAGGGGGTGTGAGATTCAGATTTTCAATCAGGCTGGCATATAATATTTAAATACATTAGACTACAGGCAGGGTGCAGTGGAAAGAGAGAGGAAAGCGGATTGGTAGGGGTCCTTAGGTCCATAATTAACAAAAAGAAGTGCATCAGCGCTGATGCGCCACTTTTTCTGCGCCCTCCTACTGGCACCTAACAACACCATGGTTGTTCCATATTTATAATAAGGTGTACCATGGCGGTCATTAGCACAATAGCGTTAAAATTGTTGACGCTATTGTGGTGCTTTGCTACATTAGCATCAAAACTTTTGATGCTAGTGTAGCAAAGTGCAAGGAGGCCAATAGGTTCCTATGGGAGCGTCATTTTAAATCCTGCTTGGAGCAGGCGTTAAAAATGACGCCAAAAATGGTGCAGTGAAATCTGTTAAATTTCACTGCACAATTATTGTGGGCCTCCTAGCGCCGGAATGCTCCCCTTGCATACATTATGCCTGGTGCAGGCATTGTGCCACATTGTAAATAGAGCACATGGAAACAGCCACTTTAGCGCCGCCTTAGCAACAAAAAACAAAAAATTATGCTATGGTGGCCCTAAGGTGGTACTCTGGGCTCTTAAGTATGCCCCTCAGTGAGGGAAAACACTATGGGGGTCATTCGACATTGGTGGTAAATGCCGCTTACTGCCGTGCAGAAGACCACCAACACACCGCCGCGGCCACGGAATACTGCCACAGCTATTATGACCCACAGCTCTGAATCCGCCAAAATTTAGACACCTACACAAGTCTGCCACACCAAAGGTCAGTGATAAATTGGCGATAACAAAACCTCCACCGTCACGCCAACAGGAATACGCCCACACTATCACGACCCACGAATCCACGCGGCGGTCTTTCAACCGTGGTATTCCATTGGCGGTACACACCGCTGTGCTCAAATTTACACACACTCTTACAAAACACATCCACATTGGACAAATCGAAATACACACACCTGATACACATACACACACCACTCCCACACACTCAATACAACATAAAACACACACCCATATCACCCACAAACCCCTACGACAAAAATTGAGAAAGAAGGCCAGAGAGAGACACCACCAGAAACAACACTAGCATCCACAGGCACTCAACACCATCACTCACACAACATCCATGCACCTCACACAACACACCCCTAAATATCACCACACACATCACAACAAACCCCACCCCACATATCACCCACACCACCCCATGGCAGCGCAAAGACACCCCAGGTTTTCTGAGGAGGAGCTCAGGGTCATGGTGGAGGAAATCATCTGGGTAGAGCCACAGCTATTCGGATCACAGGTGCAGCACACCACCATAGCTAGGAAGATGGAGCCATGGCGCAGAATCATGGACAGGGTCAACGCAGTGGGACAGCACCCAAGAACACGGGATGACATCAGGAAGAGGTGGAACGACCTATGGGGGAAGGTGCGTTCCGTGGTCTCAAGACACCAGATTGCAGTTCAGAGGACTGGCGGCGGACCCCCACCTCCTCCCCCAGAACTAACAACATGGGAGGAGCAAGTCTTGGCTATACTGCATCCTGAGGGCCTCGCAGGAATAGCTGGAGGAATGGACTCTGGTAAGTCAAATCTTAACTACTTCATCACCCTCCCTACCTGCATGCTATCATATACCCCCACCCTCGCCCTCACCCCCATTACTCCAACTCCTCACACATGTCCCACTATCACAAACCACACATCCCAAACCCAAGCCCTGCATGCAACACCAAAGCATGGACACCCATCTCCAAGGCATGGCCAATGCCCATACCCATACACCCCCTAAACCATTATCACACAAGGTCCCACACAAGAATGCAAGCACTGGGGTACAGGGTCACCCACACATTGCACACCATGGCACATACAGATGCAATAATCATGCCTTTACACCCCTGCAGGACCCCTACCCAACGTCACCGGACAGGAGGGTCCAGACATGTCCACTCCACCCACAGAAGAGGCCCACAGTGATGACAGCAGCTCTGTCCAACTGGATCTAGATGACCAGCCCGGCCCATCTGGGACCTCGGGACAGTCGGTTCCCCTCACACTGGCACAGGCCACTACAGAGCTTCCACCCTCTGGAAACACCAGCACAGCACCCACCCAGCGGGCCCATATCTCTGTCCCCAGGACACGTCAAGCAGCAGTGTGTCCACCACTACAGGGAACCCAGGCTAACCCACCACCCCAACAACACCAGGGACCTGGGGGCAGTGGTAGCGGGCACACGGTTCAGGGGACAGAGGCCCAGGAACACAGGGGAACTGGGAGGGCTGCTGTGCGACAGGGGGAGGACAGGCCCAGGGAACCCACTCTCCACGAGGCCCTCTCCAACATCATGGGAGCCTACCACCATTCCCAGGAGACGATGGCAACGGTACTGGCCAAGTTTCAGGAGACCCAGCGGCTGCAGGAGGAACAGTATTTGGGGTTCAGGGAGGAACTCAAATCCATCAACACCACCCTGGGCACCATTGTAGGGGTGCTGAAGGAATCCGTCAACACCAGGAGGGACACTGTGGCACAACAAGGGGCCCCTGACACTAGCCTTGAAGATGAACTGCCCACCACCTCCGCTGGCACTAGTGGACAAGAGGCACCGCCACAGGACCACAACACCAGCACCCCACCCCCTGTAGATGGAGAATCACCCCACAAACGGTCCCTGAGATCCAGGACAAAGACAGAGAACAATGCCATGACCACCGCCAAGAAATGAGACCACCCTGAATGTAATCTTTCTGTCCCACTTTGTCACCATTTCCATACTCAAACTACCCTAGCTCCACTTCCTATGCCCCTTTGGACAATGCACCTATGAGACTAATAGACTGGACTCTGCCATGGACATTCCTCCCCCATCACTCCTGACCAATATACAACCCCCTCCACTATTTTGCACTTAAATAAACACCCTTAAATCACAAAACAATCTGGAGTCAATCTGTGCTTTCGAAAGTGTGTATTTGCAATAACTGTGGAAAAATGCCATATCCAATGTATTGTCAACATACCTATGTCACACAGCTCTAGTCCATGCGGAAACAAACCAGATGTTACACAGTGGGACCCACATCTGTGAAATTGAAAGGGAAAGTGACAAAACAGGGTCCATACACTGGGTGAAAGTGACAGACAGATGAGAGGTAGAACAATTAAATCAGATGTAGCAGGCAGTGTTGTCTTCTTACCTGTGTCTCACTGGAAGTATTGATGAATCACCGTGTTCCTGTTGTCTATGTCCTCTTCTTCTTCTTCTGCTTCCTCGTCTTCACTGTCCACAGGCTCCACAGCTACCACAACACCTCCATCTGGACCATCTTCCTGCAGAAAAGGCACCTGTCATCGCAAAGCCAAGTTGTGAAGCATACAGCAGGCCACGATGATCTGGCACACCTTCTTTGGTGAGTAGAATAGGGAACCACCTGTCATATGGAGGCCCTGAACCTGGCCTTCAGGAGGCCGAAGGTCCTTTCTATAATCCTCCTAGTTCCCCCATGGGCCTCATTGTAGCGTTCCTCTGCCCTTGTCCTGGGATTCCTCACTGGGGTGAGTAGCCATGACAGGTTGGGGTAGCCAGAGTCACCTGCAAATGTCGAGGGACAACTGTTAGACACACACTAACTCTTAGGGACATCCCCAGACCCAGATACCTAGTCACACTGTATTAGGTCCATGTCCTCACCTAATAGCCACACACGGTGCCTCTGGAGTTGCCCCATCACAAAATGGATGCTGCTATTCCGCAGAATGTAAGCGTCATGCACTGAGTCAGGAAACTTGGCGTTCACATGGGAGATGTACTGGTCGGCCAAACACACCATCTGCACATTCATAGAATGGTAACTCTTCTGGTTTCTGTACACCTGTTCACTCCTGCGGGGGGGACCAATGCCACATGTGTCCCATCAATGGCACCTATGATGTTGGGGATTTGTCCCAGAAGTCACCTTTCACTGTAGGCAAATCCTCCACCTGAGGGAACACAATGTAGCTGGGCATGTGTTTCAGCAGGGCAGACAACACTCTGGACAAAACGTTGGAGAACATAGGCTGGGACATCCCTGATGCAATGGCCACTCTTGTTTGAAAAGACCCACTTGCCAGGAAATGGAGTACTGACAGGACCTGCACTAGAGGGGGATTCCTGTGGGATGGCGCATAGCTGACATCAGGTCTGGCTCCAACTGGGCACACAGTTCCAGGATTGTGGTACGATCAAGTCTGTATGTGACAATTACATGTCGCTCCTCCATTGTCAACAGGTCCACCAGCGGTCTGTACACTGGAGGATGCCGACATCTCCTCACCTGCCCCAGTGGACGTGCTCTATGGAGGAGAACAGCGAGCAGAGAGTCAACCAACACTGAGGTATGTAAACACAACTTTATTCCATAATTTTTGTAAATCGATATATGCCTGTATTAGTGTTTATGCAAGGCCTAGATATGTGTGACGCAGTCAAAATAAATGCCATGTGGCCCCCTGAAATGGCGGCTGCCTGACCTGTAAGGTGGGTCAAGGGGATATGATGTAACTGCGCTGGCGTTGTACACCGTCGCGGTAGGCGGTCGAAGACTGTGGCGCAATCCTGCATTGGTTAACATTGGACCCTATGGGTTCCAGGAGCCAATGATGATGTACGCCGGCGGTGACGGTACGCACCGCCACGGACGTCACCGCCATTTTCTGTCTGTTCACTCACTTGATACCTGATCTTCGACAGGAGAGGACCTGTACTGCAAGTGCTGCTGTGACCTCAGTCTGGAAGAGACAATGGCTCATGTGTCTGGGGAAAGGGGCCCTGCCTTCAGCACAGAGGAGTTGGAGAAACTAGTGGATGGGGTCCTCCCCCAGTACACGCTACTCTACGGTCCTTCAGACAAACAGGTAAGTACACTGTGAGCATGCCGAATGGGCAATGCATGTGTGGAGTGGTGTGCATTAAAGATGGGGGGGGGAGAATGAGGCGTGCATGAAACGACGGTGAGTGCATGTGCGTCATGGCAAGGGTAGGGATGCGGGCCAATGACTGTGGCGGTGCGGACGGTTATATCTTCTCCTTTTCCCCTGTACTATTAATGTAGGTCAGTGCCCACCAGAAGAAGGATATTTGGCGTGCCATCACCAAGGAAGTCCAGACCCTGGGGGTCCACCACAGACGGAGCACCCACTGCCATAAAAGATGGGAGGACATTCGCCGCTGGGGCAGAGGCCCAGCTGGGTATGGCCTCCCAACGCGGGAGGGGTGCCCGCCGCACCATGACCCCCCTGATGATTCGGATCCTGACGTGGCGTATCCGGATTTGGATGGGCACTCGAGGGCATCACAGCAACCACAAGGGGGTGAGTACACTCTAATTCTGCTGATTCAGTGCGCATTGTAGGTGTTTGGGTGGGGAAGGTGGGTTGTGGGTTCCCCTAGGCCAGGGCGAGTTTAGTAGACAAGGTCCCTTCATTAGGCAGGCCATGTGGCACCCCACCCCTCCTGTGTTCAGAGGCAACTACACCTAGTCAGGCTCCTGTGACTTCCATGTGTGCAGCAATCAGGCATAGGCCTTGTACTCCATGTCCCTGTGATTAATCAGGGAACTCAAAGTGTATGGCGTAGTGCAGGGGGCTTCTGTGTCTGTAGTGTCCGCCAACGGTAGCGGTATTGCATGCACTGAACATGTCTTTCTTCTGTCTACCCCCCCTTTTTGTGGTCTCCCTGTTCCTGTGTGCATTAGCATCAGCAGGCGTAGGAGCAGTGGCACCGAGCAGGAGGGAGCTGCATCGCACATGGCCCTGGATGGTGACACAACAGAGTCAGAAGCCACCAGTGGGACGGAGGGCGAGGGGAGCTCCACGGCGGGGACAGGAGCTGAAACCAGCGACACAGACTCCTCCTCTGATGGGAGCTCCCTTGCGGTGGCGGGCCCCTCTGTGCCCCCGCATCTACAGGTACAGCTGCCACCCCCCCTACCAGCACCGCCCTCCCAGCAGCCCCTCAGCGTGTGTCCCATGGCCGCTCACCCAGGAGGGTGGGCATCTCCTTCGCATCAAGCACCTCAACCCCTGCCCCTGTCAGCCCTGCTGCCCTCAGTGAGGAGGCCATTGACCTCCTCAGGTCCCTCACTGTTGGCCAGTCTACCATTTTGAATGCCATCCAGGGTGTAGAGAGGCAGTTGCAACAGACGAATGCATACCTGGAGGGCATTCATTCTAGTTAGGCAGCCCAACAGCGAGCTTTTCAGACTCTGGCCTCAGCACTGATGGCAGCCATTGTCCCTGTGTCCAGCCTCCCCCTCCAACTTCTTCCACCCAGACCCAGACACCTATACCTCAGCCTATCCCAAGCATACCATCAGACCAGCATGCACACACCTCAACACACAAGGGAAGCTCAGGCAAACATAAGCACCACACATCCCACAGGCACTCATGCAAGCATCATACCCATGCAGACATAGCAACATCCACTGCCTCCACTGTGTACCCCTCCTCCTCCCTCACAGTCTCGTCTCCACTCACACCTGCATGCATTACATCTTCAGCCACTACCTCCATCACCAGCACACCCACCACCACACCCGCTCACTTGCACTCTCCACCCCCACTACCATTCACACATCCACTGTGTCCTCTCCCAGTGTGTCTGTGAGCCCACCTCCCAAGGTACACTAACGCAGCCACACACCCACCTAACAGCCATCCACCTTACGACAGCCTCCAACCCATGCACCTTCACCCAAAGTCAGCAAACGTACATCTCCTACAACCACTACCTCTTCCTCCACTTCCAAACCCCCTCCATCTACCCGTCCTAGTGTGTCCAAAAAACTTTTCCTGTCCAACCTTGACCTCTTCCCCTCGCCTCCTCCACCCCTTCAGTCCCCTAAGGCCCGCCTTTCCAGGTCCCAATCCAGCACCTCAGCCACAACATCTGCGGGAACAGTGGTGCCAGTAGTAACCGGCTTCTGGAGTGCGCCAGGCAGCAGGGAAGCCAGTGTGCCAAGGAGCCAGACCACGGACAGTCCCCCATCTCAAAAGCACAAATAGTTGGCCACTGCCAGGTGGGAGAGAGGCAAAACATCTACCACCAAAGCCTCTCCCAGGATTACAGTTGGGAGTGTGAAGACAGCTGCGCCACCATCCAAGGTGGGAAAGGGGCACAGAAAAACAGGCAAGTTGCTGAAAACCTGCACGGTGGACAAGATCGCCACCAGCACCGCTGAACAGGACACCGCCGCCACAAGCACCGCTGCCAAGGACACCGCTGCCACCAGCACCGCTGCCAAGGACACGGCCGCCACCAGCACCGCTGAACAGGACACCGTCACCACCAGCACCGCTGAACAGGACCCAGTCGCCACCAGCACCACTGCCAAGGACACCGCAGCCACCAGCACCGCTGAACAGGACACTGCCGCAACAAGCACCACTGCCAAGGTCACCGCCACCACCTGTACGCTGCCAAGGACACCGCCTCTACCAGCACCGCTGAACAGGACAGCGCCGCCACAAGCACCGCTGGCAAGGACACAGCCGCCACCAGCACCGCTGAACAGGACACCCCCGCCACCAGCACCGCTGAATAGGACACCGCCGCCACCAGCACCGCTGAACAGGACACTGCCGCCACCAGCACCGCAGGCCAATGAGTGCCAAAAGCTACGACGCTACTGAGGCCGCCACGAGCAGGATGAAGCACTCTGGGCACCAAGCCCCCTCCAGAACCAGTGGAGATTGACATCCACTACCTCGGTCCTTGGCAGGATGAAGCACTCTGGGCACCAAGCCCCCTCCAGAACCAGTGGAGAAAGGCATCTACTACCTCAGTCCTTGGCAGGATAAAGCACTCTGGCTACCAAGCCCCCTCCAGAACCAGTGGAGAAAGGCATCCACTACCTCAGTCCTTGGCAGGATGAAGCACTCTGGGCACCAAGCCCCCTCCAGAACCAGTGGAGACTGTTATCCACTTGTGAGACTATGGCTTTGCACTCCCCAGGATGCAGCAGTGGGCAAACCACCCACTGTAAAGACTTGTGAGACTTTGGCTTTGCACTCCCCAGGATGCAGCAGTGGGCAAACCACCCACTGTAAAGACTTGTGAGACTGTGGCTTTGCACTCCCCAGGATGCAGCAGTGGGCAAACCACCCACTGTAAAGACTTGTGAGACTGTGGCTTTGCACTCCTCAGGATGCAGCAGTGGGCAAACCACCCACTGTAAAGACTTGTGAGACTGTGGCTTTGCACTCCCCAGGATGCAGCAGTGGGCAAACCACCCACTGGAATGACTTGTGAGACTGTGGCTTTGCACTCCCCAGGATATATCAATGGGTGTGGAGCCCCCTAGTGGATCTGGCGTCGTGCACTCATCCGGCTGAGGTGCCCCTCCTTCCCCCTGAGGTGCCTGTTGTATTTCTATCTGATGCCCCTGCAGTGTTCTCTCCATTTTGATCGGGTATTGAGTGTGGGCCTCGCCCATGAATTTGGGCCCAGTGGTCCACGGACTTTAATGGTGGAATACCATGGACTTGTATTCTTGGTGTATAAATTTGTTTATAGTGTAAATATACATATATATTTTTGATTACTGTATTTTAATAGATTACAAACGTTCAACTCATTTCCTTTTGTCCAGGCATTCTTCCAGGGAGGGTGGGGGTTGTAAATGTGATGTATCAACATGTGTGTGTGTTGTAGTGGGTGAGGGTGGGGGTGGGAGTGTTGAGTGTTGCGTGTTGCGTGTGTGTGTAACTCTTTTTTTCCCTCCCCCCTCCCCTGTGTCATAGGTGCAGTACTCACTGTGGTCTTCGCAACCGTCTTTGATGTTCCTGGTAAAGGAGCAGGAAGACAAAGGCTGGGAGTATCTGGAGCTCAGGTTCCATTGCGTCCTGATTCCTCGTGGGGTGTGTAGAGGTGAGCATTTTCCCTTCCAAGTCCTGTTTCCGCCGTGTTTTTGTTCGCGGTGAATCCGCTCCGGAAAAGGTGGCGGATTGGACTGTTGTAATACAGTGGGCGGAACCTTGTCTTCCACCTGTCTGTTGGAGGTTACCGTCGCGGTGTTTGTACCGCCGTGGCGGTCGGAGTGTTAAAGTGGCTGTCTATGTTGGTGGTTTCCGCCACGGTCGTAATTCCATTTTTTTTACCGCCGGTCTGTTGGCGGTTTTACCGCCGCTTTAACACTGAGCGTCAGGGTTGTAATGACCACCAATATGTTGCAAAAGTACAATTTTTTTTGATGACTTTAAAAACTGAGAGTGTGTGTGTGTGTGTGTGTGTGTGTGTGTTTTTGTATGAATGAATGTTCAAATTGATGATGAAATCTGGCAGACATCTCACCATGCCAGACTGAAAGCATCTGTACCCAACTATTAATCAGAAAATTAACCAAATAGTGGAGTGCAGCACCCACAAACTCCTGAAGCTATGCCTGAGGTAAATGCCCAGGCCAGAGAAATGGAGATTCAAGAGCCTGGGCCTTGTACACTAGATGAAGGCAATTAAAGGCAACATATGATACCATAGACCGTACTGACATGGAGAAGCAGCAAGAGGTAGCTGGGGCCAAGGAGGCCCAGCAGCAGAATAGTGGTAACTGTTATACAAAGAGACTTGTGTTTGACTTTTTTGTTATTTTATTATTATCATTATTATTGTTGTTAGTCTAGTGGATTATTATATAAGTTATTATAAGTAAGTAGCTATCTGTAATAAGTGATGTTTATCTTTGTAACTCAATTGTCGTTCCATGCACATTCCTCGTGTTCCATGTTCAGTTAGTGGAATGCAGTAGAGCATTGGCTGGAGGACTCAGACAAGGATTGGAAGCGTTTTGGAAGCTATGTATGATGTTCCAATTTACAATACATATTTCTGAATTTTATTGGTCTCCAACTTTACAAAATTGGTGACGAGCTGGAGCAGTTGGAAAATCGAAGAAAACCCCACACAAGTTACAGGATTTCTGAAGTGCTGACTCCTACACTGCTTGCTTGAAGTTACTATCTTTGGAAGCATGGTGACGTTTACTGGTAGGTTACGATATCTTTACTCACCTCTGTTGTTGGTTACGGATGACTATTCATGCAGTCATTTTTTTAAATCGGGATCTGTTGTTTTAGAGCACATCGGCACAAGATGGATAAGCTGCAGCGTGATTAAGAGGTCGTCTCTAAGTCAAAGCTATGTTGCGCGTAATCGCGTCATACAGTACACAGTCGTCATCTGGTGTGCAGCCATATTGCTGTCCATTTGAGGTAACGATTATTAAATCGGAATACTTTTCAAGTTTTTAAACATTTTTCTCAGCGAGGTGCAGCCACTGGATATGGATTAATTGCATATATTCTGATTTAATTTTTAATGAGCAGATATTCATCATTACATTTGAAGTACATCCCATTGGTGAAGAAGGGACACTGTTTTGTGTTTATCTTATTTTCAGAATGGCTACATAAAACTTTTCACTTGAACCCCCGCAACACTCTGGCCAGCAGGTGCAAACCCATGTATGAAATGGGTGGAATGGAAAGCATACTTGTGCATAGGTATTTCTAGGTATACATTTTTTCAGAGGAAGCAAGAACTGGGGGAAACAGTAGATGAGTACATAGCAGTGCTTAAGAAATTGGCAGGAGTTTGTAAATTTGATCACTTGCAGGAACAATTAATTAGGGACCAAGTAGTCATGCATACTTGTGATTCAGCAATTCAAGAAAGACTATGAATAAATGGAGATGCAGGCATTAAAGATATTTTAGCGATAGTTAGAAAAGCTGAGTTATCTAGTTGCAGTGCGAAAGCTTTAAAGGCAGAGTCGAAAGAATTATATGAAGAAACAGTAAACAAGGTTAAATATAAGAATATAAGTAAATCTAAAAAAGAGAACGTAAGAGTGTAAGAGCCTGTTAAGAGAGATGGGTTAAGGTGTTATCGTTGTGATAGTAGTTCACATTTAGCTTCTTGTAAATTCTGCCCAGCGTTCAAACAGAAGTGTGCAGCATGTGGAGTGATGGGACATTTTGCCATTGTGTGTAAAAAAAAGAAAAACTGTTAAGTAAGGTGTGCGGAAGAAGGGAGTGGAAGTTCCAGTGAGGAAGAAGGGAATGTAAAAAAATTTATGCATTGCAGTGATAAAGATTTAGGTGATCAAAAGACAAAGAAAGATCTTTTCATTTTAAACATTCATGAAAATTCACCAAATGACAAGAAAAATGTTATGCCTCATGTGTCTATGAGGAGTAGAAATACAAACGTATGTTGACTCTGTATCCCCTTTTACTATGTAAATGAGGAAGTATGGAACTCCAAATTTAAAACGAACGTGGGTAATAAGTTGCTGGAACCTGATATCTGCCCTGAAGGGTTTTCTGGTGAAAAAATAGATTGGCTAGGGTATAGAATTTTAACTTTTACATTCGAGAACAGAAAATCTATAGGAAAACTGCACATAGCAAAGAAAGGTCTTCCTGTTCTTGGTTGGAGGGACCAAGGTGAATTACATATAACTCTTGATCCAAATAGTCAGGAGCCTGTTATGGTTGTTGACAATGGGGAAAATGTAGGGAATGATATGATAAACAAAATTTCCAAGGATTTTCAGTGGAAAAATTGGGATGTTAAAAGATTTTGAGCATCATATTATTTTAAAAGCTAATTCCTGTCCTAAAATACATAAAGTAAGGAACATCCCCATACTTATCAGAGAGGAAGTAGAAAAAGAATTAGGCAAACCAATTAGTGCAGATATAATTTGAACCAATTGAATCATCAGAGTGGATTTCCCCTGTGGTGGTGGCAAAACGCAAGAATGGAAAAAATATTTTGTGTATAGACTTACGCCATTTGAGTAATAATATTGTTGTAGATAAATTTCCACTACTCAAGAAATCAGAAATGCTTGCACTAATAAAGGGTGCAAGATGGTTTGCCATCATCGATTTATCTGCAGCTTATCATCAGATCAAGTTGAGCGAGGAAAGTAAAAATTACACAGTGTTTTTTGCTCCTACAAGGTGTCCAACATAAAAGAATGCCCTTTGGCTTAGCCTCGGCTGCAGCTGTATTCCAGAGATTAATGTACCAGCTGTTTGGAAAGCATGCAAATGTAAGGTGTTCCAGGATGATATTTTGCTTTTTGGCAAGGATAGGTCAGAGCATGACAACGTTTTAGAAGTAGTACTAGGTATACTGGAAGATAAGGGGTTGGCTATAGAACATTCGAAGTGCAAGTTTGGTGTACAATTTGTGACTTTTCTAGGACATGTTTGTGTGGTAATGGTGTAGCTACCAAACTGAAATTGGTGGAGGCCATTCAAAAAGCATGACATCTCTTAATCAAGGACGAGGTCAGATCGTTCTTAGGTATGGTAGAGTTTTATGCAAAATTTGTTAAGGGATTTTCTAGTAGAGTGTACAATATTAGACAACTACTTAAAAGTAATGTGAAATTCTTTTGGTCACAAGAATGCAAGACGGAATTCAGAGATATAAAAAATGCCATTTTACAGGCCCCTGTGCTTTATCACCAATGGAAGAAAAGTTCTCTGTTATAGAAAAGGAAACTCTTGCATGTGTTTGGGCCCTGGAACATTACAGGTCCTTTGTATGGGGCAAGAAATGTATTCTTCACACTGATCACAAACCACTAGTTAAGTTGTTAACTACAGAAGGCATGTACAATGCGTCTGCTAGAATTGCTAGAATGTCAATACAGTTACAAGATTTTAATTATGAATTACCAGGGAAAATCAATGTTTTAGCCGATTTCTTATCCCACGTGCCAACAGATATTCTAGAATGGGATGCTAATGAAGGAGAGGAGTTACAAATTGCACTCATTCATGATGAAGGTGTTCCAGGTATGAGTGAAGAAGAGTGGAGGGAGGACTATTTTAAGGATAAAGATTAGCAACAACTTACTGGGTGGGTGATGGAAGGTTGGCCAAATAAATCTAGGATTTCGAAGAGTTTAAGACAGTTTTGGGAAATAAGAAATGAACTATCAGTGGTTCATGGAACCATATTTAGAGGTAATAGAGCAATTCCACCGTTGGCACTTAGGAAGTGCATTATGAAATTGTGACACGAAAATCATTGTGGTATTGTGAAAACCAAACATAGAGTGAAGAAGTGGTATTGGTGGCCAGGCATGGACGTGCATGCAGAAAGAATGGTCAGGGACTGTGTGGTGTGTGCCAATTCTGACAAATACTTTATGACCTAATATGTGTGAGCCATTTATTCTGAGTAAACCTTGGCATACTGTAGCTATAGACATTATGGGTCCATTGGTATGCCTGCAAAGTATATCATTGCCATGACTGATGTTTTTTCTAGATAGCCTGTAGTTAAGATTGTAGAGAAGATTGATTCAATTGGAGTGTTAACATTTATGGACAATACCTTTGTGGGTGAAGGTTTACCAGTAAAAATTATCAGTGATAACGGAGTACAATTTGTGTCAAACTTAACCCAGAAATATTTTGAAAGATTAGGTGTGCAACATAGAACTATGGGGGTTATTCTAACTTTGGAGGAGTGTTAATCCGTCCCAAAAGTGACAGTAAAGTGACGGATATACCACCAGCCGTATTACGAGTTCCATAGGATATAATGGACTCGTAATACGGCTGGTGGTAAATCCGTCACTTTTCCGTCACTTTTGGGACGGATTAACACCTCCTCCAAAGTTAGAATAACCCCCTATGTCTTTATACGATCATAGCGGTAATGGTATGATTGAGAGGTTTAACAGAGTCTTGAAGGATGCCACTCAAATTGCATGTAAGAATGGTGATGACTGGGAGATTCAAGTTTTTGAAGCTGTGTGGATGTATAGAACCTCCAATCATGAGGCACTTGGTTTGTCTCCTTTTGAGGTAATGAGAGGAATGGTACCCAGGACGAAATGTAACCCGGAGTGGTTATTGCAGACAACTGATCTTATGGTATCTTTTGATGAAGTCAAGAAAGGGATAATCAAGAAGCATCAGAAATGCAAGCAAACTTTTGATAATAAAAGAGGCTCTGGAAATATTGAAATTTGCAAAGGCACGTGGGTAGAGGTAGAAAAAAACATGGAAGGTTAAGAAGGGAGACAGTCAATTTTCAGAACCTTTACAGGTATGCAAAGTGTTAGGCAATGCTGTTCTTTTGAGTGATGAAAAAGTATTGAACCTCAAAAGAATTACTGTGCTTAAAAGGCACAGCAATTTGTACTAGCAAGATTTTGAGAATTCAATAAAAGAGTGTTTGTTAGACAAAGAAGGAATGAATGAGAATAATGTGAAAGAAAAAGAAAGTAGTGATAAAATTGACAATGGGAAGGATGAAAGTAGTGGAAATGTTTTGCAAAGAGAAGAAGATGGTGCAGAGTTAATTGTTACAAATGAGGAGGAGGTGGTTCCTATAGAGGAACAGGAATTAATGGAGGAGATGGACAGGAGTTCTTGTAGGTTCTGCCAAGGAGTGTAAGGGATACAGGATTAGTAGAATTTGTGCTAGACCAAAGTGGTTGGATGGTTATGTGTGTGATATTAATATCTAAGTTTAGATGAAGATGTGAATTTTCATTTATATAAAAAGAGGAAGATATGTTGTGTTTGACTTTTATGTTATTTTATATTATTATTATTATTATTATTATTATCTAATGTATTATTATATAAGTTATTATAAGTAGGTAGCTTTCTGTAACAAGTGATGTTTATCTTTGTAACTCAATTGTCGTTCAATGCACATTCATCATGTTCCTTGTTCAGTTAGTGGAATGCAGTGGAGCAGTGCCTGGAGGACGCAGACAAGGATTCAATGAGTTTTTTAAGCTGTGTATGGTGTTTCAATTCACAATTAAGTCTTTCAGAATTTTATCGGTCTCCGACTTTACAGAGACTCACTCAAAACATAATTAAATTTAGCATCTGACCTTGATGGGCACTATGCACATGCACTCACATTCCACAAACAGGCTTCTTGAATTATTCAAGTAAAGGAGGTTTTCACACCCAATGTTGCCCTCTCAAACAGATGGAAACTCTTTTGAAATGTCAAGCACAACAGAGCTGTGGAATATTTATCTCATCATGCCTTGGAGAGCTCATGTGCGCGGGTGAAGGCGCCGATTGTTGGTTTGGCTATTTCCATTAGTTGGCAGTACTGTTGTTACATCACATTCTCAGAATGGCAGCTCTAATCTATGTAAATAGGTATTAAAGATGGTGAACCGAAGGCAGTCAGTCAGTCAAGAAACTGTATTGGGTTTAATAAAAAATCCATCAAAGCATACAAACAAAGAACAATGTTTGTCAAGTTATAAAAAATGCAGTTGGTTTCCGTAAAGTGCAGATAAGGAAATAAAGTGCAATTTACCAATATACAATTATATTAAAGCACCTTATCTATGACAAATGTTAAAAAATGCTAAAATTTTAAAACTTCATATTAGTTTGAATACCATTAGCTAACTCAAATATAGGTAATCAGACACAATTAAACATCAGTCATAAAATCCATTTGAAAAACAGTTAAAAGAATATGCATAACTGCAACATTATGTTTCTGTCTCCAGAATCCCCTAATTCATCAACATTATTAACATCATCAATACTGTTCCTGTCAAACAATAAAACCGTAAAGCACATCACATGTATGGGATACGCAAAATAAAACTGATATTAACTATAAATACAGCTCATCATGAATTAAAATATTATAAAAAGGCTTAAAGAGAGGTTTGTCCCACCCCTTTAATAGCTCAGTTTTTTTTTCCTCATTCTAAGCACGCCCTACAAAAAGCTGGCCACATTAAAACAAACTACTGTCATAGTTGGACTCTCGCTTTTAGGCGAGACTGCTGATTTAGGGATGAAAGTACTTTTGCGTGTAGGTGACTAGGCCAATCCTACAACAAGTCGCATCTGTTGGCCCAACCCTCCCGGCTCACAGGCAGTACCTCACCCAAAACCCATACAGTAAAAGGAGCTATCTGGCAGCCTTACGCATGGACTCTAGAGAGCGACATCTCAGGAGAGTCATGGTGGAACGGAAGATATCCTTTTCTCATGTTAGCAATATGTCTCAGTCACACAGGCAATAAAGGAGATACAGGAGAGTTTTCAATAGGTTTATTGAAAATACTGCACTCTATGGTAACATGCATGAGCTGCAATGGTTAGGATAATGCATAATAAAAGAAGCATGAGTGTGAAGATGAGAGTTGTGAATACAAAGACCTCCACCATCTCGCAATAAAAATGAAATGTAAAATACCTACTATAGAGAACTAAGGGCTACATGTACCAAAGTTCGGATTTGTGACTCGCAAATTGCGAGTCAGAGTGACAGGCAATTTGCGAGTCGCAAATCCGAATGTAGTATAGTGTCATTGACACTATTAGCGATTCGCAAGGGGGTCGCAAATGCCCACCTCATGATTATTGATGAGGTAGGTCGCAATTTGCGAGCCCCTTGGTAATGTCGGCCCTCACAGGGATGGTGGCCTGCTGGAGACATAATAAATAAAGCAGTTTTTTTTGTAATGCAGCCCGTTTTCCTTAAAGGAAAACGAGATGCATTACAAAAACAAAAAATGAAACGTGTTTTCAGTGACATTCACAAAGGGGAAGGGGTCCAATTGGGACCTCTTCCCGTTTATGAATGTGTTAGCACCAGTGTGACACTGGTGCTACCTGCAATTGTTTTGCGACCACATTGGAGGTCACAAAACAATCATGCATGGGACTGCGACTCACCATTAGGAAGGGAACACCCCTTCCTAATGGCGAGTCGCAGTCCCGTTTTGCGATTCGGTAAAAAGTTTACCAAATCGCAAAACTGGGTTTGTACATCGGGAAGTGCATTTTGCACATCGAAACAGCCAGATTCCCTGTTTGCGACGTGCAACATCGTTCGTACATGTGGCCCTTAATCTATAACCTAATGAGAGCCAGGTGTGATAAACCTAACCCGCCATTACCATGTCCATGAGAAGCGCCCCCCCAACCCTCGTTACCTTGTAATGAACTCTAGGTCAGACTCCGTGGTGACACGAAGGCTGAATCTGTATCAAGGCAATGTGCAGCATAGATGGCATTGATAGCATCTGGTAGGAATCCCTCTGATAACCTTGTCTGTGTGAGGTGAATTTAAACAGATCTTGTAGGACCCCTGACACAAGTATGTTCCCAAACAATAGATAAGGGGCAGGCTTGTGGCAGCAATTATGTAAACAATTCCCACTAAAAGTACATTATGTTCCTGTCACACATAAGTGGGAAAGGGACATGATGTGAATACCTACGTACAGCACTTAATTTTGACGCTGATGGTGACGACTTCACAGAGTGGCACTAATAACGTAAATCAAAACATTGCTGTAACTCTAAACAGTGGTGGCCATCTTAAAATAAGTAATAAAATAAATAGGCTAAGACAAAGCAGTCTAGGTAGGTTAAAAGTCACTAGGTGACAGGGTCACAGGCCTGCAAGCCAGAAGGCTAAGCTAAACTCCTGAGACCCTTTAAAATGAAACAGGTTCCACTACACTACACTTGCAGGTAAATCAAGGCAGGTTTTACCTTCCAAATTCCTTTCCCTCTGAGTAATGGTAAAATGTAACCCTGCCTGAAAATACTATAATAATCAGAAAAAGGTAAAATGCATTGTGTCTTGGATCAAAAAATTGTCAAAGGAACATGACCCCTGATTTTCCACATTATGATGACCCTGAGGTTCTGCTAAAAGCCAATGTAAAAGGTTTAATTAAAATGTGTTAATAGGAAATGGTAATGGAGTGAATTCACAGTGCAAAGGTTGGGTTCTGTACTTAAATCAGTTTTCAAAGGTCTCTATGCCCTAACTATAGATTTTTGAAGCTACCTTTCTTCTCTCTCACTTATGGCTTTTGCCATAAATTGTTTTTTGATCCAGGGCACATCTTTTACCTTAATTCAATCAGGTGCTCCAAAAAGGGTTGCATAGCCCAATTTCTCCAAAGAGGCTTTAATATAGCACAACCACAGAATAGTAAGGCATTTGTCCAAAGCAAGACAATCTCTTATAATGGCATGGATTAACTCCAGTTCAGGAGTCAACTAGATTTTGAGTCATCTGACTATAGGGGAAAGGGCAACCTTGTCCGAAATATACTCCAGACCCAATTGTGGGAGAGACAGTAAACTTCTTATAAAGTCATTTCCGACTCTCTGTATCTCACCACAGTCCTTATAACCACATACATCACTTCCATAACTGGCAGTTGACAGGCATTTGGCTTGGTAAGCTTTCACCAGTGCCTGTGTTGGTCTGGCCCTCAATCTACTCTCAAAGTCGAATACTGAGGCTACTGACCTGGCCAACAACTTTCTTTTAACCCTTCTTTGTGGTGTCCAAGGTCCTCTCTCAGCCAAAAGAACCCCTATGTTTGGTAAGGTAGTAACTCTAGTCATCTTCTGATCACCCCGAAAATTCTCTTTTGCAGCTTATTCAATTGCCCAATAACCATGGTATTAGATTTAGAATAGTTTATATCCATATCAAGAGAGGCCATAAACTCTATAAAAGAGTTGAGAAGTCTTTGAATGCCCACCACAGTTCTGGCTGGCAGAACCGTGTTGTTTTCCTCTATAAGTTTTGGAATAAGCAGAGATCCATATCAGGGGATATCCTTAGTAGTCATACACAAGAAAAGGCTCAGATTGTTGATATACAGGGTAAACAATAGCAGGCCAAAATACAACCTTGCTTCACCCCTTTATGTATTTTTATTGGCACAGTCAGGGACCCTTCATGATTAAATCTAACTGCTGTTGTTAAATCCTGATGAATGTCATCTACGAAACTAACAATGCTATGGTCAAAGTCTATGTCAATTGACATCAACCATAATTTGTTTTTTTTAACTGGGCTAATGGCTGATGACAGATGTGATATGTGTTCTAGGTTCTGGTTCTCAGGAGCGCAGCTGAGAGTGGAACGACCTGGATGGAATGTTCACATAAGAATGCTAGGCAAAGTTCTAGTGAAGACCGTTTTCCTTTGTGAAGCCCCTGCTTTATGAGATGTATTTGTGACTGCTCCTGTAAGTATGAATAAACTTACCTATGTACTACATCAGTGAAGCGACATTCTTCCAAATATTTGGCAAAGGGGATGCATAGTTTCACAATGCATAGTTACGTAATGCATATTTAATACAAATGGCAAGGATGTGGAGGTCATGGTGGATTCCTGCACATGGTAAAAAATCATCAGTAAGGTTCATGGGAATCAAGTTGGAAACATGAAAAATTGTTAGAGCCAGATGTACATCCTGATCGTTATGCTGGTCACAGAATTGATTTGCTTGACTATTTCTAGGCCAACATGTGATTTAATAACAAAAAGACTTGAGGGAAAATCTACGTAGCTGCCAAGATTGACCCCATTTTGGGATTGCCTCATCAGCAAGAATCGAATATGAAGCTTGATCCCAATGCAGTCCCACCAGTTTATGTTGTGGGAGGTGTAAAGAATGAACTGATTATGGCTGACCTAAAGGTGGAATTTCCTGATGTTTTCTGTGATAAATTGGGAAAATCTCTAGGGTTTAAACACAAAAGAGTTTTGTTGGATAAGGCACTACCAGTAAGACATAAGGTTCGTAAAGTTCTTATTACTTACAGAGCACAATTAAAAGAAATGTTGCAAGATTTGTGTAAAAAAGGGTAATTCAATCTACAGAATCTTCTTTCTCCATGGGTGTCTCTTGTAGTCATTGAAAATTATTGTGACCTCAGACTATGCATGGACCTCAGAAGTCTTAACAATGAAATATGGATTGACAGACATCCCCTACCAAATTTGCATAAATTAGTGTCTATGTTGGCTGGGGCAACAGTTTTCTCCACTTTGGATCTAGCTAGCGCTTGCCGTCAAATAGAGTTACAGGAAGAATCTGTCACTGTGTCCTGTCCTTGGGATCTGCACGCTGCTGAACAAAAGGCCCACCTCCTGGCGTCACCAACTCAGAAAGCTATTATAGCAAAGAGTTATGATGAAGCCGGGGGGAAGGGAATTAGGGTAGGGAACTGCAGGGAGAGAGATCTGAAAAGAAAAGGTTAGAACAAATATGCATATACTCATTCAAAACAGTATACCTCATCAATAGACTCTTGAATAAAGGCGTCTCCGTGATATCAGATTGAGACCCTTTGTGAATTGGGCGTAGCCCCTTCTTTGAATCATGGAACAGGAACAAACTTCAACCTCTGAACTTAGAGATGGCAAGAGCCTTGGACTATGGACATACTCTGAATATCAATCATGTAATCACTACACATTCATAAACATAAACATTTGATCTCAGCCTAGAAATTCTCAAAGGCTTAAATATGTATCTCACATATTCTCAAAGACTTAAATATGTATCTCACATATTCTCAAAGACTTAAACATGTATCTCACATATTCTCAAATACTTAAATATGTATCTCACATATTATGCTTCCCAAAAAACAATGAAACTATAATTTGCTTCTCTTCGAAATGTTTTCACATTGATGTTTTCACATGACTAACTAGGCCTGAAAGTTATACTCATTGAACTTGAAGCGACTTGTTCGTTGGGCCGAAGCGCCTTGCTTGTTATACATGCTCGTTATGCTAAGGGGTGCTTTACTAATGTGAACTGAAGCGCTTTGATTGCCATGCCAAGGGCGCTTTACTCATGTGGACTGAAGCGCTTTGATTGCTGTGCCAAGGCCGCTTTACTCATGTGGACTGAAGCGCTTTGATTCCTGTGCCAAGGGTGCTTTACTCACGTGGACTGAAGCACTTTGATTGCCGTGCCAAGGGCGCTTTACTCATGTGGACTGAAGCGCTTTGATTGCCGTGCCAAGGGCGCTTTACTCATGCGGACTGAAGCGCTTTGATTCCCGTGCCAAGGGCGCTTTACTCATGCGGACTGAAGCGCTTTGATTGCCGTGCCAAGGGCACTTTACTCATGTGGACTGAAGCGCTTTGATTCCCGTGCCAAGGGCACTTTACTCATGTGGACTGAAGCGCTTTGATTGCCGTGCCAAGGGTGCTTTACTCATGTAGACTGAAGCGCTTTGATTGCCGTGCCAAGGGTGCTTTACTAGTGTGGCCTGAAGCGCTTTGCTTGTTGTGCTAAGATGCGCCTTACTTTTGGAAGTAACAACCCCCTTCAAGACTGGGCTCATCAAGACCGTACCGCTATGAGTACGACCTACTCGGATCTGAATTCACCATGGAAACAAGGATACTCCGATTTACTGTCAATCTGCCATGCAGGAAATCTGCTCTTCTCCACGAAGTCTGACTGCATCAAAGTCTTCAAAATAGTGGTGCAATGTGCTTGGGTGTGGCTGGGTTTTATAGGCCTGCCACACCCCAAGATGGCCGCTGCCTCTAGAAACCTGGGAATTGTAGTCCATTCCTAAAATTGCACTGATAAGTGCATCTTTTCCACCAATGTCCTGACCCTGCAGCAACATGAGCTTTACCACAGGGCAGGCGACGCTGATGACCACTTTTAGAACAAGAGGGGATGACAAGTGGTGTGCATGAAGCGCCGCAAATACATGCAGCGGAGTTTCGGGCGTGACATGGACCGCGCACAGCTTTATTCCTGACAGAATCCTGTCATTTGACCAGATTTGTCATGCCAGAGGGAATGTTTCAGTTCTGCAGAATGTCTTTTGGTTTGGCAAGTGCAACATCTGTATTTCAGAGATTAATGAAGGAAACTTTGGAAGGTGTACATGGGTCAATTGCAGTCCAAAATGACATTCTGGTGTATGGCAAAAATGAGAACGAACATTTATTTAATCTAAGAAGAGTTCTTCAACAGTTGTGTGAAAAGGGTGTGACATTTAAAAAATCCAGATGTAAACTGATATGTGATGAGGTAGAGTACCTGGGTATTGTATTTCTAAAAATGGTATCAAACCTAAGCAAGATCAAATCCAGGCTATAAAGGATGCTCCACTTCCTAAATAAAAATTAAAAATTAATATACATTTTAGGTCTCACAGAATCTTATTCCAGGTTTATTGATAGCTATGCTACCAAAGTTGAGTGTTTGCACAAATTGTTGAGGAAAAACAATGAATTTGTGTAAAGTCTGGCGCAAGACAATGGATTTCTGAATCTTAAAAAATAATTAGTCAACACCCCTTTCCTCAAATGTTTTGAAATCAGAAGAGAATGCATTGTCACAATGGATGCCAGCAATTAAGGTTTAGAGGCCAAGCTTATGGAGAGAGTGAAGTCTGAGCAGCATGTTGTGTTGTATGCATCTAGAGCTTTAAGGGAGTCTGAAAGAAACTATTCAGTATTAGAAAAAGAGCTATTAGCATGTACATGGGCAGCAGATCATTCCAGGCAATTTCTGTGGGAAACACGCTTTGTATCAAGGACACACCACAAACCATTAGTAAATGTTCTCTCCCCAGGAGGAGGCAGAAATGTAAAGGCTACGCTGGCACAATTAGCTGCTAAAATGCAATCTTATCAATATAAAATTAAGTATGTGCGAGGAAGGTTGGTTTTTTATCACGATTACCTCTAGATGCTAAAGTAGATGACAAAGACAAAGATTGTGAAGTGGCATATACCACGGAGGACATCAATGGTTGTGAACAGTCTAGTAATGAGATTGATGTGATCTCGAGGGATACCTGGGAGGATCAAATTAGAAATGACTTTGAAATGACTCTGGTATGTGAATACTTGGAAAAGGGTTAGCCTGAGGAGCAGAAGTTGAGTGGGAAAAGAGTGATATTTTTAAATGTTTAGGACGAACTCTGGGGGATGGGGTCCCCAGGACCAAGATCGGCCTGGGGAGGAGGGACCCCAAAAAATAAATAATTAGGTGGGGCCCCAGGGGATGGGGTCCCTGGGGTTGAAATCAGCCTGGGGGGTTGGGTTGTATAGGGGTTGGGTGCAGAGACTAGCCGCAGGCCAGGCCCTGTGGCCAACCCCTGCCTCGCATGCCCGAAGGCCATGTGTAGTGCAGGACTGAGTGGCTATATGAGTTGTCTGCAGGGTCTGGCCGCAGGTAAGGCCATGTGACCAACCCCTGGTGCGCACGGTCTAAGGCCGTGTGCAGCATGGGATTGATTTGTTGTAGGGGTTGGCTGAAGGCTCTGCAGCCTATTGCTGCTGCACACAGCCAAAGTCTGTGTGCAGTGGTGGTTGGATTAACGTATAGTAATGAAAATTAATTTACGTTAAAAAAAAACACAGACATTTACTGATAAAACAAAAGGTTACAGGCACGTTATAGTTAGGAAAAATATTTTTTTTTAAAGTATAGAAATTCACTTAAAAAAACTAAAGGTTACAGGGACATTATAGTTAGGCTCACATTTTAAATGTATCAAACCATAGAAATTCACCCGTTATAATTAGAATTATCTCAAGTATATATAACTCGTGCCCTGAGGTAACTATAACTTGCGCACCCACAATGCACTGCTAATTACCACACAAATTACAGGACTCATGACATCTTTGACTGTAGAAAAGCAAACGTGTTGAACTGTCCCTGAACTGCTTATAAAGTCTACTTAGCTAGAATTTTATGCAATGTGCTGACGGGCAGGAGATGATGAAACTAGGCATGTAAGAAATTGGTGCAAGACAGACTCGATGTACTTTCCCAGGACTCGAACAATAGAGACACTGACTGGAGAAGAAGATGCAACATTTTTGATACCTGATGAGCCGGATGATGAGGACATCGTACCGTAAACCAATCAACGAACTGAGAACGGCGTAATATTAGAATTCATAGATTTGCAAAATTAATATTATTGGGTAGAGTCATATCTGAAGACTGATTGACCAATTAGGAATTAGGGGGATGGACTGGGTAACCTTAATAAAATGTCATGACACGGGGTGTGTTTTTCAGAATTGAGGCAGATGTTCGAGGTTAGGCGTGGACGTTCGAAGAGACTTGAGATTCAGTCATTGGGCTCATGATCTTGAGAGCCTGATGCGTTGCTGATCGATTGATGACCTGAAGATGAAGACTGACTTTGTTGCTGATCCATTCCGTGGATAGGTAGCTATGACAATGTGACTGTTAACTTTTGTGCCTTTCTTTCTAGGTATCAACTGTGCTGTTTAATAGTTTTCTCTTAGCTAGATATTTTCTAAATTAATGTTCCAAATTATTTTCGCATGAAGTCCCACATGCTAATGCAAATCTAGGTTAGGTAAGGTTCCTTTGGGTGACATTTGACAGTGACAAATGACGAACTGATTGCTGAACTCTGCTATTGATGTTGAAATATTCCTCTTTGTTAGCTTATGCTGAAGCATTAGAGCATATGTTTTCTCTGATTAGGTTATGTTATTGGTGGTCACTAATGAACTAATTCTGAGCTGATTGAATAAAGTTGGAGTTAATTCTTATGCATTCGAATTGTAACTAATAGGGAAATAAAAATTGTTAAACGTATATCAATTTGTGGTTAGTCATGACACATTGATATAATTGTCTAATGATTAATGATTCCCTTAGTGGTTATTGATTGGTTATATTGCATATTGATAACATTGGTCACTACATAGCTAGGATACTCCATGCGATCCAAAAGGTTCATCGGCCTATACGTGTTTTCCCTAGTAAGCTTACTTACTAAGGACCAGACGCGCTAATAATATCAAATTAAGAAACAAATTTTTTAGAAGCAATTAGAGGATTATTTGTAAAACATTCTTAGCAGTCAGTTACCTACATAAGTCAACTCCTTCAATGGTCCAATACCCTCTATTACACTGAACATTCTGATTGTAAAGTCCAGGTATGTTCCTAACTATAACTACTGGCGACCACCAATATTTATTATGTATACATATATTAATTACCTACTGGCGGTAGGAAGTTATAGCTAGCATCATGTTTCCATAGAAAAAGCAAGTTTTGACTTGCCTGTATCTTTGGTGTGGTTAGACGAATCTTAACAAAATTTTCCCCAAAAAATGTGCCGGTGATTCTTGTTGTACATGTAAAGATACATAGATACATCTTTAAAAGACATGGAATTGGAAGTCTGTTTGCACATAAGTAAATAAAATCTGTGACCTCTATGTGGCTTGTGAAGGGTTAGAGAAAGAGAGAGAGAGAAAGAGATAACCTACTGGTGGTCATCGATAGGTAAGACCTTATAGTTAGGACCTGGTTTCCATAGGAAAAGCATTTTTTGACTTGCCTGTAACTTTGGTGCCACTTGATAAATCTTCACAAAATTTTCCAAAAAAGTGTCCTACTGTGTCTTATTCTGCATGGTAAGTTTTGGGGTGATTCATCAAGTGGGGGATGAGAAAAATGGGATGGGGGGTCAAAAAAAGTGTGTTTCCCATGTTAAATATAGGGATTTTGAACATGACTGCAGCCCGAAACGCTGGACAGCATTTCAAGAAAAAGTGTGCTTTTTGTTTACTTAGTGTAAATCCATTCAGTAGTTTTAGAGATATTAAAGGGAAATGAAATATAAATATATAGGGACGCAGAGGCTCTGTGGGTTCCAGAGACCTTGTGCTGAGATCTGATTCGCTGCCAACACTTCAATCAGGAAGTGCTGGTAGCCATTTCGGAACTCGTCTTCCGCTGAGTCCCCCCCCCAGAAAAAAGAGGGAAAAAAAGAAAAGGGGGCAGAGCAGAATTACCCTGACCCACCAGCCTTGGTGCTGGGGTCCCCCTGTGGCCCTGCCGGGGTAAAAAGCATTTCTTTAAAATTTGCAGCAAAATTAGTGGAAGATCTACCAATTTCTTTTTTTAAAGTGCAGCCTCTCTCACTAGTTTTAAATGTAGCCCCAGGTGGGCCAGATCCCGGAGAATGATTGCTACTAAAAAAAAAGGAGGGTGCGTACCAGGCCACCCCTCCTATGGCTGTTTTTAGCCTCAGGGACCATCACCTCCCCAGGGCTTTATTTAAAAATGGGAAGGGGGCCACACACAACCTCCTCCATTTGGGCTCTTTGATCCCCGGGAACCACCACTTCCCATGGGCTTTTCTAAAAAAAAGGAGTGGGTTGCGCACCCCCATCCTAGGACATTATTATGCCCTGGGGACCACCACCTCCCTGGGGCTAATGAAAGAAGTGTGGATAGCTAAAATGGCCTCATGTCCCAGGGACCACTACCTCCCCAGTGTCAAATAAAAAACTAAAATAAGGGAGGGGGCACTGGCCTCCCTCCTGAGCAATATAGGGCCCCGGGGACCACCACCACCCTGATGCTGAACCGTACAAAAGAAAGGAGGGGGCCATGCGGCCCCCCTTGTTGAGCCATTAATGGCCCTGGGGGTCGCCTTCCCTTGGAAGATAGCTGTTTGCTTTTGTTTGGTGGGATCTGTGACAGCGCCCAAAAAGGGAGAGCAAACACTGACTCCACATACAGCAAGTGGGAGCTGTCAAAATGTTCCTGCTTGCTGGAAGCAGAGTTTTCATATGTCTCCCTGCCCGAAGTCATGCAGGCAAGGAAACAGATGAAGTATTGCTCCCACATGCAGGGAGCTGCATTTTGAGCAGCTCCCTATGTGCAGGAGCAATGGGGGCTCCTGCAGGTGTCGGGAGCTGGCTGGGACTGCGGGCCGTCAGGCTACCAACGCAAGCCGTCAACAAATCTGTCACTTTCTCTCTTTCTTTCTCTCTCTCTCTCTTTCTTTCTTCCATCCCCCTCTCTCTCTAATTTTCTTCCATCCCTCCCCCCCCCCTCTCTCTCTCTCACTCTCTCTCTCTCTCTCTCTCTCTCTTTCTTCCATCCCATAGTGCTCTGTGCTCTGTGGTGGTTGGATTAATAAATACTAATGAAAATTACTATACTTTAAAAAAAAAACATAGAAATTCACTGAAAAAAACAAAGGTTACATGGACATTATAGTTAGGAAATAGAAGTAAAAAAACATAGAAATTCACTTAAAAAAACAAAGATTACAGGGACGTTATTTTTAGGTTTTGAATTTACTCGTACAAAACCAGAGAAATTCAACAGCTATAGTTACAGTTATTTCAAGTGACTCTAACTCATGCCCTAAGGTAACTATAACTCGTGCCCTCGCCATGCACTGCTAATTACCACCAATATTACAGCACTGATGAAATTTTTGATCAGATCATTGATAATATCACTGTAACTTTGTTGTAAAATTATTCATAAAAAACTGTGCATGGCAGGGGAGTAAGTTATACTTACCTTAGGGTGCTTTTAGGATTTAGGGGTCGATGAGGGTATTGGATGGAAGGGTATTTTAGGGTTTAGGGTGGATTATGGTTTTAGGGTGGGAAAGGTATTTTTAGGGTTTAGGGTAGATAAGTGTAATTGGGTAGCAAGGGTATTTTTAGGGTTTAGAGTGGGTAAAGTATTTGGGTGGCAAGGGTATTCTTAAGGTTTAGTGTGGGTAATGGTGTTAGGGTGGACAGGGTATTTTTATGGTGGGTGCGGCTATTTGGGTGGATAGGGTATTTTTAGGTTTTAAGGTGGGTAGGATTTAGAGGTAGGGTGGTGAGAATGTAGGGGTTGGGGTCGTTAAGGTGGGTCATATACAGGACTCCACTTTCCAGGTGTATTACTATCAATGTTTTTGATTTTCAAAATGCAGAAAATCTATACTCATTGGTTGGATTATTTTTATAGGTGCATGTTTAAATTGTTGTGATTTTGGCCCATAGGCTCTAACAACCCGGTTCAGAAAGTTATTTTCAGCCATTATTAGGAAAATTAGGAAAAACTGAGACAATTTAAAGCATAGTGGGCAATTGCACAGACCCTCCTGAAAAGGTGATCTTTTCACTCTCTATTTGATCTCTCTCTATTCTATTTCTCTATCTAAACCTATATCCCGCTCTCCCTATCCATGACTGTGTCATTCTACTCTGCATCATTTCAAGAATTTTGGGGGTCCTAAACAAGACATTGTTCAACTGTTTTTTTTTTACCTTATTAAAGTTTAACATAGTTTAGTATAGTTTGGCATCACATGGGCTTGGATTAGTAGGAAATGAGTAATAAAATTTGAATTTGGTCCCTACAGTGACCCCCCAAAATGTCTTACCCGGGCCCCCACAGTCCTTAAAATTACACCGGTAAAAACTCCAAGTTTTTCTCTTTTTTTTTCTTTGCTATTTAGAGCACTCATGTGATGTGAGCATCCTCAGTGCTGTGTCACCGACATTAAGCTCTGTTTAAATTGGAATATGTGCTACAAGCTATAGTGCCTGCGTTTTAATATAAGTCCAGAACCCGTGAACAACTAGGGTGAGGGGCTCTGTGTAGGCTACAGAGGACATGTATAGAGAGTGCATGCGCTGTGTGCATGTATATGGACTAGGATGAGTGCAGAGTGTATATTGTGAAGGGCAGGACTCTATTATGGATCTTCTTTGTGTGGATGGTACACAAGAGGGAGGATGGACGGAGCCCATCAGAGATATGTTTAGATTGTAAAAACAATACTGTGGTATTTTGAAGTGAGGCAAGATCCTGTAAAAGGAAGGCGGGAAAACAGATGTCCCTCCAAAGTGCAGGGACAGGACCTGCCACTTCCTGGCTCACTCTTCCCCACAGGTATTACTGTAGACAGTTTTGTGTAGTAGCTAAATGCTAATTCTTGCTCTCTTTTGTAATTTTTGTACCATTGCTGCAGATTGCCCTGTCAGGACACACCCAGCTCCACCGTATCGTCCTCTCAATTTGAATGACAAGGACTTTAGCTGACAAGTCTGGGGCTAACAGAAAAAAATGCAGGAACTCCCTGAAACCGGCTCTGGAGATTTGTATGCAGAGTGTGCATCTCCATCAGTAGGATAAATACTGAGGAGGAACTCAAGTCAGTGTAGAGGGCTTCTCACTGTCCATTACTAGGACCCAGGCAACAATGTAGATGAGAATTGCTTGCACTCAAGGGCCTTTCCAGATAGGAACAACCTGGACAACGTCCCTGTTTTGGGGACCCGTAAGAACAATGGTGTTATTTGCTCTGCCCACTAACCTGTATTTATTTTAGTGTAATGGTAGGTAGATTATCTGAGCCTGAAACACAACCTTATTTCATTCATTGTAATGTTTTTTTCTACAGAGGGAAGATAAATGAACCCAACTGCTGTTATCCTTTATGAAGGTTGCAGAAGAGGTCTGCCTATTGCCTAGTCCATAATAATTACTCAAATGGGCCAGCCAGTCTTTCGCATGAATCATGCAGTTAGTATGCTGTTTTACAATCATTTACCAAATACCAAACTTTCTTCTCATTTCTCAGGGCAATTGCTTCATTCATAACTTTCCAATTTGTTTAATGTGAAGTTATCATTTTTTCCATTACTAGCTTTTTATTTATTGTCTTTAAACTGTTTAAATCAGGTGTGACACTAAGGTTTGGTTATTAAGTTTGTTACTTGACATGCATGATCAAACCATTTGGTGGAGTTGATATCCTCAATTTGTCTCCTTCCTTGGCACCCATTTTGGAGTTTTGTTGTCAGCTTGTCAACAACATCTACAATTGTCTCTTTATACCATTTGAACTTTTCTGTACTGCTATAAAAAATATCACCTTTGTAAGAAATTGGGTTATTGGTTGGCTGGGGCGTGAGCCCTGTTCAAGCAGCAACTACAATCCCTAGAAGCTTAATTCACAGGCAATGTGTAAAGTATTTGTGCAACACTTCAAACACTAAGATGAAATCACCACACTAAAAGGATCCCACACCAGATTAGAAAAATAGAGTTAATAAAACAAGGCCAAAATGATGGAGGTGGAGTCTGATGCTCGGGAAAGATGGCAGCCCCTTGATGGAGCTCCCGAGTCGGTAGCACCTGTCCATAGTCCTGTTTCTCAACCGGGGGTTGGATGGAGGACTGGAGTTCGGTGTCCCTCCCTTGATGTGCCAGACACATGCTGGTGCTGTTTCATGTTTCCCGGCGGCCTGGAGTTGCTGTAGTGTGTGCCACCACTTCACTGGTCTGGATGCAGTCTTCCTACCTGGGTCTCAAAGTTGATGCTTTCTGCAGCCAGACACCGGCATTGCTCTTGGGGGTGAGTTGGGCCCCTCTCACCTTAGGTCCCTTCCTTCTCAGTCCCTCCAATGTTGGACCCTGCACCAGTGGGGCACCAAAGGCTCTTCTTTACCTTCCCTGGGGACTCAAAGGACAAGGCCTCACTGCCCCCAGCCTCTGCACATCAGACAGAGGGGCCTTTCTTTGCCTCACATCGGCCCACTACTGGGGATCTCACCTGCACTTTCGAACCCCTTCAAATTGTGACATTAGGGGCAGCTTATCTGGTTGGGGTATCAGGGGTGGACCACTTCGGGCACTGACATCACTTATATGTGTGGAATCTGGATTTTGTGTACTGTTTTGCACTTTCCTGCCCTGTGGTGGTGGTGACTGGCCCCATATTGGACATTTTGCTCCCAGCTAGGTCGACGCTCACCTCACCCTCTTGATAGTGCACTGTAGTGGCCTGGAGGCAACTCTCTACAGCTGCTCCCCATATGCTTCTACTTTTGCTGATGACCTGCACATTGAGGCCCTGCCATGAGGTGGAGGCCTGCTCCCTGAGCCCACTGGATCTCCAGTGAGGAACTGTCCATTCACGCCCAGGACTAGCATCTTGTATTGCCTGGCATTTAGGGGCATTTTTATGAAAAATGACGCACAACTGCGCTAGTGCAGTTGTGAGTCATTTGTTTTAACACGAACTAGCAACATTCCTTAGCGCCATCCATGCGCCATATTTATGAAATGATGTAGGACGGCATTAAGGAATGGATAGCGCAAAAAAAAAGGTGCTAACAGCTACGCAATGCTGTAAGGAAAATGACATTAATGTTGCAAAAGTGGTGCTACACAATTTTGCGGCACGTAAAACGTCACAAAAGGGTTAGCGCCATTTTTATACTGCATTAGTGTCAAAACAAAATGCAAAAGCAGGAAACAGTGCAATTTCAAAAAAGTTTGAATCATCTGGCCAGGAGAGACGCCAGGGAGACCCCAGACACCCAAGTAACAGCCAGGAGGGACCAGAAAAGTCACAGGAGAAGAAGAGAAAGTGCATGTGTCGCTTTAGCGATGAGGAGCATGACATCCTGGTCAGAGAGGTGACGGAGCACCAACATCAGCTCTTCATCACCTCCAAATTGCCAGTTGGTAGGAGAGACGCAATATGGCAGCAAACAGTGGACAAAATCAACAGTGTCACTGAGGTGAAGAGCACTGTTACTGAGGTCAAGAAGCGCTGGCACCATTGCAAGCGCAGGACTAAGGAGAAACTTGCCAGGAACCGTAAGGCAGCACTGCAGACTGGAGGTGGAAGTCCTGCACGACAGGAAGACCTGGATGAGCTGGAAGAGATGGTTGCAGCGGTCATCCCGAAGGAGCTGGTCGTTGAAATCGCAGGACAGGACAGCGCACAAGACCTGGAACCACCACAAATGCAGTGTAAGTTGCAAGGGAGGTTATCTGGAACTCCACTAATGGCAGGAGTGGGAGGCTCATAGGAAACACTCAATGCCTGCTAAATGGATGCATCAGGACACATAGGCCCTGAATCAAGACGAACCATCCTCACCCAAGCCACACATGTACTGACGCTTGGTTGTGCAATGCACACCACCATATACACAACGTCAACATAGGCCACTCACTATGGCTAAACTCCACCATGTAACTAAGCACCACATTGCCTGGTAGGCACATGCAAATAGTGTGCCTGTGCTATTACAACGCCCATTACATATAGTCAAAGCCCCTGTACAAACACAACCTACACATCAAAGACTAAGAAGGAAGTCAATACCACCCAGGGGTGGTGTCAGGGTGGTGTCTCTGCCCAAAATGCTTCCCTTCCTCAATGTCGTATTTCCTTTACTCATGTGTGCTGCATCTTGCAGCACACATTGAATTGCCAGGGCCACAAAAAAAGCTTGTACATGTGCATGAGGGGACACCTCCCTGCACATGAACAAATCATCACTTCAAAGCAGCCACCCCATCATCATGCTGCAACAATGCCTGTGTTGGTGCAGGGAGCACTCGTCTGTGCAGGTGCAGGGGGAATTGCAGGGCTGTACTGTATTCAAGTAAATATGGCACATCACTGAGTATCTAAACTGCTGCAGTGTACTGCAACACATCTTGCAGCTGCCCTGAGCCATGCCAAATGAGAAAAAAATCTGCCCTAAAGCTTGCATCCTGTGGAACACAACCCATACAGGGTGAACCCACAACAACTCACACACAACCATATGCATCATATGGGAATGGCCACAAAATAAAATGCATAAAACAAACACATTGTGCATGTATGTGAACATCATGTGTGCAGCTGAACAAGTGGCTGCAATCTCACCATTTGACATGTTAGAGGGCTAGATCATACAGAAAATGATGGTGCGGGTTGCTGTGCAAATGTAGGCCGCATCACGCACGGTCATTTAAAAAATGCAGGGATGTGACATATACATAAGAACACACTGCACCCTTATGTACCTCCCTGCGCAAGTGGAAATCAGATGTTGTGCGCCAATGCAGCCACCCTTGCACCATAGTACGAGGATGGCTGCATTGAAGGGGAGAATGTTTATGTGCAGGTAGGAACACCATCCTGCACAATAACAACCTTAAAGTGCGATTTGCTCTTACTCTGTGTGTAGTAGAATGCAGCACACATAGTAAAAGCAAGAAATGCAGTACAAATGTAAGCATTACTCCTAGATTTTGCCATGCTAAACCCAACCCTAGGCTGGTGTCAGATATTAGCCCAGCATCCTGAATACAAATAGTCCAAATTCTGAGGCAGTGTCAAAACGCAATGGGTGTTGCTGTGGTTTGCCGACAGCAACACCCATTGCACATACCTACCATACAAAGTGGTGGGGGTGAAGGGGCCATATATAGAAGGTGGCATCAAGGTAAAAAAAAGTGGCTTCATGCCACCTAGTCCATATGGGGCTGAACCTAACCAAAAGTTACACTCAGGTGGCACTTCGAGCATCTATATATGCCCCTAAATACCTAGGGGCATATTTATGAGCCCCAAGCACCAACACAGCATCACTTTTTGTGATGCTCTGGTGGTGCAATGCTCTGTGCTGTGTTTACAAGGTGGTGTTAAGCCACTTTTTGTGGATTAACGCCACCCTGTAAATGCAGCCCCTTCACACCCAGCACTTTGTGTGGAAGGGGCATGCAACGGGTGTTGCTGTGTCCCTGCCACAGCAGCACCCATTGCAGCTTGACGCTGCCTCAGATTTACGAGTATTAGTACATTTGAGGCAACGCAAAATCTAACACCACCCTAGGGGTGGTGTTAGCAAGGTGCATCGAGGAGGTATACTTTTATTCCAATTCATTTTTTCTTTTTCTATGCGTGTTGCATTCTGCTGCACGCATAGAAAGAGCAAAATGTTAGACGTTATTGTCAATGTGTGGGAAGGTTTCCATTCCTGCAAATAAAATATTATTTAAAAAATACACTTTGGCACTACTGTGTGTGCTGCATTCTGCATTCTGCAGCACACACAGAAGAACCAAATCGCCATGAGTGATTATGTATGTGCAGGAACAGACACCATCACAGACATAAACAATCAAACCTTTCAATGCAGACACCCTTGCATGATGGTGCAAGGATGCCTGCATTGGCAGTAGGTAGCTCTATTTAGTGCCAACGCGCAGGGGACAACACAGGGGTGCACAGTAGGCAAATAAATACGGCGCATCCCTGCAATATGGAAATGCTGAGGTGGGGCGCTGCCACTATTAGCGCAGCATGGCGCTCCATCATTTTCCGTTACTAGTGAGCTTGACCCATGTGTGATGCACAATGCTACACATAAGTACAACCACAACCTTGGGTCAGTGACATGTCAATGAGCCTCTAGTGGCAAATACATGATGTCCCATGTCAACAGCCAATGCAACAGAAAATTGATTTTACACTATCTCATTGCAGAGGATGATGGCTTACCGCCTGCCAACCTGCATGTCCTGGATTTTTTTGATGACATGGATGACCAGCTGCCAACCCTCAATGAACAGACTCTCCAGGATGTCCTAGGATCACTCCATACACCACCTCCAGTCGCAGGGAGGACACACAGCATTGCAGGGTCTCCACATGAACCACCCACCCACCAACACATGCCACCAGCTGGTACTCACACAGCCCTGGACTCCGAGGGCCCGGAGATCAGCTTTCAGAGGACAGTGGTAGGAGTCCAGCGGGAGCTGGCAAAGCATGTTGGGATGGGGATGGAGACTATGGGAGGCAACCTAGAGGGAGTGCGGACGTGCCTCATTCCAATTAAGGACAACTCAGCTGCCATCAGAGGCACCCACTCCCTGCTACGTGGACTTCAGCAGTCTCTGTCAGACATAGCTGCTGTCAAAAAGCAGGGGCTACAACAAATGCCCTCCCAAAATGCCAGCAGCATGCAGAATACCCTGGAGTCCATACACAGGGAAGTGGCCTCCCTCAGGGAAAACATGGCTGCCTACCACTGTGATATTGTTGCGGTGTTGAAAAATCAGCAGTTCCTCCTTGCAGCAGTGATGCCTTATGTGTTTCCACAAATGGCAGCTGCCGGGACCATTCCATCCACATCTCTATCCCCTGAAGTGTATGTGGCCTTTTCTACCTCTACAACAGCATCAGCCATGGCACAGGAGACACCACACACATAAGAGGATGAAGATGTGGAAGGAATAACATTCACAAGTAAAAGCACTCGGTGGCACCATTCTGTGCCACATTGACAGTTTCTCCTTAGTTCTGGGCTTAAGATCATGCCAGTGTTGTGACAGTAGGAAATGTGCCCTCTTCACCTAACCACTGTTGAATTGTCTGCTATGTGCTGTCATTGTCACTTCCATTCCAATTGGCAATTTAAAGCACACTACTCCTAACCATGTCTCATGACATGTCCCTCAACCCTGGGCTCCGATTGTGCTACATATGGCAAACGTTCACTCCTGGGGTCTGTGAAATGGATATTGTATAGAAATCACAATTACCATTGCACCTATAAATAAAGCACCTCGTACACATGTAGCATTTCTATGTTTACTGTGATCCATCTACCCAGCTAAAAGATAGCATTGTGTCCATCCATGTCAATGTGTACAGAATATCAGTACATGAGTGCATGACTTTATACTTTTTGATGCAAAACTGCACTAACGCAGTTTTGCACCAAAATGTTTAGCACCAGCTTGCACCATTTCTGAACATCAGCCGGACACCATATTTATGGAATGGTACAAGCCGGTGCAAAGGGTAGGATAGCGTAAAAAAAAAAATGACGTTAGCTGGCTGGGGCTGGCAGTATGGAAGATAGGGGGTTTGCACCAAAAAATGACGCTAGGCAGGTTAAAGTTAAAAAAATTACTCTAACTAGCCGAGTGTCCTTTTCTGATGCAAAACCATCCATACCACATGACTCCTCTCTTAGAAAAGACAGGAATCATGCCCACCACCCCAATGGCCAGCACACGGGACCAGGGTGAACCAGTGCCATGTAGGAGGGCCCATTTCAGGGCCCCCAATGGCACTTTAAAAAACATATTTACCTGTACTTACCTATACTTACCTGGGATGGGGTCCCCCTTCCTCGTTGCCCCCCTGGTGTGTGTGGGGGTGTCCCTGGGGCCTGGGGAGGGCACCTGTGGGCTTATTTCCATGGTGTGATACCATGGAAATAGGCCCACAGGTCCCTAACGCCTGCCCTGACCCAGGTGTTCAATAATGGTGCAAAGCAAGCTTTTCACCATTGTTTGACCCTTCCTCCCCCTGTGCGTGATTTTAGCACCGGGGCATAAATATGGCGCTAAGGCCGTAGAGTCATTTTTTGCATGGGAACACCTACTTTGCATCTCATTGACGCAAAGTAGGTTTCCACATCCCCAAAATGATTTTAACTACATAAATTTGGCGCTAGACGGGTTTAGCACCAAAGTATAAATATGGAGTTAGTTTTGCACCAAATGAGCGTTAAAAAAATGACGCAAATTTGGCGCACAACAAGTATAAATATGCCCCTTACTGTGTATACTAAATGATTTTGAACCCATATCCTTTGAAGTAGACATACGGCATGTGTGGCTTTTAACCCAATCAATGGTAATTTACCCAGATGGGAGTGCCAGTACAACTTATTTATGTGGGACAGGAAAAGCTAACCTTATCAGTGATGGCCACCTGTCAGTGTTGCAGCATACAGTTCCAAATTTGCCTGTTGTCAGATGTACCACACTTGCCAACAATGAAATAGCAGGACACCACCAATCACAGGTGAAGTGACATTTTTTTCCGTCCAGGATTAAAAAATACATACACATTGTAAATGGGTGGAACACTGGATGGCAAATGTATGCACTAGTAGACAGTATGTAGCAGCCATTCTGACAGCTCCTTGGTCATAGGGGATGCATATGGGAAACCTGGGAAAATAAGACAGTAAGCATACCCTAGGCCATTCCCCCAACTTGGCCAGTGTACTCTGGAGAACCCCAGAAAACTCAATCAAATTACAAAACGGATAAGGCTAAGATGAACAGGATTTATTCTAAAACCATATACCAAATGAATACCTAAAACATACCATATTCTACACTAACCTATACTAACTATCCTTAATTAACAACTACACCTATCTAACATATTCTAAACATATCTTATACATGTAACACCACACTCTAAACATTGGCCCCCCCACCCTCCTTAAGAGACAAGATACAAGTAGGACAACATAAACTATGACTACACATGTACTACACTAACCTATGGACTAAACAAATGTATATATATATATATATTTTTTTATATACACAAATACCCCGACATGACCCCCACCTAACCCCCAACAATAAAATAATGTAGAAACCCCCACCCATCATACTTAACCTAACTTATACCTAAACCACACTAACCTAACACTACACATCTAAAACCCAATATAAAACTATTCAAAACAGTAAAAGGGAGGGGAAGGAACTGGAAGGTTGTACGATACAAAAACTTTCACTTCCTACTTTTCTTAATCTTCTTCTTGATGTATCAGAACATACTCCAGTCCTCTGCTGAATCCTCCTCCAATTTTTTCAGTCTGGCTAAAATCTTGCCAGTGTCTCTTCTCATGACCTGTTCAAACTGGCTTGGGACTACTGCTGCAGGTGGCTAAACTTGTGGCTGCGTGATGACTGGTGCAGCCGATGTAGAGGGCCTTTGTCCACCTGTGGCACCCTCACCCATGATGACTTTGCTCCAGTGTCCTTGTGTGGCTGCAGTGGAGGTCCACCATAGTCAAACGCACGCCATTCCCCTGATGCTTTCTCACTTCTGAAACTCCTGCCCATTCGGAGGTATCTGGTATCAGCCTCCATTATGTGGCAGTAGCGTTCGGCCCTCTTGTGGAATACTCACCTCTGTACTTGTGTCATGTTGGCAGCTGAAATATGAAGAGAAGCAAGCATCAGTATCAGCATTGGGTGGAGGTTGTACAGACATATATGTGGTCATTATGACATTGGTGGTCTATTCCAAAGACTGCTGTGGTGACGGCTGCCAAGAGACCGCTGCAGAGGCAGTAATCCACCCACCAGATTATGACACACAAACACAAAACCAACAGAAACCACCCACAACCACAAATCCGCCAGACCCAACGAAGGCGAAAAACTGTCAGACCATCCACTATCACCGCTAGGCCAGCAATACACCACCCTCCAAATAATGACCCACAAATCACCACGGCGGAAATTCAACAGCGGTCACCCATTGGCGGTGCACACCACCACAGCAGAATTTGGTACCCAACACAACTTCAAGCCAACATTGGCTATAACAAAAAAACCACACTTGACACATATACACATACCCTACATACCGACCAACAGCACTATAAAACACCCCCCCCCACATAACCCACATTCCTTTGCAAACCCGAAAAGGCTGCTACATCTTGTCAGGCCAATCCCTTAGAGAACTGCTCACAGACACCAAATTTACCTATACATCCGTCATGCATCACACACCACACACCCTACCAAAACACTGAAACACCTAAATCCTGTTATGGTGGGCGGGTAGTTCTGCTTGCCTGAAGATGACTACCGCCGTGGTCAGTGGACGGACTACACTGGCAGTTTGGGTGGTACATTAGCTGTCTATGGGAGGGATCACCGCCATAATGAGGGCCATAATGTAAACTGCAACTGCGGATAACACATACAGTTCAACAAACATTCCCGACAATTACTTACTCCTCATATATGACTATTTCGTATTATCTATCAACAGTGCCATGTACATGTCACTGGGATAATGGCAATTCATTGTTAACCAACAGGGCCCAGAGCTGATTGGACAAAATTGTCCAGGATCAACATTTGTGACTTCTAACTTGTGAGGATCACGTGCCCCAACAAGTCTGGATTTCCTGTGCCCCTGTGCATAAGGGGGTTGTGTATGCAATCCATCACCTCGACACCCCTGGTGAAACATAAAGGCTTCCCAGTCATCATGGAGGCAAGCTGTGGGCCATATGATAGGGGTCTGGTAACTTCCCACCTGCTATTCTAAGGATTGGTAAATCAGGATTAATGTGTCCTGCTGTAAAACCTGGCCTGAGCATACGTTACAAGAGGGCACGCCATGCCCATGATGTGCCCACATGTACAACTGATGCAATCTTCTCAGAAGGTGTGGCCAAAGCCTGAGCTACACATCAAAGTTGTCATTACAGAACTGAAGCCCCCACCCGGTGATATGATGTGCTACATGTGTTAAATGACACACACATGGGGGGTCATTCTGACCCTGGCGGCCGGTGGCCGCCAGGGCCACCGACCACGGGAGCACCGCCAACAGGCTGGCGGTGCTCCCACGAGCATTCTGACCGCGGCGGTTTAGCCGCGGTCAGAAGCGGAAAGTCGGCGGTCTCCCGCCGACTTCCCGCTGCTCGGGGGAATCCTCCATGGCGGCGGAGTGCGCTCCGCCGCCATGGGGATTCTGACACCCCCTACCGCCATCCTGTTCCTGGCGGGTCTCCCGCCAGGAACAGGATGGCGGTAGGGGGTGCCGCGGGGCCCCTGCGGGCCCCTGCAGTGCCCATGCCAATGGCATGGGCACTGCAGGGGCCCCCGTAAGAGGGCCCCACTGTGTATTTCAGTGTCTGCAATGCAGACACTGAAATACGCGACAGGTGCAAACTGCACCCGTCGCACATACCCACTCCGCCGGCTCCATTCGGAGCCGGCTTCCTCGTGGGTTGGGGTTTCCCACTGGGCTGGCGGGCGGCCTCCTGGCGGTCACCCGCCAGCCCAGCGGGAAAGCCTGAATGGCCTCCGCGGTCTTTCGACCGCGGAGCGGCCATATGGCGGTTCCCGCGAGGCGGGCGGCTACCGCCGCCCGCCTCAATGAGAATCACCCCCATGGTGTCTGTATGGGTGCCCTTAGGCCCACAGTGAGTTTGGCACTGCACTGGGTGCTGCAACAGTATCCAGAAACATTGACCATCATTTGCACATGCATGTCAGTCTTCATCAAAGTACCAGGTACACAAACAGAATCCACATCATATGCGTATGTGATGTGACCTAGATCACTCCCAGATATCATGGTGGCAGGACCATGTTGTGAAAACTGATTGAGATCTGGCGTGGGAAGAATCATAGACTTTTCACACAACCATCTGGAGCTTAGTTCTCTACTAACTGTGTACACTACTGACTGTTGTGCAGAACAACATGGCTCCTTGCATCACTACAGACCGGTGCTTAATTTGTGCTTGTTGTTTGCGTGCTTCAGAGGAGGGCTTTGGGCACCGGCACTTTGTTATTTACAAATTAAGCACTGCTACAGACGAATTATATCTGAAGGGTACTGATGCATCTCTGGTGTATGTCTCCTACATAAGCCTCCTAGAAAGCTCTGCGGATATAACCCACATCTTTACCATCTTGTCAGTAAGTGTAAGCTATGTGTGGCACACAGTGCTGATAATGGTGCTGTTACAAAGTGGTTTTCAACATAGGCATGCTATGTACATAAACAGCTGCCCTGAGACCTATCATGGTAGACACCAATGAATAAGTGGCCAGCCATTACAATTCCTATTTCACACAATTCCAAGCCAGCACATGTTGCCCCTTGAACTACAAGCAAGCCATTCTCATTGCATAACATTCCAACATTCATGATGTCACCGTCCATTCTCCAATGATATCATATGATTCGTCAGGCAAAACCATCTTTCATAGCAGTCCACACTTCTGACTGACTCACACCAAACCCTGTATTAGCACACATGACGCACAAGATGACACTTACTCATCAGGGTCTTCAAATTGCCAACCTCTCCTACGGTGTAGGGCGCAGGTTCACCTGCAATACAGATGGAAAACAATGCTTAGTGCTTAGTGACATTGTTTACTGTTAACTTGTTAGGCTGAATGAGCAAGTCATCCTCATGGTTGACCAGAGCAACTGACATACATCTTTGATCAGTTAATCACATGTAGACTCAGATAATGTAGACCCAAGCACCTACAAACCAACATCGTCCTGACACTCCTATGGCACTTCTCACTGCACCATTTATACATGGCATTGTCATGGAGATGTCTATTAGCTCTACACCTCCATGGCCATATGGCACTGCTTGACACTGTATATTGAATCTGAGGGGCATGCAATGGTTGTTGCAGTGGCTGTCCCATTGTGACAACCTTAGCATTTGAGCCTGCCTCAGATGTTGTAGACATCTACCTCATGTGATACATCCTTCAGTAAGTAAATAATATGTGTGTGCCATCACAAGTCACACACATGAGCAATAATGCTATGGGAGTAAACTCATGTGAATATAGTTATACCTACCTGCACATTGACTGATTGAAATCATGGATGTATTGCCAATAGTGTGTGGCCAGCCACTGTTGCCATGGTATACCACTAACTGTCCAGGGAGAGATAAGAACATGGGCATAGAAATATGTCTCAACACAGAAACACTTGCAGTGTGGTCCAAGGATGCATTTGTTGGTGCAGGTTACTGAATAATGTGCCAGTGATGGAGCAGATGCAGAGCAGCCCCCTACTGTCAGTGAGAAGTATCAGGCCTGTGGAACTGACTCTGTACATGTGTGTGGTAATAGACATAGAATGGGGTGTATGTGATACACAATGAACTGGAACATGGAAGTGCTAGTAGTCTGGACCCAGTGCATGGTCAAGCTCCCTTACATGGCCTTGGCCAATGACACAAAGGGGCTGATAGAACAACAGGGATGCAGCACCAATTGCATCTATACAGTCCTTGTGGCCCTCAGTATACCCATGTGTGCGCCTAATGAGAATGAAGGCACTGCATGATGCAGGTAGGGTCCAACTGCATCTATTTCTGTGTAGGTAAGTTATGTACTCAGCAGGAGTGTAACAGATCATCACAACCTCTGCTGAGTACATTGGGGGCCCATCTCATACATTTTAATGCCCCCATATTACACCTTCTCTCCGCAGCTGTTCAGAGTGCATGAAAAATTGAAATAAAGCATTTCTCATTTTACTCAGTGGCTTATACATTTGCCTCCCAAACAGATTTTGGGACCCCTTTCCATACATGATGCATGGTGCAGGCCTCATTTGGTGCTGCTCATTACCAAGTTGCCCTATGCATACATCACAACACTTTGTAATGGTTGTGCAGGGTAAATGCTACATCTGTCCAGGATTGGCTTCATTATTGTACATCTGAATTGCAGGCCTAAGGTGGCGCTGGGACTCTTCATACAGGTAGGATACGACATGTACTGATCCACAAGCATTACATGAGGCACTCAACATAGCTGCAGCTGCCATGCACATGTGAAAGAAAGGACTTTGTATGGAAATGTGAGACTTACCAACTGCTCCACCAATCTCTATGTCCACATGATCCAGCAGATCCTGCTCCCTTTTAACGAGATCTGCCCAGCGATGCTTGAGTTGGTGGTTGTTCCTCCCTGTCCCAAAGATCCGTGTGAGGTGGTTGATCACCTTGCCCCACCGCAGCCGCATTGAATCTGTGGGGTAGCCAAGAATGACACAGCCACCAAGTTGCAGCATCATGGGGAGGTAGTGCTGAACAAGCCAGATGAGCCCCCCAGCTCATCGGCCGACATCGGCACCATCCTCCCTTTCCCAGACATAACACCTAACTCAATTATCCCAACTATCCCAACTACCCCAACAACTATACTACCCCAGACAAACACCCCACAATACAGAGACAAATACAGTACACTTACAACAGAAAAGACAAATTCAAAGACAAATAAAACACAACACCTGCAGGACACAGCACAGTAAACACTACAAACACTCCAAACACTCCAAAATCCCTACAGCGCCAGCTCCACACACCCTCACACAGTCACAGACAAAAAGACTGTGAAGTGATAGTGAACTCACTGTACCATGTTTACAGGCAGGATGTCCTGTCTCATCACTTCCTGGGCGTGTGCGTCACTTTTCCAGTCATTCGTAGTTTTTTTAACGCATGACGGTCAAGCGTAAATTTTCTTACCTTTGGCATGAAATTGCCTGTGGGCGTACAATAGATGTTCAGGGTCTAGGCGTCTTTTTGCTTAGGGGAATTGTATGCATATGAGTGAACAATTTTGATGCATGAGCCGATTTTTCACCATGGTGTGTTAAGAGGCATGTGAACGTGTAATTGCCGCTCAGGACCCAGGTGTCATTTTACTTATGTTGCAGTCTGTAGTTGATGCGTTTGTGTCATTGTTTTGACGCATGATGGAATTGCGTGTTTTTTTGTATTGTAGGCCTTGAGTATACCCTGATTCACTTAACATATCAAATGGGCTGTGCTACAATGTTGTATTTGTGGTCTGGTTACATGTGCATGACTGTCCAGTAATGTCATTACTGTGACATTGGTATGTTGAACTTATAGGTTTGTTTCTGAGTATGCTGCATTTGATTACTCATACCTTGTGCATATGTGCATGTGTAGCTATACTGTGTTCACATACATGTTGGCACATGTGTGCTATGTGTGTACATATGTGTATGTATACTAATTTGTGGGTGGACTACATTGTTATGTCTGAGATACAAATGTACACATACCTACAACACAATATATATGGTATATGGTAAGGCATGTGGCAACCATGACAATATTCAGTGGACTTGGTCTGCATTGACATCACGTAACCCATGGAAATATGTGTGTGCTTGTGTGTCCACTCTGTGGTGTGTTGTTAGATATTACTTCATGTTGCTCTGCTACAGGTATGCCATTTGGATCCCCATGCATCTTAGTTGCAGGAGATGTTATGTACACATGTGTTGGTGAAGGTTTTTATATGCTGTTTGTGTGTAAAGACATGTGTTGTGTAATTTCTGTAACATATGACGACAGTGGTGTGTTCATGGAATGTGAAACCTTAAATTAATATCTTCCTGCATAGACACATGTTGGCATATTACAAATGCATGTGTAGTCACATCAGTGCCACCTAAGTTTTTCTATGTCGGAACATATGTGAAGGTAATTTCTTTCTGTCACTGATCTTGTGATACCTATGCCCTTATTTTTGTGCTAGGTTGCCTTTTGTCCAGAATCCATACACATTATCATGCCTGAGCAATTATAGTGGTACGTGTGTGCTGAGATATGTGGTATATGTGTGCATGTGTGCTGAAATATGTGGTATATGTGTGCATGACTCCAACTGGGACCTCATGTTTTTTATGACTGTCATATACAATGTCATACCACTGTGTGTTGCAGTCTGATGTAGATGCCAGCCTACTCATCGTCATCACTGTGTGAGTTTGTATGCCAACACAAACCCATGGTTGCATGTGAAGGGGATCCAGTTTACTCAGCTCCCTGTGCACATGCATCAGGTGCCTGACAATGTTATATGTTGATATAGGCAGAGCAGGGTGTGTGGGTTTATTGAGCAGGGATCTAGACTCTTCATGATTGCTACTCAGAAGAACTATGCACACTCCCCAGCAGATAGGCACATGCACAATTGTGGTCAAACAGACCAGGATATCATATTTTCCTCTGCAGTAATTGATGTCAGCCTTCCCCTCTCATGTACAGAGCTCAAGTGCTTGCGCATGTAGGACATGTCTCATTATTAGATGTCCTTAGTTGTTTCCATGGGCAGCCTGTTTAGGGCTTGTATATCTGTTGTGACTTCAATACTGGAAACGTGGCAGGGTATAGATGGTGTTGTCTGGCACTGCCTCCTGTCATGGTGGCATGCAATGGGCAAATACTGTGGTATGCTAGTGGCAAACATAACTGGGTTATGTACTTGCTGGGCCACCCTCTCTGTACATATGTTAAATGTTGACATGTAGACACTAATGTGTAGTGCAGTCAGTATTGGTCTATGTGTCCCTTTTCCATGTTTTCTTGCATTACTGGCAAGGTATGTATTGTCTCCTACATTGTGCCCATTCTTTACGCTGCTTGCACTTTGTACACATTTTTTACAGCAACATTGTCTGGTCATACATGCACATGATGCAACATGTGACTTGTGTAATTTGTATATGTACACATCTACTACTGCCTACTTTATAGTTACGGGTCCATTGACTGTATTTGTGAGATGTAATGAGTGCCAGGCGCACATGACATTACATGTGCCACAGCACTTGTGTTGTCTCCAATTGACCTCCCATGTTCTATTTCCTAGTATCTGTGGGTGTCGCAAAGCTGTCCATCCACAGCCTCCATTGAACACCGGTATGCATTTCTTCCAGCATGCCACAACCTAGGTAACTCCTACCATGACGAATGATGTTGAGGTGTGAAATCATCTCAGTGCTGTACTGTTCATTAGCCAAATGCAACATATATGGCTAGGTCTACTCCCACTCAGTTTGATGTTGTGTCTCAGACACTATTTAACAATGCTGGACATAGTAGGACATCCAACACCTGCTTGCGATGTTGGAGCCCAAAACATCTATGGGATAAATTGTTACTGTTGCTACCATGTACTTGTTCTGTCATGTGAGTGACAATGAGATGTGTGTGTTGCTATGTGTTGTGTGATGTTTTTATACAGAGCATACTAGGTAACCATGCTGACACATGTCAAGCATTGTTGATACTGGCAGACCCGTTGCTACCTAGGACATACACCCGTACATCAGTCTTCACATGTTTATCTGGATTTGCTCTAGGCATGTGTCAATACAGCAGATTTGTGTGACAAGTGTGCACCTCATGTACATAGTGAGTATGAGACACTCTGCCTACATTTGGCCCAGAGACAGTTTCTGGTGGTGCATTGCCCCACTAAATCCTTAGATCCTGACAATGGGTCATGTGTTTGGATAGTGATTCTGCACCCATAGCTGCTTATTTTGTCTGGCAACCCATTGCACACTCCAAAGCCAACGTGTGTGTGTCATACGTGAGGTAATGTCCACCATGTGTCAGGGTTGTGCCCAATGGCAGTGCCAGGACACTATGACATGGATACACTGTGCAGGATCAGCATCGGACATTGGTTACCATCCCTGGACAATTACTGAAGGTCCATAGTTACCAATGATGCCCCACCCTTGTCACACATGTACCATGCAGGCAAAGCTGCAATCACCATGAGTTGTAACAGTGTTCGGTTCCTACATTACTTAATATCAATTTGTTGACAGCCCCTACCTTATGTGTACACCCCTTGCATACATCCTGTTAGGCATGGTGTTGTTGTGGTGAATGGGATAGGTAATAGCACCTTGACCACTTGATGGCACAATATATGTAGTGGTGCATGGGTGTAGGCCTCTGGGAGTCACATGCCCGTGAACTGCGTGTCACTGATATGTGAGATGGAGGCTGTAAACCCCCTTACATCACAAATGATGTTGCTACCATATTTTTCACCTTTGTGTTTCTTACCTGCTCACTGAGGTTTGAGTAACATTCCAAAGGTATATGTAATGGAGAATGAGTAGACCAAGGAGAATCAGGCCCAAAGTGTTTTATTTGTGTTATTTACAAAGTGATGTTTTTCGTATAGTGACTTTGGCCCTCATTACAACCCTGGCGGTCGGTGTTAAAGCAGCGGTAATACCACCAACAGGCCGGCCGGAAAAAAAATGTAATCACGACCATGGCGAAAAGCGCCAACATAGACAGCCACTTTAACACTCCGACCGCCACAGCGGTAGCAACAAACACCGCAACGGTAACCGCCAACAGACAGGCGGAAGACAATGTACCGCCCACACTATTACAAGAGGCCTACCCGCCACCTTTTCCGGGGCGGTACCAACGCTATCAAAAGCACGGCGGAAACAGGAATTGGAAGGGAAACCACTCACCTCTCGACACCCAACGAGGAACCAGGACGCCATGGAGCCCGAACTACAGGTCTTGCCCATGCTGCTCTTTCTCCTCTTGTATCAGGAGCAGGAAAGACGCCGGCGACGACCACGGTGAGTACTGCACCTACAACACAGGGGAGAGTGGGAGGGAAAAGAGAGTGACACACACGCAACACGCAATACCCCCACCCCCACCCCCGCCCTCACCCACAACACCATACACACACATACATGCAGCAACATTACATATACACCCCCTTACCCGCTGGAAGAACTCAAGGACAAAAGGAAAAGGTTGTAACGAGTGTAATCAATAAAAATCAGATAGGGCAATTTAAAAAATCAGTATATACAAATGTGTACACCAACTACACAAGTCCGGATATTAATCAAACATCGTCCGTGGACCAGTGTCCCAAAATGCATGGGCAAAGCCCACACAAGATACCTGACTCGAAATGGAGAGAACACTGCAGGGGGATCAGATGGAAAATAAACAGGCACCTCAAGGTAGGGGGAGGGGGGCACCTCAGCCGGATGAATGCACGACGCCACTGCTCCACGAGGGGGCTCCATGCCCACTGCTGTATCCTAGGGAGTGCAAAGCCACAGTCTCTTAAGACTCTCCAGTGGGTGGTTTGCCCACTGCGTTATCCTGCGGAGTGCAAAGCCACAGTCTCTGAAGTCTCTCCAGTGGGTGGTTTGCCCACTGCTTTATCCTGGGGAGTGCAAAGCCCCAGTCTCTCAAGTCTCTCCAGTGGGTGGTTTGCCCACTGCTTTATCCTGGGGAGTGCAAAGCCACAGTCTCTCAAGTCTCTCCAGTGGGTGGTTTGCCCACTGCTTTATCCTGGGGAGTGCAAAGCCACAGTCTCTCAAGTGGATAACAGTCTCCACTGGTTCTGGAGGGGGCATTGTGCCCAGTGTGCTTCATCCTGCCAAGGACTGAGGTAGTGGATGTGAACCTCCACTGGTTCTGGAGGGGGCTTTGTGCCCAGAGTGCTTCATTCTGCCAAGGACTGAGGAAGTAGATGTATCTCTCCACTGGTTCTGGTTGGGGCTTTGTGCCCAGAGTGCTTCATCCTGCCAAGGACTGATGTAGTGGAAGTGAATCTCCACTGGTTCTGGAGGGGGCTTTGTGCCCAGAGTGCTTCATCCTGCCAAGGACTGAGGTAGTGGATGTATCTCTCCCCTGGTTCTGGAGGGGGCTTTGTGACCAGAGTGCTTCATCCTGCCAAGGACTGAGGAAGTGGATGTATCTCTCCACTGGTTTTGGAGGGGGCCTGGTGCCCAGAGGGCTTCACATGCAGTGTGGCAGGTCCCATTCCCTCACCTGGGTGTGTGTGCGACGAGATTGCCTGGGAACAGGTAGCACGATACGCCATGGAGGCAGAGACACACTCCACCCTGCTGCGACTTCGCCTGCCACATTCTGATACAAACAGTGCTGGGAGTCATGCCTCATGGACCCTGGGCAGGGTCCAGGATGTCTCCTGAAGCCTCGGATGGCTGTCCACTGGGAATGGTTGCCATGTCAGCTGTGGTGGCACTGTCTGAGCACGTCGCAGGGCTGGTGGCAGTGCTTGCGGCGGTGTCTGTGGCGGAGGTGCTGGCGGTGGTGCATGTGTCTGCACTTGTTGAGGGACACAACAGGACGTCTCCTGCAGCCTCGGATGGCTGCCCACTGGGGATGATACTGGGGACTGTTGGTGAGGCAGCAGACGTGCAGGTGGCGGTGCAGGTGGTGGTGTCCACCGCTGTACAGGTTGATGTACTGGTTAACAGAAGGGGTAACTCTGGTCCCTCAGCCAGAGCCACCGTGCCCTGTCCTGACCTGCTCTTCGGCTTGTGTCCCTTCCCCACCTTTGATGTTGTTGCTGGTGTCTTGCCACTGTCCCCTTTTGGTTTGGAGGAGCCCTTGCTTGCTGGCAGGTGTGGCTTCTCCCTCCGGCATGTGGGCACCTTCTGCACCTTGGCAGGTGGCAGAATGGCCTGTTCCTTGGCCTCCCTAGGTGGCACACTGGCAGCCCTGATGGGTGGCGACTGCAATGAGACCGGACTTGCTGTGACCACTGTGCTTGAAGATTTGGTGGCTGAGGTGCTGGGCTGGGACCTGGACAGCCTGGCCCTAGGGGAAGGATAGGGGGAGGTGTAGGCAAGAGGTCAATGTTAGCCAGGAAAAGTTTCTTAGACACACTGGGATGGGAAGATGGAGGGGGTTTGGGAGTGGAGGAAGAGGTAGTAGTTGTAGGAGGTGTACGTTTGCTGAATTTGGGTGAAGGTGCATGGGCCAGAGGCTGTTGTGAGGTGGATGGCTGTTGGGTGGGTGTGTGTCTGCATTTGTGTACTTTGAGAGGAGGGCTCACAGACACACTAGGAGAGGAAACAGGGGATGTGTGAATGGTAGTGGGGGTAGTGATTGCACGTGAGCGGTGTGTGGTGATGGGCGTGCTGGTGATGGAGGTAGTGGATGAGGATGTAGTGCATGCAGGTGTGAGTGTAGGCGAGACAGGGAGGGAGGAGGAGGGGATGGAGGAGGGGGACACGGCGGAGGCAGTGGATGTTGGTGTGTCTGCATGGGGATGGTGCTTGTGTGAGTGCCGGTGGGATGTGTGGTGCTTATGTTTGCCATGTCCACTCTTGTGTGTTGATGAGTGCGCATGCTGGTCTGATGGTGTGCTTGGGATAGGCAGAGGTACAGGGGATTGGGTCCGGGTGGAGGAAGTTGGAGGGGGGAGGCTGGACACAGGGACAATGGCGGCCATCAGTGATGAGGCCAAAGCCTGAAATGCTCTCTGTTGGGCCGCCTGCCCAGAATGAATGCCCTCCAGGTATGCATTTGTTTACTGCAAATGCCTCTCAACACCCTGGATGGCATTCAAAATGGTAGATTGCCCAACAGTGAGGGATCTCAGGAGGTCAATAGCCTCCTCACTGAGGGCAGCATGGCTGACTGGGGCAAGGGCTGAGGTGCCTGGGGCGAAGGCGATGCCCACCCTCCTGGGTGAGCGGCCACGGGAACCACGCTGAGGGGCTGCTGGGAGGGTGGTGCTGGTAGGGGGGGTGGCAGCTGTACCAGTTGTTGGGGTGGCACAGAGGTGCCCGCCAACGCAAGGGAGCTCCCATCAGAGGAGGAGTTGCTGTCGCTGGTGTATGCTCCTGTCCCCGTCGTGGAGTTCCCCTCGCCCTCTGTCCCACTGGTGCCATCGGACTCCATAAATTCACCCTCATGGGCCATGTGGGATGCAGCTCCCTCCTGCTCCAGTGCCACTGCTCCTCCGCCAGATGATGCTAATGCACGCAAGAACAGGGTGACAAAACAAAAAGGGGGGGAAAGACAGAAGAGACACATGGTCAGTGCATGCAACACCATTACCGTTGGTGGACACAACACACAGGCAGCAGCCCTATGCACTAAGCCATGCACTAACAGTGCCGGGGAAAAGCACATGCCCAAGGGGGACTCTGTCTAGACCCATTTCATGCACAGCTGGAACACATGGGAGCCTGACTAGGTGTAGAGAACAAATACCCCCTTTAGGGTTGTAGTGGGAATGAGGCTGCAAAAAAACGGATCTAGCTTTGCACGTCTGCCCTTGCCTAGGGGAACCCACAGGCCACCACCCCCACCCAGACACCTCGTCAAGCGCACAGAGTCAGATGAATGAGAGGGTACTCACCCCCTTGTGGCTGCTGTGATGCCCTGAAGCGCCGATCTAACTCCGGATATGCCACCGCCAGGATCCGGTACATCAGGGGGGTCATGGTCCGAAGGGCACCCTTTCCACGTTGGGAGGCCATCCCCAGCTGGGCCTCCGCCATCTTTTTGCTCCAGCGGCGCAGGTCCTCCCATCTTTTCCGGCAGTGGGTGCTCTGCTTATGATAGACCCCCAGGGTCCGCACTCTCTTGACGATGGCACTCCAAACACTCTTCTTCTGGTGGGCGCTGACCTAGAGGAAAAGTGAAGTAATAATGGATGTTACTCTCCTGTACAGTTCTTCTCACACATAGCCTAAAAACCTCCCACCCTGGCCCAGACATACATACACACACACTATACTCACATGCTGGCCTGTCCCCCACCCTCCCTCTTCCATCTATGACACTCCATACAATCATGTGCCATCCACCATGCTCACAGTGTACTCACCTGTTTGTCTGGAGGACCGTACAGTTGCGTGAACTGAGGGAGGACCCCATCCACTAGTTTCTCCAACTCCTCCACAGTAAAGCCAGGGGCCCTTTCCCCAGACACTGTAGCCATTGTCGCTTCCAGACACAGGTCACAGCAGCACTTGCAGTGTAGGTCCTCTCCTGTTGAAGGTCAGGTATTAAGTGAGTGAACAGTTCGAAGATGGCTGCCACGTCCGCGGCGGTGCGTACCGTCACCACCGGTGTACATCGTCATTGGCTCCTGGACCCCATAGGGCCCAATGTTAACCAATGCTGAATTGTGCCGCGGTCTTCGACCGCCTACCGCAATGGTGTACAGCGCCAGCGCAGTTGCCTCATTTCCCCTTGTCCCACCTTACAGGTCAGGCAGCCGCCATTTCAGGGGGCCACATGGCAGCCCAAATAACTCCGTCACACCTATTTAAGTCAGGAATACAGACAGACAAAGGCACATGGAGAAAATGTAAAGTTTTTGCAAAACAGCATTGTGATACCTAAGTGTTGTATGACCCTCTGCTCACCGTTCTCCTCCATAGGGCACGTCCGCTGGGGCAGGTGATGAGATGGCGGCATCCTCCTGTGTACAGACCCCTGGTGGACCTGTCGACAATGGAAGAGAGACACATAATTATCACTTACAGACTTGATCGTGCAACAATCCATGAACTGTGTGCCCAGTTGGAGCCAGACCTGATGTCAGCTATCCGCCATCCCACAGGAATACCCTCTCTAGTGCAGGTCCTGTCTGTACTCCATTTCCTGGCCAGTGGGTCTTTTCAAACAACAGTGGCCATGGCTTCAGGGATGTCCCAGCCAATGTTCTCTAACGTGTTGTCCAGAGTGTTGTCTGCCCTGCTGAAACACATGAGCAGCTACATCATTTTCCCTCAAGTGGAGGACTTGCCCACAGTGAAAGGTGACTTCTATGCCCTAGGACATATGCCCAACTTCATTGGTGCCATTGATGGTACACATGTGGCATTTGTCCCCCCCCCGCAGGAATGAACAGCTGTACAGAAACCGGAAAAGCTGCAATTCCATGAATGTGCAGATGGTGTGTTTGGCAGACCAGTACATTTCCCATGTGAATGCCAAGTATCCTGGCTCAGTGCATGACCACTACATTTTGAGGAATAGCAACATCCCTTATGTGATGGGGCATCTCCAGAGGTACCAGGTGTGGCTAATAGGTGAGCCCAAGGTCCCAATACAATTGACATAGGTGTCTGGGTATGGGAGATTCCCTAATGTTTGGAGTATGTCTAACATTTGTCCCTGGATATTTGCAGGTGACTCTGGTTACCCCAACCTGTCATGGCTACTGACCCCAGTGAGGAATCCCAGGACAAGGGCAGAGGAACGCTACAATAAGGCACATGGGTGAACTACGAGGATAATAAAGCGCACCTTCGGCCTCCTGAAGGCCAGATTCCGGTGCCTCCATCTGACAGGTGGATCCCTATACTTCTCACCGAAGAAGGTGTGCCAGATCATCGTGGCCTGCTGTATGTTGCACAACCTGGCTTTGTGACGCCAGGTGCCTTTTCTGCAGGAGGATGGGCATGATACTGGTCTTGTGGCAGCTGTGGAGCCTGTGGATAGTGAAGAAGAGAAGGCACAAGAAGAAGATGTAGACAACCGAAACAACATCATCATGCAATACTTCCAGTGAGACACAGGTAAGAAGATGGAACTGCTTCCCACATATCATACTATTGTACTTTTTAACTCTGTGTGTGGACCCTGACTTGTCACTTTGGCTTTCCATTTCACAGATCTGGGTCCCCATTTGTGCCCTCTGCTATGCTTACTCCTGGCCTACAGCTGTGTAACATTGGTATGTGAACAAGTACATTGACATTGCTATAATCCAGAGATTTTGCTATTACACATTTGTGAAAGCACAGACTGACTCCAGATTGTTTTGTGATTCAAGGATGTTTATTTCTGTGCAACTAAGTGGGGGGGGGGGGGTGAAATGGGCTGGGGTGATGGTGGAGGAATGTCCATGGCAGAGTCCAGTCTCTTGGTCTCACAGGTGCATTGTCCAATGGGGCATAGGAAGTGGAGCAATGGCAGTTTAAGGTGGACAGGGTGACATAGTGGGACAAAAGGGTGACATTCAGGGCGGTCTTATTTCCTGGTGGGGATCTTGGCAATGTTCTCTGTCTTGTGCCTGGATCTCAGGGTCCATTTGTGGGGTGGTTCTCCTTCTGCAGGGGGTGGGGTGCTGGTGGCCTGTTGGCCCTGTGGCGGTGCCTCCTGTCCACTAGCGCCGGCGGAGGTGGAGAGCTGTTTATCATCCAGGCTAGTGTCAGGGGCCCCTTGGTGTGCCACTGTGTCCCTCCTGGTGTTTAGAAGGTCTGCCAGCACCCCTGCAATGGTGACCAGGGTAGTGTTAATGGACTTCAATCCTCCCTGATCCCAAGGTAGTGTTCCTCCTGCAGCCGCTGGGTCTCCTGAAACTTGGCCAGTACCGTGCCCATGGTCTCCTGGGAATGGTGGTAAGCTCCCATGATGTTGGAGAGTGCCTTGTGGAGTGTCAGTTCCCTGGGCCTGTCCTCCCCCTGTCACACAGCAGTCCTCCCAGCTTCCCTGTTATACTGTGCCTCTGTCCCCTGAACCGTGTGCCCACTGCCACTGACCCCAGGTCCCTGATTGTCTTGGGTTGGTGGGTTTGCCTGGGTTCCCTGTAGTGGTGGACACACTGCTGATTGACATGTCGTGGGGACAGAGGGATGGGCCCGCTGGGTGGGTGCTGTGGCAGTGTTTCCTGAGGGGGGAGGTTCAGTGGTGGTTTGGGACTGTGTCAGGGGAACCGACTGTCCCGAGGTCCCTGATGGACCGGGCTGGTCATCTTGATCCAGGCGTGCAAAGCTGCTGTCATCACTGTGGGCCTCTTCTGTGGGGGGACTGGATATGTCTAGCACCTCCTGTCCGGTGACGTTGGGTAGGGGTCCATGCTTTGGTGACGGTGGTCCATGTATAGGTGTTTCATGCAGGGCCTTGGTATTGAGATGTGTGGGTTGTGATAGTAGGACATATGGAGATGATGGTGTGATGGGGGTGAGGGTATGTGATGGCATGCAGGTGGGGTGGGGGGGATAAAGTAGTTAAGATATGACTTACCAGAGTCCAGTCCTCCTGCTACTCCTGAGAGGCCCTCAGGATGCATTATTGCCAAGACTTGCTCCTCCCATGTTATTAGTTGTGGGGGAGGAGGTGGGTGTCCACCGCCAGTCCTCTGTACAGCAATCTGGTGTCTTGATACCACAAAACGCACCTTCCCCCCGTAGGTCGTTCCACCTCTTCCTGATGTCATCCCGTGTTCTTGGATGCTGTCCCACTGCGTTGACCCTGTCGACGATTCTCCGCCATAGCTCCATCTTCCTTGCAATGGATGTCTGCTGCACCTGTGATCCAAATAGCTGTGGCTCTACCCGGATGATTTCCTCCACCATGACCCTGAGCTCCTCAGAAAACCTGGGGTGTCTTTGAGGTGCCATGATGTGGTGTGGGTGATGTGTGAGGTGCTGTCTGTTGTGATGTGTGGGGGGATGTGGTGGTGTGTGTTGTTTGAGGTGCGTGGATGTTGTATAAGTGATGGTGTTGTGTGTCTGTGGATGCTCGTGTTGTGTTAGCTAATCTCTCTCTCTGGCCTTCTTTGAAATTTTAGGTAGTAAGGGTTTGTGGGTAATGTGGGTGTGTGTTTTATAGTGTTGTGGGCGTGTGGGTGTGGTGTGTTTATGTGTATCAGGTGTGTGTATTTCGATTTGTCCAACGTGGTTGTGTTTTGTAAATTGTGTATTTTGCACGCTGCGGTGTGTACCGCCAATGAACTAACGTGATTGAACGACCGCCGCGTTGATTCGTGGGACGTGATAGTGTGGGCGTATTCTTGTTGGGGTGACGGTGTGGGTTTTGCTAGCGCCAGTTTTTTACTGACCTTTGTTGTGGCGGACTTGTGTGGGTGTCTGTATTGTGGCGGATTCCGAGATGTGGGTCATAATACCTGTAGCAGTATTCCGCCGCCGCAACGGTATGTTGGCGGTCTTCAGCATGGCGGGAAGCGGGATTTACAGCCAGGGTTGTAATGAGGGCCTATGTATAGAAGTTCTCAACAATGTGGAGTCTCCTGCAAACTCCTGAAGCAGTGTTCTGTTGTTCCCCCTCCAAATTGTCTGCTCCATCATCATCCTCCTCGTTGGGGACATCAAACTGGTCATCTCAGGGGATATTTGTTCAGACACAGATGTTGTGGAGGATTGCACATGCCAGATTTTGTTTGCAAATGAGTGGTAGAGCATACAAGAGGCTTCCTCCTGTCAGGGCCAGGCACCTGAACCTTGATTTCAGGAGCCCAAATGTCCTCTCCACCACATTGCGAGTTTTCCTGTGTCCCTCATTGTAGGCCACTGTTCCACCATTGTTGGATTGGCAAATGAAGTCATCACCCACGGCAGTATGCGGTACCCTTGATCAGCTGCAAAGGAAAGAGAGAAACTGTGTAAGTAAAGCTTGATAGTGGTTTGGATCATGCCATGGCAGTTGTTTGTTTTAGTTGGAGTTGTGACACAGACTTGTTTGTGGTATAGTGTATGTTCCTGTTCTTGCAAAATGTTTTCTCTGGACTATGTGTTGATGGACATCTTAGGTAGTGGCTCAAGGGTCTGGGAATTGTAATGTTGATCCCAAAATGATGGTTATAAATGAGGAAAATATATTGTGTAGTCCATATTTAAAGCAGTGTTCCATTGTTAGATGGAACCTACCACCTCCTTGCACCACAGTTGTCTTACAAAGCCAGACTGTGCCGTCCATGTTACTGTGTGGCACTATGCATGCAGTGTGACACTTTGTGACCCTTTGTGGCAGATGATGCTTGTGGCAGCCATCAATTGTACGAGGGTGTGTATGTACATGTGGGTGTATGTGAAGTGCAATGTATGCAGTGTAGTGTGACATGTTGCATATGTGTTGTTGCCTGTACATCTATGTAGCCCTGCCCATGTGAATTTAGTGTGTTTTTTGTCTTATTTTGCATAGATGGTTGGTGTGTTGTGTGTGTTATGATTGTTATGGTGGCTTACCTATGAGTAGACCATTGCCAAATTGGCCATACTGAAACCGCTTGTTGATGCTGCAATGGCAAAAGATGTATACATCATGGACGCTGCCGGGATACTTAGCAAGGATGTTGGTGAAGAGCCCACGGTGGTCCACGATGGCCTGCACATTGATTTTGTGTGCTTGTGGTTCCTATGTAGGTGTTCCGTTGCTGTTGGTGGCACCAGTGCACATGGGTACAATCCATTGCACCCATCACATGCAGAAAACCAGCAATTTGAAAGAAACCTTGCTAGGTCTCCTGCTGCAGATGTTAGGTGTTTGGGAAGCAGTTGTGGTGAGGTGTGAGGCCTATGATAGCGTCCATGACCTTAGGTAGAAGGACAGAGAAAGATGGCTGGGAGATACCAGTCACTTCTGCACCCGTAATCTGACAATATTCAGATGCCAGCATGTGGAGGACAGCGAGGAGTTTGGTCATGGGTGGTATGTTAGTAGGAGTTTGCACCCTTGCTGTGATGTGTGGTGCAATATGGTGCAGCTGGCGAACAATGGACTTCTGGTTCAGTCTGTACATCCGGATCACATCTTGTTCCCTCATCCATGGATGGTTGTCTGCGGTCTGAAGATCCTCTCCTGTCTTCTGTGCTGCCTTTGTGCTGCCTTTGTGGCTGTTGTGGTGGTGTTTGGAGTTGCTGTTGTGGTGGTGGAGGGACCTGTTGTCTTCGCTGACATCTGCGGCATGTGCCAAGCTGGACCAGTACCAGTTCCTTGTGGTTTCCAGAGCTCCTTCTGTGTGTTTCCCTTGAGTGGTGGTGTGTGGGCCTCTTTTTAATGCCTGAACTGGCCAGGCATTAAAATTGAACGCTAATCGGACTTAGTGCAATTGTTTTAGTCCGCTTCCTTGGTTAGCGTCATTTTGCATCGGTAGATAAATCTGATGCTAGAGGGCTAGCGTCATTTTTTGGAAGGGAACACCTACCTTGCATCTCATTGTTGCAATGAGACGCAAGGTGGTTTGGCGCTCCCTTGAAATGGCGCTAACTCCTAAATTTTGATGCTAGCTGGGTCTAGCATCAAAATATAAATATGGAGTTATGTTTGCGATGCTTTAGCGTCAATAGAAATGAAGCTAAGGAGGCGAAAACATTTAATAAATATGGGCCTTAGTGTGGCCCTCTCTGCTTCTCGAGACAGTCCTGTGGCTGGTAACTCTTCATCTTGCTTTCTATCCTGACCACACTCCCCTTACTTGCCATGGACCGTTGGAGGCAGGTGCCTCCAGCCTCGGTGCGCTGAACCACTCTTTTGTCCACTGGGGCGCTTGCTTCTGGTCTCTTGCTTTGTGCCCATGGAGGCCACAGATCTGCTCAACTCACTCATACATGTATTCCCTCTGCCCCCCCCAACAACCAATGATGTTGAAGTTTTCCAGGCAACTGATTTTCACCAAAGCAGTGGTTGGTAAACAGAGGGATGGCAAGGAAGCAGATTCTCAGCATGATGCAGCACTGGATGCAATTTTACAGGAGCTGTCTCCCCTTGAAACCACTATGAAAGAGGTCGTTGATAATACCTTAAGACCTCGATGGATGTGCAGTCCACCCACCAAGATTTGGCCTCCCTAAATGCCCGCCTCACTGGGGCAGAGTTACACCTGGACCGCATTGACCACCATATGTCTTCGGCATTAGACTGGGAAAAGGGCCACTGGCAGTTCCAGAAGAAAATTGTGAAGTTGGCGGACCAGAATCTCCACAACAACCTTCCCTTCTCGAGGGTCCCGGAGATGTTGGCTGGCACCGATATGCTGGGATTTCTCCAAGACTTTATACCACCATGATGCATTTGTTTTTTGAGCCCTCACTGGAATTCCAGAAGGCACACCATGTTCACTCCTGGTGCCAGCAGGACCAGTATCAGCCTGCCAAATCATTGCCCGCTTGCTGCAACACGAGCAGGCCTGAGTGGTGGTCTCCATGGCTCGTTGTTACAGCCCACTCCTTCATGATGGGCACAAAAATAATATGATGCAAGGCTTTTCCCAAGAGACTTGAAGCCTTCTTCCTCTTCCTGAGTGTGTCCCGGAGTCACTGCTCTGCCCTGACGTTTCTGCTGTTTTTCCTCCATACAATGGTGCTTTCTTTCCTTTCCCCCCATGCCCTATCTCTTCAAGGCCCGACCTATGTTGTTGATACTCCTCTTCTAGGGCCCACACGGGTGTGCTGCATTCCCTGGCTCACTTTTCCACTCAAGCAAAGTGCTCTCCATTAACCTGTCTTGTGTCCTTTCCACATGTTTCTGTTCCATTCCTAGCCCTCCTATGCACTGCAACTCCCATTACCTGGGCCTGGACGCACCTTGACCCCTCCTTCCTCTCTGTTCTATCCCTGAATGTTAATGGCCTGTCCACTTATGTTAAGATTAAGAATGGTGCTGGACTACATGAAATCTCTCTGCCCTGGCCTGGTTCTCTTGCAGGAGATGTATGTCACAATGCGGGATATCAAAAGCTTTATAGGGACGGGGAGGGCAAGGAATATCACGTTAGCATGGCTTCCCTGGGGCACAACAAGGCCCCTTCTGTGCACCTTTATCAGAAGGCAGGCATTGCCAATCTGGTGGCAAAACATCTTCCGCTTCAGGTGAGCAATATATGGTAGGACCTTCATGTATGCTGCCTTTTCTCAGAGCATCTCTTTTGGGCCAAACTTTCTTGATTGGTTCCATTTATGCATCAGTTCACTCCAAACAGGACATCGTTGCTGCCATAGCCCGTATTCTGCAACAACACTCCTGCACCAAGTCCATCCTCGAGGCTGTCTGGAATTTGTTATTCGACCCATTCCTTGATAAGTCTGACCACTCCCATTCTCCCACCTCCTCAGAATGGGGACTCCTCCAGAACTTGTTCTTCGACTTTACCCTTGTGGACATGTGGAGGCTGTTGCACCCTGGGCTCAGGACGATATGTTTGCCTCCCGTGTCCATGGCACTGGCACGCAGATTGACTATTTTCTCTTATCCCCTCCCATGCTAGCTCATCTGACTGATGCATTCATCCCCCCCTTCGGAGAGCCTGGTCATGATGCAGTCCAGATGTGGCTACATCTGGGCCTGACCCGAACCCCATCGGCACAGTGGTGATGTATATTTCCTATTATAAACTGCCAGAGGACAGACAATGCCTTCACAGTCACCTCTAAACCTATTTAGACCAAAATCAGTGTTGGTGGCCTGGGGTCCTTTGGGCAGTGGGGAAGGTGACGATCTGGAAGGATATAATGCGAGACATGACCTCCACTAAGCAGGAGGCTCTGAAAATGCAGGAGGCCTCGGAACATGACATTGGCATGCTCAGTGCCCGGTACTCCTCCTCACCCACCTTGCCAACTTTGCATGTCCTTCTGCAGGCCAAACACAATCTGAATTCCCTCTACATTACTGCTGCAGAGAAAGCCCTCTTTCATCTTAAACAACGCCACTATGAGAGAGGGAGAAGGTGGGCCACCTTTTGGCTCTGCAGATTCGTCAACAAGAGTCCTCCCGTATTTTACTAGCCATCCTTCAAAATTATGGCACCCCCTTGGGTTCTTTAGAGACATTACACTCCTACTATGCCTCTCTATACACCTTGGACACTGCCCTTGTTTCTGCTGACATTGCTGCCTTTTGGTGCAAAATGCTTCCCCCTGCTCTTCCCGACTGATAGTCCCAGCTTGATCTTCCCATCACAGATGACGAGGTTGGGGAGATCATAGCAGATCTGCGGTACAGCAAATTCCCAGGAGCCCGATGGCTACCCCTCCAAATTCCACAGGATGTACAAAAATCTGTTGGCCCCTTTACTGAGTCAAATCTTCTTGGAGCCTCAACACTACCCTGCTCACAAAGGCTAATACTGCTATCATCATGCTTCTCTCTAAGTCAAGCAAGAACCACCTGAGCTGCACGAGTTATAGGCTTGTATCTCTCCTGAATGCCAATACCATAATCCTGGGCAAGCTCCTGGCTAACTGCTTACAAATGGTTGTGCCTTCCTTGGTGCATCGGGATCAGGTTTGGTTTGTCCCCCAATGCTCTCCTATGTCCCACCTTTGATTCCTCTCTCCCATCTTGTGGCACATATGTAATGATCCCAATGAGAGGTTGTTGGTCTCCCTTGACACCAAGAAGGCGTTCAACAGGGTGGAATGAAACTACGTGTTCCAGGTGCTATATCTGGCATCGGGCCAGCTTTCACAGCATAGGTGTGCAAGCTATATGCTCAGTCTTCAGCGAAGGTGGCATGCAACGGTCATGTGTCCTCCCCTTTCCTATCTTGCGTGGAATGCAACAGATTTGTCCTTTGTCCCCCGTTATAAATCCTACTTCTAGAGCCCCTGGCGTTGGCGATCTGCAACTCACCAAACATTCATGGGGTACCAGCCATGGAGGGTTGGGGGATTCACAAGTTGCCCCTCTATGCGGATGACATTCTAGTCCCCCTTTCCCGTTGACTGCTTTGATTTCCAATTTCTCTTGCCTTTCTGGCTACAAGATAAACTAGGATAAATGCGAGGCCATGCCCTTGACTGCACATATGCTCCAATCGGTCCTTGGCCCCAATCCCCTCTTGTGGGTCCCTGAATCTCTGCATTATGGTCTCCCCAGGGCCCACCAACATGGTTGAATATAACCTTAAGCAAGCTGATCTCCAACAGTGGCCCCAACTTAATCTCTCGCTTTAGGGAAAGGCTCAGCTCACCATTATGAACATCTTGCCCCAGCTTAATTACCACTTCCTGATGATCTCCCTTTGCTGTGCTGATGCAGGCCATTGTCAGTACTATCAAAACCTTCATCTGAGGTGGCCATAAGCCCCGGCTGCAACTTGCTAAGATACACACTTCTGTGGCAGCTGGAGGGATGGGCCTTCCCAACCTGCTGGATAACTGGCTAGCTTCCCAGCTTATGCCTCTGTGATATGTCCTTCATTCCTTTTTGGACATACCAAAGGGGGTCCCCATGGCGAAGGCTTTGGTCAGCCCCTTGGTGTCTCTTAGATGCTGTACACTGGTAATTCCAGCCACCTCCTTTCTTCTCACCCAGTCCCAGCACCCTTGATTTATGCATGGCGGAAGGCACATGCTCTACTGAATGTGAATAACAACCCTCCTTCCCAGACACTTCTTTGGTGCAATGCCTCATTGCTAATAGATAGTACTGAACCGTTGTGGAAGGCCTTTTGCTGTAGGCTCCTTGAGTCTATATCAGATCTCCTTCTGGACCAACAGTATAAATCCTTTCCAGAGGCAACGGGCCAATACAACTTGCCCTTCTGTTTTTTTGCTGGATTATCAGTGTCTTCAGCACTGTGTCCAGCAAAGTTAGGCTCTACCCCGGTACGGCTGGAGCCCTCCCCCATTGCAAACTATCTGCAGAAATGGGGCAGATACAAGGGTGTGGTGTCTGCTCTCTACCGCATCTTGACGGACCATCAATACACTCAGTGCCTATCTCTCACTCTTGTGGATGTGGGGGCCTGACAGGCTGGACCTGCTCTACACGGATGAGGACTGGGCAGCATTGTTGGCTACTCATGATGGCTCTCTCAGGGATGTCCGATTGAAGTTCAGTTACTTTAAAGTCCTCCATCATTGGCACTGGATGCCGCTTCATTTGCGCTGCTCTCTACTTCTCTCCTCTGTTTCCTGCTGGTGCTGCAGCTCTGAGGGAAATTATATTGTGGGCCTGTACCTGGAGTGTCCCCCCCTGACTTCGTACAGGGCAACTGTGATGGCTAAGATTAAGGAAATTGTCCCCATCTAGGGTCCTATCTTTCCTCAGTTGATTGATCTCTATGACACAGGTTAGTGCCCTAATATCACTAACCAGCAGACATCGTAGCTCTCCATGGCCTTGGCCACTGCAAAGTTGTGCATCTGTCAGCTATGGAGATCTGTTGCTTGCCCATTCTATGACTCTTGGCTTCAGGACATGTACAAGCTGGCATCCTGTAAGTGCATCATTGTTAAGCTGAATGACAGCCTGGGGAAGTTTGTGGACACTGAGTTTCTCAGGGCTCCTTGACACTATCATGCCTCAATTTCGGGGGGGCCTCCCAGGAAGCCCTGCTCCCCAGGCATAGATTTTGTCTTGTTTCTGACCAACTGGATTCCAGCATCTGAACTGGTACCCCATGGCTAGGAGCTGGCTACGGAGTCAGCCCGGCCATCACTATTCTCTGTTCCTGGTTCTTTTTCCTCAAGATCCTTGGAACAAGCAGTAGGTGATTAACCTTTTGGCATTCTTGCTTCCCCTGTTTTTTCTGTTTTCTTTCTTTCTGTTCCTCCTGTTTTCTTGTTCCCTGGGCCCCTTTCTTCCACTGTGCACCCCCTTTTTTCCTCCTTGTCTTCAATCCCTCCTTACCTCCCCTACCTCCCTTCCCACCCCTTCCCACCCCTCTCTCCTCTTTTTCTCAGCTCCTCTTTTTCCTTCCTCTCAGCTTTTGTTTTGCCCCTCTCTTCAATGTTGCTCTACTCCTTACCCTATTCTCTTTTCTTTCCCCACTTTTACCTTAGGGGGTTCTTTGTGGGCTGGGACATGTTTGCTTGCTGTTGTTTTCGAAGGGCACCAGCAGGCTCACATTTGTTTCTTAATGTGGGGTTTTCCTTTCCATGCTCTGTTCAAGGCTGTTCCCTGGTATGTCTGCTCTGTTTTCTTGCACCTGGTTGTTTTTTCCTTTGTAAGCATTTTGTACATATTATATAAAACCCAATAAAGCCCTTCATAAAAAAAGAGACAAAAACTACAAAAATACAATCAGTAGATGTGCAATTTTAAAGATATCAGTGAAAATAGTGCCAAAGGCCAACTGTGGATACCTGTTCATGTCGGACTGGGACAATGTGATGGATCAGGGACTCAGGCCCACTGAACAGAGTACCTTAAATCCTAGTTCGCGGAGCATTGCGAGGATCCATGTCGAAGATGCGTCATGCACCCGGAGTGCTTCAGCAGTTCTGAGATGCAATGAGGTTGCGTTTTTAAGTTTCTGCATCATGTTGAGGACCCCAACGATGAGGGTTTGAGATGTGAAGTCCAGCGTCTGGTATGTGTCACGCAGTCAGGGCGAAGTGTTGGTTCCGATGTGCTCTGAGGCTGCAATGTGGAGTCCGGCGTCACCTTCAAGGGTGCTGTGAATGAGGGATGGGAGGGACTGCGCCAAGGATGTGTCACACAGTGGCGGTTCCAATGAGGCAATAGGCTGTGATGTGATGTGGGTCTTTGGGATGGGTCTGATCCAAGTAGTAGCAGCCATGCGTAGGTTCTGCTCAAGGTTGCTCCACGCAGCATAGGAGACACACAGGTTTTGCTGGGTCCATGGAGGCTGGCCAAGCATCATATGCCCACTTCCAAGGGTCCAGGACAGGGGTGGCTCCAATTGGTAGGGTAGGACTCATAGATTTCAGAGTCCAGGTACTATGACTGAGGTTGCACTCTATTGTCCCTGAGGCTCAAGTCAGGTGGCCAGCCAACTAGCCCTTGGAGTCACACTGTGCTTCTGGATTCAACAGATGGAGGTCCAGCCTCCTCACTCAGACAAGAGGGCAGCAGGTTATTACAGCAGGGCGGCAGTCCTTCAGAGAAGCTGTCCAGCAGAGTGGCATTCCTTTCAGCAGCCCTTCGTGTGGAGGCAGCACACAGCCTGTTCAAGTGTAAGTGGGGCTGTGTCCAACTCCTCCCTCTCATCCTGCCAGTGATGGTCTATCCAGGCACACCTAAGATCCCTATTGTGTATGGCTGTCTAGGAGGAAGACATAAAGCCCACCTGTGAACTTCATCCAGTCATGTGACCCAGGGACAGGCTCCAAATGGATAAGACAGAAAAATGCCAACTTTCTAAAATTGGCATTTTCAAAATTCTAATTTACAATTCAACTTCACCATAAATTAGGATTTTGAATTAGGGTCCCAGAGACACCAAACATGAACCAATTATCTCTTCTCATTTAGAAATTGCACTTCTAAATTTCAATAAGGCAACTCCAATTTTATCCTTTGGGAGAGATAGATCTTACAGTAGTGCAAAACAAAAGAGTTTTTCACTTCTATGACATGTAAAACTTAAAAGTACATGACCAACATTTTAAATACATTGCTCTCCCTAGGGGTAGCTTAAATGTATTAAAAAAGGAAGAGTTGAGCCTGGTAAAAGGTTTTTTTTGCCGGGTTGAAACAATAGTTTGAAGCTGGACACCCAGGCTGCAATGGCAGGCCTGAGCCGTAGTAAACATGCTGCTTAAGTAGGTGGCACAGTCAGTGCTGCAGGCCAACTAATAGCATTTAGTTTACAAGCCCTGGGCACAGGTAGTGCACTTGTTAGTAGTGGTAATGTGCACAGACTGCAAAGGCCAGCAAAAAACAAAGTCAGTAAAATAGGAGGTCTGAAGGCAAATGTTTAGGGGAAAAACCATGCCAAGGATGCCAGGTATAACAACCTTTATCCTATGAGTGTAGCCTGCTGAGACTGGGAGGACTTCCATTATCCCTACTTCTAGTATTACATTTAAGGACACCTTTAGAGGCCAATAGTCACTCCTGTCTATACTCAAGACAGAAAAACAATCAAATCTAAAATAATCATGTATCAAGATAAATATGTAATCAACAATGCATTGCTGCTCACCGATCTTAAATGTCTGAGCCTAACTCACTACACCCATTCAGACACACCAGGCCATTTCCTGCTACAAACTTTAATACCTGCTTGCCCTCTTTAGGGGAAGGGACTTTGGTAATTGTACCTTAGGGATTTTAAATGCTTTCAGTATGACATAAAAGAATGTTCGACTACACCAATACCCTTGTTCCGCTCAGCAAATCCTCCAACAACCGCACCAGCACCAAGGCCATCTGGTTCACCGCCGACCTTCAGGCCTCCAAGCAGGAGTGCCGGAAAATCGAGAAGTGGTGCCACGAACAAACAGAGAGCAACCACACCTCCTTCAAGACAGCCATCCGCAAGCACCACCAGCTCATCCGGACCACCAAAAGATCCTTCTACAAAGATTGCATCGACAACAACGCACAAGACAGCAAAGAGCTCTTCAGCATCGTCAAAGAACTCACCAACCCCAGGTCATGCTCCATCAACCCCCCTCCTTCACAAGACCTCTGTGACTCCCTCATCACCTTTTTCCATCGCAATATCATGGAAATCCACGACAGCTTCAACTCCTCACCTCCCACTACTACTGCGGCCACCACCAACCCCAACGCACCCAGCCACACCAACCTCTTGCTCTCCTGGACCCACATCAACGACAAGGACACCATCAAAACCATGAGCACCATCCACTCCAGATCTCCCTCTGACCCCTGCCCCTACCATGTCTTCAACAAAGCGAGCCCCATCATCACCCCCCCAGCTCCATATGATCATCAATAGCTCCTTCGAGACCGCCACCTTCCCGGAGAGTTGGAAGCACGCCAAAATCAACGCCCTGCTAAAGAAACCCAAAGCAGACCCCAGAGGCCTCAAGAATTACCGGCTCATCTCCCTCCTTCCCTTCCCGGTGAAGGGCATCGAGAAGATTGTCAACGGCCAACTGACCCGCTTCCTGGAGGACAACAACACACTGGACATCTCCAAATCTGGATTCCGTAGGAACCACAGCACTGAGACCGCCCTCATCGCCGCAACCAATGACAACAGACACTGTAGCCATTGTCGCTTCCAGACACAGGTCACAGCAGCACTTGCAGTGTAGGTCCTCTCCTGTTGAAGGTCAGGTATTAAGTGAGTGAACAGTTAGAAGATGGCTGCCACGTCCGTGGCGGTGCATACCGTCACCGCCGGTGTACATCGTCATTGGCTCCTGGACCCCATAGGGCCCAATGTTAACCAATGCTGAATTGTGCCGCGGTCTTCGACCGCCTACCGCAATGGTGTACAGCGCCAGCGCAGTTGCCTCATTTCCCCTTGTCCCACCTTACAGGTCAGGCAGCCGCCATTTCAGGGGGCCACATGGCAGCCCAAATAACTCCGTCACACCTATTTAAGTCAGGAATACAGACAGACAAAGGCACATGGAGAAAATGTAAAGTTTTTGCAAAACAGCATTGTGATACCTAAGTGTTGTATGACCCTCTGCTCACCGTTCTCCTCCATAGGGCACGTCCGCTGGGGCAGGTGATGAGATGGCGGCATCCTCCTGTGTACAGACCCCTGGTGGACCTGTCGACAATGGAAGAGAGACACATAATTATCACTTACAGACTTGATCGTGCAACAATCCATGAACTGTGTGCCCAGTTGGAGCCAGACCTGATGTCAGCTATCCGCCATCCCACAGGAATACCCTCTCTAGTGCAGGTCCTGTCTGTACTCCATTTCCTGGCCAGTGGGTCTTTTCAAACAACAGTGGCCATGGCTTCAGGGATGTCCCAGCCAATGTTCTCTAACGTGTTGTCCAGAGTGTTGTCTGCCCTGCTGAAACACATGAGCAGCTACATCATTTTCCCTCAAGTGGAGGACTTGCCCACAGTGAAAGGTGACTTCTATGCCCTAGGACATATGCCCAACTTCATTGGTGCCATTGATGGTACACATGTGGCATTTGTCCCCCCCCCGCAGGAATGAACAGCTGTACAGAAACCGGAAAAGCTGCAATTCCATGAATGTGCAGATGGTGTGTTTGGCAGACCAGTACATTTCCCATGTGAATGCCAAGTATCCTGGCTCAGTGCATGACCACTACATTTTGAGGAATAGCAACATCCCTTATGTGATGGGGCATCTCCAGAGGTACCAGGTGTGGCTAATAGGTGAGCCCAAGGTCCCAATACAATTGACATAGGTGTCTGGGTATGGGAGATTCCCTAATGTTTGGAGTATGTCTAACATTTGTCCCTGGATATTTGCAGGTGACTCTGGTTACCCCAACCTGTCATGGCTACTGACCCCAGTGAGGAATCCCAGGACAAGGGCAGAGGAACGCTACAATAAGGCACATGGGTGAACTACGAGGATAATAAAGCGCACCTTCGGCCTCCTGAAGGCCAGATTCCGGTGCCTCCATCTGACAGGTGGATCCCTATACTTCTCACCGAAGAAGGTGTGCCAGATCATCGTGGCCTGCTGTATGTTGCACAACCTGGCTTTGTGACGCCAGGTGCCTTTTCTGCAGGAGGATGGGCATGATACTGGTCTTGTGGCAGCTGTGGAGCCTGTGGATAGTGAAGAAGAGAAGGCACAAGAAGAAGATGTAGACAACCGAAACAACATCATCATGCAATACTTCCAGTGAGACACAGGTAAGAAGATGGAACTGCTTCCCACATATCATACTATTGTACTTTTTAACTCTGTGTGTGGACCCTGACTTGTCACTTTGGCTTTCCATTTCACAGATCTGGGTCCCCATTTGTGCCCTCTGCTATGCTTACTCCTGGCCTACAGCTGTGTAACATTGGTATGTGAACAAGTACATTGACATTGCTATAATCCAGAGATTTTGCTATTACACATTTGTGAAAGCACAGACTGATTCCAGATTGTTTTGTGATTCAAGGATGTTTATTTCTGTGCAACTAAGTGGGGGGGGGGGGGTGAAATGGGCTGGGGTGATGGTGGAGGAATGTCCATGGCAGAGTCCAGTCTCTTGGTCTCACAGGTGCATTGTCCAATGGGGCATAGGAAGTGGAGCAATGGCAGTTTAAGGTGGACAGGGTGACATAGTGGGACAAAAGGGTGACATTCAGGGCGGTCTTATTTCCTGGTGGGGATCTTGGCAATGTTCTCTGTCTTGTGCCTGGATCTCAGGGTCCATTTGTGGGGTGGTTCTCCTTCTGCAGGGGGTGGGGTGCTGGTGGTCTGTTGGCCCTGTGGCGGTGCCTCCTGTCCACTAGCGCCGGCGGAGGTGGAGAGCTGTTTATCATCCAGGCTAGTGTCAGGGGCCCCTTGGTGTGCCACTGTGTCCCTCCTGGTGTTTAGAAGGTCTGCCAGCACCCCTGCAATGGTGACCAGGGTAGTGTTAATGGACTTCAATCCTCCCTGATCCCAAGGTAGTGTTCCTCCTGCAGCCGCTGGGTCTCCTGAAACTTGGCCAGTACCGTGCCCATGGTCTCCTGGGAATGGTGGTAAGCTCCCATGATGTTGGAGAGTGCCTTGTGGAGTGTCAGTTCCCTGGGCCTGTCCTCCCCCTGTCACACAGCAGTCCTCCCAGCTTCCCTGTTATACTGTGCCTCTGTCCCCTGAACCGTGTGCCCACTGCCACTGACCCCAGGTCCCTGATTGTCTTGGGTTGGTGGGTTTGCCTGGGTTCCCTGTAGTGGTGGACACACTGCTGATTGACATGTCGTGGGGACAGAGGGATGGGCCCGCTGGGTGGGTGCTGTGGCAGTGTTTCCTGAGGGGGGAGGTTCAGTGGTGGTTTGGGACTGTGTCAGGGGAACCGACTGTCCCGAGGTCCCTGATGGACCGGGCTGGTCATCTTGATCCAGGCGTGCAAAGCTGCTGTCATCACTGTGGGCCTCTTCTGTGGGGGGACTGGATATGTCTAGCACCTCCTGTCCGGTGACGTTGGGTAGGGGTCCATGCTTTGGTTACGGTGGTCCATGTATAGGTGTTTCATGCAGGGCCTTGGTATTGAGATGTGTGGGTTGTGATAGTAGGACATATGGAGATGATGGTGTGATGGGGGTGAGGGTATGTGATGGCATGCAGGTGGGGTGGGGGGGATAAAGTAGTTAAGATATGACTTACCAGAGTCCAGTCCTCCTGCTACTCCTGAGAGGCCCTCAGGATGCATTATTGCCAAGACTTGCTCCTCCCATGTTATTAGTTGTGGGGGAGGAGGTGGGTGTCCACCGCCAGTCCTCTGTACAGCAATCTGGTGTCTTGATACCACAAAACGCACCTTCCCCCCGTAGGTCGTTCCACCTCTTCCTGATGTCATCCCGTGTTCTTGGATGCTGTCCCACTGCGTTGACCCTGTCGACGATTCTCCGCCATAGCTCCATCTTCCTTGCAATGGATGTCTGCTGCACCTGTGATCCAAATAGCTGTGGCTCTACCCGGATGATTTCCTCCACCATGACCCTGAGCTCCTCAGAAAACCTGGGGTGTCTTTGAGGTGCCATGATGTGGTGTGGGTGATGTGTGAGGTGCTGTCTGTTGTGATGTGTGGGGGGATGTGGTGGTGTGTGTTGTTTGAGGTGCGTGGATGTTGTATAAGTGATGGTGTTGTGTGTCTGTGGATGCTCGTGTTGTGTTAGCTAATCTCTCTCTCTGGCCTTCTTTGAAATTTTAGGTAGTAAGGGTTTGTGGGTAATGTGGGTGTGTGTTTTATAGTGTTGTGGGCGTGTGGGTGTGGTGTGTTTATGTGTATCAGGTGTGTGTATTTCGATTTGTCCAACGTGGTTGTGTTTTGTAAATTGTGTATTTTGCACGCTGCAGTGTGTACCGCCAATGAACTACCGTGATTGAACGACCGCCGCGTTGATTCGTGGGACGTGATAGTGTGGGCGTATTCTTGTTGGGGTGACGGTGTGGGTTTTGCTAGCGCCAGTTTTTTACTGACCTTTGTTGTGGCGGACTTGTGTGGGTGTCTGTATTGTGGCGGATTCCGAGATGTGGGTCATAATACCTGTAGCAGTATTCCGCCGCCGCAACGGTATGTTGGCGGTCTTCAGCATGGCGGGAAGCGGGATTTACAGCCAGGGTTGTAATGAGGGCCTATGTATAGACGTTCTCAACAATGTGGAGTCTCCTGCAAACTCCTGAAGCAGTGTTCTGTTGTTCCCCCTCCAAATTGTCTGCTCCATCATCATCCTCCTCGTTGGGGACATCAAACTGGTCATCTCAGGGGATATTTGTTCAGACACAGATGTTGTGGAGGATTGCACATGCCAGATTTTGTTTGCAAATGAGTGGTAGAGCATACAAGAGGCTTCCTCCTGTCAGGGCCAGGCACCTGAACCTTGATTTCAGGAGCCCAAATGTCCTCTCCACCACATTGCGAGTTTTCCTGTGTCCCTCATTGTAGGCCACTGTTCCACCATTGTTGGATTGGCAAATGAAGTCATCACCCACGGCAGTATGCGGTACCCTTGATCAGCTGCAAAGGAAAGAGAGAAACTGTGTAAGTAAAGCTTGATAGTGGTTTGGATCATGCCATGGCAGTTGTTTGTTTTAGTTGGAGTTGTGACACAGACTTGTTTGTGGTATAGTGTATGTTCCTGTTCTTGCAAAATGTTTTCTCTGGACTATGTGTTGATGGACATCTTAGGTAGTGGCTCAAGGGTCTGGGAATTGTAATGTTGATCCCAAAATGATGGTTATAAATGAGGAAAATATATTGTGTAGTCCATATTTAAAGCAGTGTTCCATTGTTAGATGGAACCTACCACCTCCTTGCACCACAGTTGTCTTACAAAGCCAGACTGTGCCGTCCATGTTACTGTGTGGCACTATGCATGCAGTGTGACACTTTGTGACCCTTTGTGGCAGACGATGCTTGTGGCAGCCATCAATTGTACGAGGGTGTGTATGTACATGTGGGTGTATGTGAAGTGCAATGTATGCAGTGTAGTGTGACATGTTGCATATGTGTTGTTGCCTGTACATCTATGTAGCCCTGCCCATGTGAATTTAGTGTGTTTTTTGTCTTATTTTGCATAGATGGTTGGTGTGTTGTGTGTGTTATGATTGTTATGGTGGCTTACCTATGAGTAGACCATTGCCAAATTGGCCATACTGAAACCGCTTGTTGATGCTGCAATGGCAAAAGATGTATACATCATGGACGCTGCCGGGATACTTAGCAAGGATGTTGGTGAAGAGCCCACGGTGGTCCACGATGGCCTGCACATTGATTTTGTGTGCTTGTGGTTCCTATGTAGGTGTTCCGTTGCTGTTGGTGGCACCAGTGCACATGGGTACAATCCATTGCACCCATCACATGCAGAAAACCAGCAATTTGAAAGAAACCTTGCTAGGTCTCCTGCTGCAGATGTTAGGTGTTTGGGAAGCAGTTGTGGTGAGGTGTGAGGCCTATGATAGCGTCCATGACCTTAGGTAGAAGGACAGAGAAAGATGGCTGGGAGATACCAGTCACTTCTGCACCCGTAATCTGACAATATTCAGATGCCAGCATGTGGAGGACAGCGAGGAGTTTGGTCATGGGTGGTATGTTAGTAGGAGTTTGCACCCTTGCTGTGATGTGTGGTGCAATATGGTGCAGCTGGCGAACAATGGACTTCTGGTTCAGTCTGTACATCCGGATCACATCTTGTTCCCTCATCCATGGATGGTTGTCTGCGGTCTGAAGATCCTCTCCTGTCTTCTGTGCTGCCTTTGTGCTGCCTTTGTGGCTGTTGTGGTGGTGTTTGGAGTTGCTGTTGTGGTGGTGGAGGGACATGTTGTCTTCGCTGACATCTGCGGCATGTGCCAAGCTGGACCAGTACCAGTTCCTTGTGGTTTCCAGAGCTCCTTCTGTGTGTTTCCCTTGAGTGGTGGTGTGTGGGCCTCTTTTTAATGCCTGAACTGGCCAGGCATTAAAATTGAACGCTAATCGGACTTAGTGCAATTGTTTTAGTCCGCTTCCTTGGTTAGCGTCATTTTGCATCGGTAGATAAATCTGATGCTAGAGGGCTAGCGTCATTTTTTGGAAGGGAACACCTACCTTGCATCTCATTGTTGCAATGAGACGCAAGGTGGTTTGGCGCTCCCTTGAAATGGCGCTAACTCCTAAATTTTGATGCTAGCTGGGTCTAGCATCAAAATATAAATATGGAGTTATGTTTGCGATGCTTTAGCGTCAATAGAAATGAAGCTAAGGAGGCGAAAACATTTAATAAATATGGGCCTTAGTGTGGCCCTCTCTGCTTCTCGAGACAGTCCTGTGGCTGGTAACTCTTCATCTTGCTTTCTATCCTGACCACACTCCCCTTACTTGCCATGGACCGTTGGAGGCAGGTGCCTCCAGCCTCGGTGCGCTGAACTACTCTTTTGTCCACTGGGGCGCTTTCTTCTGGTCTCTTGCTTTGTGCCCATGGAGGCCACAGATCTGCTCAACTCACTCATACATGTATTCCCTCTGCCCCCCCCAACAACCAATGATGTTGAAGTTTTCCAGGCAACTGATTTTCACCAAAGCAGTGGTTGGTAAACAGAGGGATGGCAAGGAAGCAGATTCTCAGCATGATGCAGCACTGGATGCAATTTTACAGGAGCTGTCTCCCCTTGAAACCACTATGAAAGAGGTCGTTGATAATACCTTAAGACCTCGATGGATGTGCAGTCCACCCACCAAGATTTGGCCTCCCTAAATGCCCGCCTCACTGGGGCAGAGTTACACCTGGACCGCATTGACCACCATATGTCTTCGGCATTAGACTGGGAAAAGGGCCACTGGCAGTTCCAGAAGAAAATTGTGAAGTTGGCGGACCAGAATCTCCACAACAACCTTCCCTTCTCGAGGGTCCCGGAGATGTTGGCTGGCACCGATATGCTGGGATTTCTCCAAGACTTTATACCACCATGATGCATTTGTTTTTTGAGCCCTCACTGGAATTCCAGAAGGCACACCATGTTCACTCCTGGTGCCAGCAGGACCAGTATCAGCCTGCCAAATCATTGCCCGCTTGCTGCAACACGAGCAGGCCTGAGTGGTGGTCTCCATGGCTCGTTGTTACAGCCCACTCCTTCATGATGGGCACAAAAATAATATGATGCAAGGCTTTTCCCAAGAGACTTGAAGCCTTCTTCCTCTTCCTGAGTGTGTCCCGGAGTCACTGCTCTGCCCTGACGTTTCTGCTGTTTTTCCTCCATACAATGGTGCTTTCTTTCCTTTCCCCCCATGCCCTATCTCTTCAAGGCCCGACCTATGTTGTTGATACTCCTCTTCTAGGGCCCACACGGGTGTGCTGCATTCCCTGGCTCACTTTTCCACTCAAGCAAAGTGCTCTCCATTAACCTGTCTTGTGTCCTTTCCACATGTTTCTGTTCCATTCCTAGCCCTCCTATGCACTGCAACTCCCATTACCTGGGCCTGGACGCACCTTGACCCCTCCTTCCTCTCTGTTCTATCCCTGAATGTTAATGGCCTGTCCACTTATGTTAAGATTAAGAATGGTGCTGGACTACATGAAATCTCTCTGCCCTGGCCTGGTTCTCTTGCAGGAGATGTATGTCACAATGCGGGATATCAAAAGCTTTATAGGGACGGGGAGGGCAAGGAATATCACGTTAGCATGGCTTCCCTGGGGCACAACAAGGCCCCTTCTGTGCACCTTTATCAGAAGGCAGGCATTGCCAATCTGGTGGCAAAACATCTTCCGCTTCAGGTGAGCAATATATGGTAGGACCTTCATGTATGCTGCCTTTTCTCAGAGCATCTCTTTTGGGCCAAACTTTCTTGATTGGTTCCATTTATGCATCAGTTCACTCCAAACAGGACATCTTTGCTGCCATAGCCCGTATTCTGCAACAACACTCCTGCACCAAGTCCATCCTCGAGGCTGTCTGGAATTTGTTATTCGACCCATTCCTTGATAAGTCTGACCACTCCCATTCTCCCACCTCCTCAGAATGGGGACTCCTCCAGAACTTGTTCTTCGACTTTACCCTTGTGGACATGTGGAGGCTGTTGCACCCTGGGCTCAGGACGATATGTTTGCCTCCCGTGTCCATGGCACTGGCACGCAGATTGACTATTTTCTCTTATCCCCTCCCATGCTAGCTCATCTGACTGATGCATTCATCCCCCCCTTCGGAGAGCCTGGTCATGATGCAGTCCAGATGTGGCTACATCTGGGCCTGACCCGAACCCCATCGGCACAGTGGTGATGTATATTTCCTATTATAAACTGCCAGAGGACAGACAATGCCTTCACAGTCACCTCTAAACCTATTTAGACCAAAATCAGTGTTGGTGGCCTGGGGTCCTTTGGGCAGTGGGGAAGGTGACGATCTGGAAGGATATAATGCGAGACATGACCTCCACTAAGCAGGAGGCTCTGAAAATGCAGGAGGCCTCGGAACATGACATTGGCATGCTCAGTGCCCGGTACTCCTCCTCACCCACCTTGCCAACTTTGCATGTCCTTCTGCAGGCCAAACACAATCTGAATTCCCTCTACATTACTGCTGCAGAGAAAGCCCTCTTTCATCTTAAACAACGCCACTATGAGAGAGGGAGAAGGTGGGCCACCTTTTGGCTCTGCAGATTCGTCAACAAGAGTCCTCCCGTATTTTACTAGCCATCCTTCAAAATTATGGCACCCCCTTGGGTTCTTTAGAGACATTACACTCCTACTATGCCTCTCTATACACCTTGGACACTGCCCTTGTTTCTGCTGACATTGCTGCCTTTTGGTGCAAAATGCTTCCCCCTGCTCTTCCCGACTGATAGTCCCAGCTTGATCTTCCCATCACAGATGACGAGGTTGGGGAAATCATAGCAGATCTGCGGTACAGCAAATTCCCAGGAGCCCGATGGCTACCCCTCCAAATTCCACAGGATGTACAAAAATCTGTTGGCCCCTTTACTGAGTCAAATCTTCTTGGAGCCTCAACACTACCCTGCTCACAAAGGCTAATACTGCTATCATCATGCTTCTCTCTAAGTCAAGCAAGAACCACCTGAGCTGCACGAGTTATAGGCTTGTATCTCTCCTGAATGCCAATACCATAATCCTGGGCAAGCTCCTGGCTAACTGCTTACAAATGGTTGTGCCTTCCTTGGTGCATCGGGATCAGGTTTGGTTTGTCCCCCAATGCTCTCCTATGTCCCACCTTTGATTCCTCTCTCCCATCTTGTGGCACATATGTAATGATCCCAATGAGAGGTTGTTGGTCTCCCTTGACACCAAGAAGGCGTTCAACAGGGTGGAATGAAACTACGTGTTCCAGGTGCTATATCTGGCATCGGGCCAGCTTTCACAGCATAGGTGTGCAAGCTATATGCTCAGTCTTCAGCGAAGGTGGCATGCAACGGTCATGTGTCCTCCCCTTTCCTATCTTGCGTGGAATGCAACAGATTTGTCCTTTGTCCCCCGTTATAAATCCTACTTCTAGAGCCCCTGGCGTTGGCGATCTGCAACTCACCAAACATTCATGGGGTACCAGCCATGGAGGGTTGGGGGATTCACAAGTTGCCCCTCTATGCGGATGACATTCTAGTCCCCCTTTCCCGTTGACTGCTTTGATTTCCAATTTCTCTTGCCTTTCTGGCTACAAGATAAACTAGGATAAATGCGAGGCCATGCCCTTGACTGCACATATGCTCCAATCGGTCCTTGGCCCCAATCCCCTCTTGTGGGTCCCTGAATCTCTGCATTATGGTCTCCCCAGGGCCCACCAACATGGTTGAATATAACCTTAAGCAAGCTGATCTCCAACAGTGGCCCCAACTTAATCTCTCGCTTTAGGGAAAGGCTCAGCTCACCATTATGAACATCTTGCCCCAGCTTAATTACCACTTCCTGATGATCTCCCTTTGCTGTGCTGATGCAGGCCATTGTCAGTACTATCAAAACCTTCATCTGAGGTGGCCATAAGCCCCGGCTGCAACTTGCTAAGATACACACTTCTGTGGCAGCTGGAGGGATGGGCCTTCCCAACCTGCTGGATAACTGGCTAGCTTCCCAGCTTATGCCTCTGTGATATGTCCTTCATTCCTTTTTGGACATACCAAAGGGGGTCCCCATGGCGAAGGCTTTGGTCAGCCCCTTGGTGTCTCTTAGATGCTGTACACTGGTAATTCCAGCCACCTCCTTTCTTCTCACCCAGTCCCAGCACCCTTGATTTATGCATGGCGGAAGGCACATGCTCTACTGAATGTGAATAACAACCCTCCTTCCCAGACATTTCTTTGGTGCAATGCCTCATTGCTAATAGATAGTACTGAACCGTTGTGGAAGGCCTTTTGCTGTAGGCTCCTTGAGTCTATATCAGATCTCCTTCTGGACCAACCGTATAAATCCTTTCCAGAGGCAACGGGCCAATACAACTTGCCCTTCTGTTTTTTTGCTGGATTATCAGTGTCTTCAGCACTGTGTCCAGCAAAGTTAGGCTCTACCCCGGTACGGCTGGAGCCCTCCCCCATTGCAAACTATCTGCAGAAATGGGGCAGATACAAGGGTGTGGTGTCTGCTCTCTACCGCATCTTGACGGACCATCAATACACTCAGTGCCTATCTCTCACTCTTGTGGATGTGGGGGCCTGACAGGCTGGACCTGCTCTACACGGATGAGGACTGGGCAGCATTGTTGGCTACTCATGATGGCTCTCTCAGGGATGTCCGATTGAAGTTCAGTTACTTTAAAGTCCTCCATCATTGGCACTGGATGCCGCTTCATTTGCGCTGCTCTCTACTTCTCTCCTCTGTTTCCTGCTGGTGCTGCAGCTCTGAGGGAAATTATATTGTGGGCCTGTACCTGGAGTGTCCCCCCCTGACTTCGTACAGGGCAACTGTGATGGCTAAGATTAAGGAAATTGTCCCCATCTAGGGTCCTATCTTTCCTCAGTTGATTGATCTCTATGACACAGGTTAGTGCCCTAATATCACTAACCAGCAGACATCGTAGCTCTCCATGGCCTTGGCCACTGCAAAGTTGTGCATCTGTCAGCTATGGAGATCTGTTGCTTGCCCATTCTATGACTCTTGGCTTCAGGACATGTACAAGCTGGCATCCTGTAAGTGCATCATTGTTAAGCTGAATGACAGCCTGGGGAAGTTTGTGGACACTGAGTTTCTCAGGGCTCCTTGACACTATCATGCCTCAATTTCGGGGGGGCCTCCCAGGAAGCCCTGCTCCCCAGGCATAGATTTTGTCTTGTTTCTGACCAACTGGATTCCAGCATCTGAACTGGTACCCCATGGCTAGGAGCTGGCTACGGAGTCAGCCCGGCCATCACTATTCTCTGTTCCTGGTTCTTTTTCCTCAAGATCCTTGGAACAAGCAGTAGGTGATTAACCTTTTGGCATTCTTGCTTCCCCTGTTTTTTCTGTTTTCTTTCTTTCTGTTCCTCCTGTTTTCTTGTTCCCTGGGCCCCTTTCTTCCACTGTGCACCCCCTTTTTTCCTCCTTGTCTTCAATCCCTCCTTACCTCCCCTACCTCCCTTCCCACCCCTTCCCACCCCTCTCTCCTCTTTTTCTCAGCTCCTCTTTTTCCTTCCTCTCAGCTTTTGTTTTGCCCCTCTCTTCAATGTTGCTCTACTCCTTACCCTATTCTCTTTTCTTTCCCCACTTTTACCTTAGGGGGTTCTTTGTGGGCTGGGACATGTTTGCTTGCTGTTGTTTTCGAAGGGCACCAGCAGGCTCACATTTGTTTCTTAATGTGGGGTTTTCCTTTCCATGCTCTGTTCAAGGCTGTTCCCTGGTATGTCTGCTCTGTTTTCTTGCACCTGGTTGTTTTTTCCTTTGTAAGCATTTTGTACATATTATATAAAACCCAATAAAGCCCTTCATAAAAAAAGAGACAAAAACTACAAAAATACAATCAGTAGATGTGCAATTTTAAAGATATCAGTGAAAATAGTGCCAAAGGCCAACTGTGGATACCTGTTCATGTCGGACTGGGACAATGTGATGGATCAGGGACTCAGGCCCACTGAACAGAGTACCTTAAATCCTAGTTCGCGGAGCATTGCGAGGATCCATGTCGAAGATGCGTCATGCACCCGGAGTGCTTCAGCAGTTCTGAGATGCAATGAGGTTGCGTTTTTAAGTTTCTGCATCATGTTGAGGACCCCAACGATGAGGGTTTGAGATGTGAAGTCCAGCGTCTGGTATGTGTCACGCAGTCAGGGCGAAGTGTTGGTTCCGATGTGCTGTGAGGCTGCAATGTGGAGTCCGGCGTCACCTTCAAGGGTGCTGTGAATGAGGGATGGGAGGGACTGCGCCAAGGATGTGTCACACAGTGGCGGTTCCAATGAGGCAATAGGCTGTGATGTGATGTGGGTCTTTGGGATGGGTCTGATCCAAGTAGTAGCAGCCATGCGTAGGTTCTGCTCAAGGTTGCTCCACGCAGCATAGGAGACACACAGGTTTTGCTGGGTCCATGGAGGCTGGCCAAGCATCATATGCCCACTTCCAAGGGTCCAGGACAGGGGTGGCTCCAATTGGTAGGGTAGGACTCATAGATTTCAGAGTCCAGGTACTATGACTGAGGTTGCACTCTATTGTCCCTGAGGCTCAAGTCAGGTGGCCAGCCAACTAGCCCTTGGAGTCACACTGTGCTTCTGGATTCAACAGATGGAGGTCCAGCCTCCTCACTCAGACAAGAGGGCAGCAGGTTATTACAGCAGGGCGGCAGTCCTTCAGAGAAGCTGTCCAGCAGAGTGGCATTCCTTTCAGCAGCCCTTCGTGTGGAGGCAGCACACAGCCTGTTCAAGTGTAAGTTGGGCTGTGTCCAACTCCTCCCTCTCATCCTGCCAGTGATGGTCTATCCAGGCACACCTAAGATCCCTATTGTGTATGGCTGTCTAGGAGGAAGACATAAAGCCCACCTGTGAACTTCATCCAGTCATGTGACCCAGGGACAGGCTCCAAATGGATAAGACAGAAAAATGCCAACTTTCTAAAATTGGCATTTTCAAAATTCTAATTTACAATTCAACTTCACCATAAATTAGGATTTTGAATTAGGGTCCCAGAGACACCAAACATGAACCAATTATCTCTTCTCATTTAGAAATTGCACTTCTAAATTTCAATAAGGCAACTCCAATTTTATCCTTTGGGAGAGATAGATCTTACAGTAGTGCAAAACAAAAGAGTTTTTCACTTCTATGACATGTAAAACTTAAAAGTACATGACCAACATTTTAAATACATTGCTCTCCCTAGGGGTAGCTTAAATGTATTAAAAAAGGAAGAGTTGAGCCTGGTAAAAGGTTTTTTTTGCCGGGTTGAAACAATAGTTTGAAGCTGGACACCCAGGCTGCAATGGCAGGCCTGAGCCGTAGTAAACATGCTGCTTAAGTAGGTGGCACAGTCAGTGCTGCAGGCCAACTAATAGCATTTAGTTTACAAGCCCTGGGCACAGGTAGTGCACTTGTTAGTAGTGGTAATGTGCACAGACTGCAAAGGCCAGCAAAAAACAAAGTCAGTAAAATAGGAGGTCTGAAGGCAAATGTTTAGGGGAAAAACCATGCCAAGGATGCCAGGTATAACAACCTTTATCCTATGAGTGTAGCCTGCTGAGACTGGGAGGACTTCCATTATCCCTACTTCTAGTATTACATTTAAGGACACCTTTAGAGGCCAATAGTCACTCCTGTCTATACTCAAGACAGAAAAACAATCAAATCTAAAATAATCATGTATCAAGATAAATATGTAATCAACAATGCATTGCTGCTCACCGATCTTAAATGTCTGAGCCTAACTCACTACACCCATTCAGACACACCAGGCCATTTCCTGCTACAAACTTTAATACCTGCTTGCCCTCTTTAGGGGAAGGGACTTTGGTAATTGTACCTTAGGGATTTTAAATGCTTTCAGTATGACATAAAAGAATGTTCGACTACACCAATACCCTTGTTCCGCTCAGCAAATCCTCCAACAACCGCACCAGCACCAAGGCCATCTGGTTCACCGCCGACCTTCAGGCCTCCAAGCAGGAGTGCCGGAAAATCGAGAAGTGGTGCCACGAACAAACAGAGAGCAACCACACCTCCTTCAAGACAGCCATCCGCAAGCACCACCAGCTCATCCGGACCACCAAAAGATCCTTCTACAAAGATTGCATCGACAACAACGCACAAGACAGCAAAGAGCTCTTCAGCATCGTCAAAGAACTCACCAACCCCAGGTCATGCTCCATCAACCCCCCTCCTTCACAAGACCTCTGTGACTCCCTCATCACCTTTTTCCATCGCAATATCATGGAAATCCACGACAGCTTCAACTCCTCACCTCCCACTACTACTGCGGCCACCACCAACCCCAACGCACCCAGCCACACCAACCTCTTGCTCTCCTGGACCCACATCAACGACAAGGACACCATCAAAACCATGAGCACCATCCACTCCAGATCTCCCTCTGACCCCTGCCCCTACCATGTCTTCAACAAAGCGAGCCCCATCATCACCCCCCCAGCTCCATATGATCATCAATAGCTCCTTCGAGACCGCCACCTTCCCGGAGAGTTGGAAGCACGCCAAAATCAACGCCCTGCTAAAGAAACCCAAAGCAGACCCCAGAGGCCTCAAGAATTACCGGCTCATCTCCCTCCTTCCCTTCCCGGTGAAGGGCATCGAGAAGATTGTCAACGGCCAACTGACCCGCTTCCTGGAGGACAACAACACACTGGACATCTCCAAATCTGGATTCCGTAGGAACCACAGCACTGAGACCGCCCTCATCGCCGCAACCAATGACAACAGGATCATGCTCAACAAAGGTGAAACCGCAGCCCTCATCCTCCTGAACCTCTCGGCTACCTTTGACACCGTCTGTCACCACACCCTCTGCACTCGCCTCTACGATGCCAGGATCCGCCACAAGGCCCTGGACTGGATCTCATCCTTCCTCTCTGACAGAACTCAGAGAGTCCGCCTCCCTCCCTTCCTGTCGGAAGCAACCAAGACCATCTGCGGCGTTCCCCAAGGATCTTCTCTCAGCCCAACCCTTTTAAACATCTACATGGCACCGCTCGCCAGCATCGTCCGATCCCACAACCTCAACATCGTCTCGTACGCCAACGACACCCAGCTGATCCTCTCACTCACCAAGGACCCCTCCACCGCCAAAACCAACCTCCACAACGGACTGCATGCCATTCCCAACTGGATGGAGACGAGCCGCCTCAAACTTAACTCAGACAAGACATAGATCCTCATCCTCGGCCTCAACCGCTCCGCATGGGACGACTCCTGGTGGCCAGCCACTCTAGGAACCACACCAATACCCATGCACGCAATCTAGGTTTCATCCTAGACTCATCGCTCACCATGACCCAGCAAGTCAACACTATCTCATTTTCCTGCTTCAACACCCTCTGCATGCTTCGCATGATCTTCAGATGGATCCCCACCGAAACCAGAAGGACGGTCACCCATGCCATCGTCAGCAGCAGACTGGTCTACAGCAACACGCTCTACACAGGAACCACGGCCAAGCTCCAGAAGAAACTACAATGTATAAAGAACGCCTCCGCACGCCTCATCCTCAACATCCTACGCCGCGACCACATCTCAGCCCACCTCAGAGACCTACACTGGCTTCCTGTCACCAAGAGGATCACCTTCAAACTCCTCACCCACGCCCACAAAGCTCTCCACAACACAGGCCCTGCCTACTTGAACGAGCGACTCACCTTCCACACTCCCACCCGCCAACACCGCTCCGCCAACCTCACCCTCGCCACCGTCCCTCGGATCCATCGAACTACAGCCGGTGGCAGATCCTTTTCCCACCTCGCCGCCAAGACCTGGAACACCCTCCCTGCCCACCTACGACAGACCCAGGACCTCCTGACCTTCAGGAAACTCCTCAAGACCTGGTTATTTGAGCAGTAGCAATCCTCCCTCCCCCCCATCAGCACCTTGAGACCCTAGCAGGTGAGTAGCGTGCTTTACAAATGATTGATTGATTGATTGATTGAATGTTCAGTGGTGGATGGATTCAATTTCATGTTTAAATTGCCTGCACAAATCATTAGGGCATTGGGATACCTACTTTTAAGACCCTCATGATCTTCTTCCATGCCTGAAATAAAATAATCAATAACCTGTGCACAACTCCAGAATGGTGAAATAGAAGATATCAAATGACATTGCTAGTATACTCTTGAAAAGGTACAACTGATGCAGCCTTCAAGGAATGCTACTAAGGGGAATAGTTAAAAATTCACAAAAGCCATACATTTGCACTATGTGTATAAGTACATGTGTCTCTGTAAATGTATGACATTTGTGAGTTCCAGAAAGTAGTAAATCTGCACCCTTTCATAAGTCTATTTTTACTGATGTAGATTTACTACTTTTTGTGAATTATGCCCTGAAGAAATGGCAAGGTCTCTACTCACACTCAATGTAGACAACTATTGCCCTGAGTGCATGCCTCCTTTGTCCTTCCAATGAACAGCCACCTTCTCTTGCTGTAAACCCATCTGATGTCTATAGCATGAACTCCCTAACTTGTTGTGATTGCCTAACACTTTTTAGGTGTTGAATAGTAAATAGTGCAGCAGGACTCTAGGTTCTGACTGACATAGCAATAGTAAGAGGATGCTTAGGGAAAGCTGTAAAAAGTGTCAACATCACTGTTAGTGCGTCAGACCTTAAAAAGTAAACTTACAAGGGGACGCGAATAGGTCGATGAACCTTTTGACTCGCATTTAAGTTGTTCCCACCATAGATCCGGTACATGCAGATCATTAATCAATAGCCAATCAATAACATCAATAATCAATAATAAACAATAACATTAGTTTTCAATTGGAGTTAGTAATTATCACACACCATGACCTTTCAGTCACGAATAACCATACCTTTTAGTAAAAGTTAGAATATTTATTTCCCTATATTACCAATGCTAATGTCACATAAAATAATCTCAAAATCAAATGATAAACATACAGAAACATCACCGGCTGCCCAAAGCGGCAGCCAGTGATGTTTCTAATCTAATCAAAGCTTGAACAATTAGACATTCTAAGGTTACAGTGCAAATTAATAACAAGAACAATTGTGCATACGATATTATATACATTTATATGCAGCAAAGGAAAGAAATCGACTATTACCCCCTGTGGCAGACTTTCATTAGTGAGGATCCTTATCTAACACCACATTAGCATTAGCATGTTGGGCTTCATGCAAAATAATTTTAGTCAACACAAATTTAGAAAACATCTGACTATGGCTCTATCAAAATAGAGCGGTTGGTACCTAGAAAGAAAAAGCAAGTAGGCATAGCAAAACACATGTGTAACAGTATAACTCTCCTCAATTGGATCGTAAAGCTAAGATAGTCTTCATCATCAGGACATCAGTTTGGTCAACAAGGCATCAGGATTCAGCATCAAAGTTCAGAAAATGCAAAGTCTTTAAGCATTAAAGTAAAGCACGTCTCTAGACGCTCAGTATAGTAGTGGCCTTTTGGAAAGAAAGAAAATGGGCATATGCGCTGTCTTCCCTCAGTGCAGTCTGGCTAAGTTAGATTTCCTAAAATTACTTCCCAAGTCCCTGTTGGTCAAGGGATCGTATGGTCACACTTTGTCCAATAAAACTAAAACATCAAATCTATAATTTCTACTAGTACTCAGTTCACATGTCGCTGATTGGCTTCTCTTGTAATATCCTCATTATCCAGCTCGGCAGGAAACAATATTGTTGCAGCTTATACTCCAGTCGGGGTCTCCATTGTTCTCCTCCTGAGAAAGTCAGTTTTACACACATTACACTTATATTGTTACATTTATCAAGAACAGCGTCTTCTAGCAAACAGTTCTCATGAGAAAGACTTTTAGCTATGAGCACATTTAGTCAGCACAGTGGAAAATTACAATTTTAATTCTCGAAGCAGACAATTTATTAACGCCAAAGAAATACAGCTTGACATGAGGACTTGTAACTAGGCCAAGACCTCCGCTAAGTTAAGGCCTACAATTAATAAAGCTAAGACATAATGCATAACCCTTAATATGATGTACTACTACATGAATCAAACACAAGCTCCATATTTCATATTAATAAGCCATTAATAAGTATTAATAAGCCATTAATAAGTATACATTGTGAACACTGGCGGCCACTCATGTGGACACATTTTCAAATGTAGGCATTATTTTTCTCTATATTATTACATTTTCTAAACAAATTCATTACTCAGAATACATGAATATTTATTTATATTTTTATTAAAACACCTGATCTAGCACCACTGATCCCTGGTTAGGCAGGAAGCGTTGAAAGGAAGCTTGAGGGACGCAGGAGGACACACAGGTAGGTCCCTTTCTATTGTATGATATCTTTCACGAGAAACACCAGTGATGATAAATTCCATATACTGTTAGTTTTCTATAGCTCTCCTCCTTGTGCTTCAATTTGGTCCTCTCACGGACATTTGCCTTGGGAGCTTTCACTCCTCGACACTGCTAGTAAAATTGCAACATTTCAACATAAATAACAAAAGCGTTCTTGTATTTTTTAGTATAAAAGTAACATGTGTTCTTTATGACAGTTATTATGTTTATTAGAATTGCAGAACTGTTCTGCAAAGACTCCAGCAATAACCTTCTCACTTCCTATAATTTGCCTAATGGTAGACGTGAAACAGTTTCCGCTGAATTAAGCTCTATGTCTGCCTGACGATCGTGTCTCATCTTCCGTCTTTTTCAGTGCTGTGGCATCCTAAATTGACTTTCTGCCTCCTTCAGGGTGAACATCTGTCAGTGGCATGGTATGCGTGCATGCGGTGTGAGTAGCGTTGGATGCATGCATGAATGAGTGATTGTGAGTGTTGTGTGTTGGGAATACATGTGTGTGACAAGCTATGTTGGTGTGTGTTGCGGTGTGTGGGTATGTATGTGTGCGTGGGTGGTGGTGGGTATGCGTGTGTCCATGTGTGTATATGGGTGCATATGTGGGTGTGTATATGTGCGGGGGCAGGAGAGGGAGGGGGAGGGCCAAGGTGGGGGAGAACTCTGGGGAGGAGGAGGGGGGATAGGGAGACCTCTATCAATGCCAGGGAAGGGATTCCCTGGCACGTATAGTGCCTACTGCCATGGTTTTCGTGGCGGTAAGTTTGGCACGAAAACCATGGCGGTAGGCCAGGTCGTAATCCAGAGGGTGGGATTGTGACAGCCGCCGGGCTGGAGACCGAAGTCTCCAGCCCAGCGGCCGTTACCACTCTTGTGGTCGGTGTGTTAAAGTGGCGGTCTTGGTGGCGGTAACCGCCAGGGTCCAAATCCCATTCTTTTTACTGCCGGCCTGTTGGCGGTATTACCGCCGCTTTAACACCAACCGCCAGGGTTCCAATGAGGGCCAGTGTATGCAAAGGGGGCATTCCCCCACAAGGGGGACCAAAAAAATTGTGCAAGGAAATCTCATAGATTTCCTTGCGCCATTTTGTACGGCACTTTTAAGGCCTGCTCAGGGCAGGCTTTAAAAAGGGTGATTTCATTATTTATAATGATACCCTATGTACTCTGCAGGAGTATCTCCAATATTTTGGCACTACTCCTGCAGAGTACATCAATAGATTAATGAAAAATGACGCGATTGCCCCCTACCCTACGCCATGGTGCCCCGTATTTTAAATACTGCACACACATGGTGGCGGTAGGGGGAGCTAAGGGGCGAAGGGAAAGTGGTGCTGCACTCTGTGCAGCACCACTTTCCATAAATCTGCCCCTAAATGCCTCAGATATGGACCACGCCACTTTACATCACATTAGCATCACTTTGTCCAGTAAAATCTGTCTTCAAATTTTTCGCCTAGCAGCTTTAGTCATCGAGATGTACAATTCATAGCTGGAAAGCATGTTTTATATAGATCTTCTCCATCTCAGGGAACACAACATATTCCTGAACCATCTCAACAGCCATGTCAATAGTGGAATATGTCACTGAGCACTCGTGCTGGTCAGTAAAATGATGGACCACGCTGCCTTATGGCTGGGAAAAATCATGAATCATTTTGAATTTCCTCTTGGTTTTGTTGGAGTTAATGCCCAGTGCAGACACAATAAAACGAAACGAGGGAGCAGAAGATATGGAAACGGACCCACTGTGCTGCCTTCTCGTATGTCTTTCAATAGTTTGTCCTGAGCGTAGTTCATTTTGTCCTTAACAGACTGAAGATTTTCTGGCCATCGATCTGTGTGAGGGCCATTAGAAGGTATTCTAAATCCAAGTGACAATCCTTTCCTCAGAACTTGTATACGTAGTTCTACCTCTGAACCCACATTTTCATTGTATCTGTTCTAACACCCCTTCACTATTGACTTTATTCCTGAACTCTGTGCCTTAATTTGTCTTTCAAAACATTGGCTGAGGGACTGGATGGATTTTACCCTGCACTCAAGCGTGTGTGGGAATAGTAAATTGCCCATTTTTTAAATTTCCAACATGACCCAGCTCTAGTCTTTGGTTGTTTATTCCACCCTCTTCCACGACACCTGCCCCATAATAGGACATCCTGGAAAGAAGGCTGAGGGCAATGGTAGCCCCCTACTTTGCCATCAAGATAACATATAGATATTTAGGTAACACTACTCAACTCTTCAAGAACTTTTCACACAATATACTGGTGTATATTATGAAAGCTGCCATCCATGTGCCGATGTTGGTGGGTACCCTTCTATCATGTCCAACTCCCTTTCCCTTTTCTTTGAACCTTCTTTGCACCACATCTCTCTCTGTAAGAGTTTACGTGTATCTAACTGCTCATTTGCACAAGTGTTTGCCTTTGTGCTCACTAATAGATGTTACACCAATGGTTCTGCAACACCGATATAGGGTAACTTCAGGTTCTGTTCATATTGATGTCCCCTCCCGTTCAGAAACTCTGATACACTGGCTTCCATCTTGTTGTTCTGTTGAGTGCCCTCATTCACTTTTTCAAATGCCTAATTTCCTGCTGCCACACTGTCCCTTGTTCAGTATGCTACCAGTTAATTGGTTAACTTATCTACCCCAACATTTGACCACATTCCCAGTATCCCCACTGCTTTAATGTCACCATCCTTATTTGTACCTCTCTTGTTCATATACGTGTCCTAGGAACCTGTAAAATACTGGGTTATCAGTTGAGGGGGTAGAAGCCCCACTCAAATAATAAACACATTGCTTGTCAGGGTGAACCACAAAAAGTCACTAAATTACCTGTGGTAGCTTGGCACAAAAGCAGTCAGGCTTAATTTAGAGACAATGTGTAAAGTATTTATGTAGGACACAAACAGTAATAAGGTGAAATCACAACACAAGAAAATCCCACACCAAATTAGAAAAATTGAGCAGATTTTAATAAATAAAAGTCCTAAATGTCAACACCAGGACAGTGCGCGCTCTACGGGCATCTAGAATGCAAAAAACCAACACTCGCAAGATAATGTCATTTATGCATTGTGATGATATGTTATTGTTTAACCTTTTGCATTGCAGAATTCCATCCAAAAGATTCATTTTTAAGGTGCTTATAAATACTGTACATTTGCAATGTATTGCTGCAGACATTCAGAGTGTGTTAGGGTGTGGTCCCTTACCAGGGCCTTCTAGAGACTTTCCCTGCAACATGCCTGGGTGTGGTTCTAGGCTGGGCCAAGACTCTATAAAAGAGAGTCAGCCCAACTTCCAGTGCTCACTATTCAGAGGTCCGGTGCAGAGCAGCAGCTTCTTCCTGAGCTCTTGTCCCGGCGGCCTATTTGGATTTTCCAGTCTTCTGCACTCATCTCTCATTGGTGATCACTGTTTCCAGGCAGTAAGACGGTGTTTGGACATTTTCCAACACCGTAATTGAGAATTTTCATATTCTTGATTTTAATTCTTAAATGAATAACAGATTACTTGTGCGCTGCCATTTTTTGACATTTGTATGGTGGTTTGCAAATAGGGAGGACGCGCAATTTATTCCATAAAGATTTGACTTCGTTATTACATTGTTGTTCATTGCGCGCTGATATTTCTTGACATTTACATGATGTTTTACGAGTTGGCAAGACGTGCAACTCGTTTCATGAGCATTTAATTTTGTTGTTCATTGCGCGCTACCTTTTCTTGACATTTACATGGTGTCTCACTTCTCGTGTGTAATTCATGCTGTTCATTGTGCGCTACCATTTTCTGGCATTTACATGGTGGCATTCGAATCGGCAACACGCGCGATTCTTTCCTTGAGTGTTTTTTCATGTTATTCATTCTGCGCTACCATTTCTTGGCATTTGCATGGTGGCACTTGAATCGACAAGACGCGCAATTTTTTCCTCGTGTATAAATAATGTAAATTACTGTGCGCTACCATTCTAAGACATTTTCTTGGTAGCATTTCAAGTTGACACGTCGCGTGATTTATTCCTTGAATCTACGTTGTGTGATTTCATGGTGCACAATCCTTTACAGTGTTTAATACTCATATAAAAATCTGCAATGTGCGCAATTCACTTTCCAATGTTTTTTCTGAGATGAACACGGCAATACCAGAGTTCTAGATGTAATCCTGTGTGTTCCTGATATGTATTCTTAAAAGGAGATTCATATGGTTGTTTAGAAATTGCTCAGAGTGTTTCCTGATTATCATGCTAAAGAAAGTACTTGAATCTGAAAGTCCTATTTAACTTTTCCTGTTTCCTCCTCAGGTATTCGGTCATCTAAAGCCTAGTCAGTATTAGGACTATTCTGGGGTTGTTCATGTTTTTTTGGAAAAGACGAAGCTTAGAGTTGTAGCATGGTACTGATTTCATAAGATGTAATTTTGATGTTGTGTTTTAACCTTTTGCTTCCTACAGGTCTCCTTCCCAGCTGTTCCCGTCCTAATCCCCTTTTCCCCACTTGGACTCTCTTAGACTCTGTGATAAATCTAATCAGAGTATTGGAGCTGTCTTGTGGTGGAAGTGTTGGGAACGTGCACAGACCCAGAGGATCTGGTGACTCTGACACTAAATTAAAAAAAGATAAAATTACAACAAAACAATTTAAATCTAATCAATAGAACCAGCATTATGATTTTGTAAAGTTTTTATTGGAATCTAGAGTGTTAACCACGAGTATCTGGTCACACAATACCTGGTCAATAGAAAAAGTTAGGCTGACTGCAATGAAGCACGACTCAGCTTACCTTGGGACTTATAAAAAATTCTTGCAATAGTTCTTGAGAAGGTAGAGTCTCAGTGGGGCAAGGCAGGAGGCTCTATCCGAGGACAAGTCATCATTGATGGGAGCTGCTGGACGAGGAATTGGTAAAGCTGTTGATGAAGGCGGGAAAACCTCATAACGGAAGAAACTGGAATTTCAGGAGGTCATTGTCATTGTTGATGGGTGCTGGTCACTGTCGAGCCTGGTGTACATTCATACCATCGGTCTTAAACATTTTTCTGGAGCTTGGGTTCACCCACTGGGACAAGGTTGCAGGCTGTAGCCAAAGAGGGCTCCACAAGGCCAGATACCATTTCCTGGAAGTTCTGCTGAAGAGGATTTGCTGCTGCAGAGAAGAAGGCAGCAGGAGCTGCAGTTAAGTCAATCCCACTGGAAATCCACCTGTGTCAGATTGGCTTGTCCGTTCTCAGAGTAGCTTTTGCTGAAATTTTCTAGGTCCCAGGTTTTGGATTTTGGTAGGAGGCAGCCACCTTACCACCACACCAAGGGTCCAGGACCTAGATGGCAGCACTTTCAGGCTAGGACTCACTCCAGCAGGGACCAGCAGCAGGTAGGCAAGTTGCCAGGACTTTGGAGATTGTTGTGTCCCTGTAGCTCACATATGTAGACGGCCAGCTAACTCTTGAAGTCTGTCTGGTGGTCCTGGTTTCAAGGAGCAGGTCTAGTCTTCCTTTGTCAGGCAGCAGAGCAGCTGGGAAGTTCTTTCAGCAGCAGAGAAGCAGGGCAGTCTTTCCAGCAGGAGGGCAGCAGAGCAGTCTTCCTTCTGAGCCTTTCACAGGTATAGAAGAGATTAGGTGTGTGGTTCTGGGGTTCAATATTTATACCTGGTGCCATCCTTTGTGTGTGCAGAATTCCCTATTGTAACCACACAACTGGTACTGGAATGTTCTCCCCTTCCCCTCTTAAGGCTCCAAACTGACAAAAGGCGGGTGTCAGGTTTCTTTGTGTATACAGGAGGCAAAGCGCTTTGAAGCTTAAATGGGGCATGGTACAGCTGCGTCCCCACTACCCTAGCAAGATGTCCCATCCTGTCCACATCGAATCCCCTTTTTGTCACTGTCTGAGAGGAATACACAAACCCCAACAGCAGGGCCACTCACAGTCATGTGACCCAGGACACTAGCAGAAGGTATAAATAGTTCGGACAAGAAAATGCCAGCTGTCTGAAAGTGTCATTTTCAGAACTGTGACATAAACTCGAACTGTCCCATCAAGGGGATTTTAAATTACAATTCATTTGAGTCTAGACAGCCTATCTCTATCTGCTCCCAATCCAAAGTTATCACTTATTAAATGTAATAAGATAACCAAGTGTTAGTCAAGGAGAAAGATAGTAGGGGTGGGCAGTGAACTCTGCTCCACTGGTGGAGTTCAAAGAGTTTTGGCACTCCACGCTCGAAGTGGAGTGCAGAGTTTAGAAAAAAAACTCCACCAGTAGGCGGCGGAGCGGAGTTCACCGGCGCGCTGCTCACCCACCCCTAGCCCTCGAAACCAAAGTTAAAATCACCCCTATTGCAACTGAGTCCATCCCTGTCTGCGCATGAGACAGATTCAGGTACAGGACTTTGATGTTATCACTGGGTGACGACGCTAGATGTGTGAAATAAGCACCAGGATATGCCTCCCAGACTGCAAGTAGCAGAATAAGAAAATGGAAAAGGACCCAGAAAGTGCAGTTCCTGGGAGAGACTCTCTCGTATCAGCTGCTCTCTCCCACCTGACTGCTGGACCAGTGGAGAGGCAGGTATGGCCCTCCTGCTGCCTGGCATGCACTGACTGGCTGCCTTTGCTGTTCGTTGCTGTTCTTTGCTAGGGGGTCTTCTTCAAAGTCTGCATGCTGCTCACCAACTACCAGGGTAAGTTGTCTCTCATCTTTCATCTCACCCACCTCTACTGGTAATAGTAGATGGTGTTCGTCCACAGCTCAATTACACAGTTTCCTTGCTATTTTCACTTTTCATTTTTTTATTTCTTCTACTCTTTTTTTCTTTCTGACAAAATACATAAAAAATCGGCAATGATATAAAAAATTAAATGCATGGGGCCCATGACTTTCCAAAGAAAAATTGAAAACCGGGCTGCACTTTACACTGGGCTGAAAATGAAGACACAATTTGCCCTAAGACAGCCAAGGAGACTCCTACATAAGGCTTTGCTTTCTGCCTGTCGAACTGCTGCAAGCTGTGGCTGCAAGCTGCTGCTGCAGGGCTGCACTGGTGCCAGCTCAGTTTCAGGCTTACCTCCTTTCACTGTCCACAGCAGCCTGGGAGCCGGGGGCAGAGGGAGGCAGAGAGGTAGGCATGATCCTGGACCCAGACAGTGTTCATACCCTAGCCTCGGTTTCTTTTCTATGTGCACACGGGGAGGGCACTGGGCCTGGACATTACTTGCATATGGGGGGAAGCAAACTTGCAGTCAGAGCTCCACTTGAAAAGAACATGTCTCCCCAGAGCCCTGAGAAAGGAAGTGGTGTTATGGGCATGGTGCTGAGGCCAGCAGGGAGAGCTGGAGACCCGGTGAGCATCAGCTGCTGAGTGGTAGTCCAGCAGCCCCCGCCACATAGAGATGAATGTGGCCTGAGAGAGTACCTAAAATGGCCAGTGGGAAGAAAGGCTAGGCACTATGTGAAAATGCCCGGCTGCTGGTAGTGAGCTGGTTCGATGCTGCTAGTGCTGGGCACTAAACAAGAACATCCTGAGCCTGTGGGTAAGTGCAGTAGAAGCGAGTGCAAGGCTGCTGCAAGACTGGGGGTGTGCTTGGCCATTCGTAGCAAGTTTGTGAAGGAGAGCAGTTGGAGAAGGGAAGTGTGTCAGTAGGACCGGGCAGCATTCCGCCACACGTGGTACTCCATGGAATTTCACATAGTTTTTAGATAACTCTGCAGGATTCTGCAGAGTAGAAATCAGCGAGTTCCACCCACCCACCTAGGCCTAACCACAGTAAAAAATGACTTTGGGAGTTTTTCACTTCCAATGCATATTAAACTCAAGTACACCTGCCCTACTTTTGAAATACCATGTACTGTGCTATAGAAGCTGTTAGGGCTTACCTTAAGGGCGACCTATTTTTTTTTACTCCTTTTAAATTGCTCTTTATTTCCAGTTAGATTTTTGTTTTCCAGTAATGCACATCTGGCATTCATTTGACCCACAACCCGCGATCTAGTAACATTTGAATGCCAGCAATTGTAGTCTATCTCACTGTATTGCAGAATGGGGTGGGTGCTCACAGTTTGGAATATGGAGGTGTGCAAATGTACATATCTGAAGTTAGAGCCAGTGTTCAGTTAGGAGTAGGACAAGTACAAGAGCAAACAACAAAACTATAACAACCATGATCCCATGACAGTATCATAATAGAGTACTATGTCCTTTCAGGACCCTGCTGGGTTGTTGAAACCTGCTGTAGCTGCATTTGTGCCCACTGCTCACCAGGAGAGTCCATTGACCTATTTGCCTTAGTTAGTATGCTTGTTTTATTGGTCCCTCCCCTCAGGTCTCCAACTGATGCCCAGGCCACCACCCCCACCCCCTGTCCTATCTCCCAGATCTTTTAAGAATGGAAGGGGTTGCCTGCAACATTAGGTCATAAATTATGTTAACAGCAATCATGGTGGTCAGTCATCTAGACAAAACTCCAATTCAATAGCGTATGCATCCAATGCTGCAAAACCTGCACTGTCCCAGATGGTTGACACATTGAGTATATAGCTGTCTGTTCTGCTATGGCCCACTCCGCTAGGGCCTCAAGCCAAAGCATTTTCTGGGGGAGTTCTGAGGCTTCTCCACACCATAGAAATATGATGTTTATAGAGAATCAGTGCTAGGTTGATCATGCAACACTCTAGTTTTCCCTTTTTGTTCCTAGTCATCCATCGCAGTAGTCAGAAGCCTGGGTTAGGATTCAGTTCCCACTGGGTCTGCCACATGGTTCAGCATGTTGGTCTAGGCTTTGAAAAGATCTTGGCACTCCCACACCATATGATAGAAGGATGCCTCAGACACACACTGCACCAGGGGGACACTGTTGTCAATCCTAGGAACATACAGCCGATGCAATGCGCCTTGGAGAGAGGTACAATTTGTGCAGGTAGTGGAACTGCAGAAGATTGAATCTGGAGTTACAAGAGAGTTGTTTGGCGTATCTTTCGGTGTCAGTCCACTGTTTGTCCCTTATGTCAGTCTGTAAGCACTGGGCCCACTTGGCTCTTACATCATCGCACAGTCTCACCAACTGCACTTATAGAGCAGTATACAAGACTGCCACAGCTCTGCGTCCGCTCCTGTGTTGGTAGGCAATGCTACCATTCCACTATTCTGTCATGTCCGATCACTTGTTCAAGTATGTTGCATTCTGGGTCGGCAGAGCTGTAGAGCCAGTGCAGCAGCCACTACAGTTGCGCCACTGCAAAGTACCATTCATGCTTAGGTGCCCCCAGCCCTAACTCCACAAATGGGTGTTACGTCTTATGGAGTGCTACACTATTTCATTTAGCCCCCACAGGTAAGATCTGACAGCAGTGTGTGTAATTCTGTGACAAAGGAGAGCGGCAGCAGGATTTGGATCGCAGAGTTCATGTATAGTAACCATGGTAGAGCAAGCATTTTGGCAATGGCTATGTGGCCCACCGGTGAGAGGGACAGCTCGCACCACAAGAGTAAGGATTGTTTTGAAGCTGTCAGGACTCCTACCCAGGTTGAAGTTCACCAGGTTATCCTTATCATGATACATGTACACTCTGTAGTATTTAAATGTATTGGGTGCCCATGTTCAGCCTAGTGTTAAGAGCCATGCTTTCTGAGAGGAAAATTACACAGCTTAGTCCAATTAAATTTGAGTCCAGCGTGTTTCCTGAATTTGTCCAGTGCCGCCATGAGACCTGGTAATGAGTCCCCAGGCTTGCATAAAAACACCTGCGTGTTGGATGCACATAGTAATATCTCCTTGGGGAATACCTAACACTGGGGCTCTTTGCTGCAGCAGTTATGTCAGTGGCTCCATGGCCAGGGTGAAAAGGATTAGAGACAAGGGACATCCCTGTCACATGTCGGGCACTATAGCAAATCCTGTTGATATAACCTGTCGAATTCGCACTCTGGCCAAGGGCCTCATGTACACCTGTTTCACCCATCAAAGAAACACCAGGCCAATGTCGATGTGCTTTAAAACGGGTTCCAGGTAGGGCCAACTAAGTGTGTCAAATTCTTTCTCTATGTTGACTCCACAGGACTCATCATAGTGAACAATCTGTGCACATTTAGAAATGTCCTCCATATCAGGATAAATCCATTTTGATCTGTATGTATGAGCACCATTAGGCAGAGCAGTTGCCGATTAGCTATAGTGTGGTTTAGGAACTTCTAATCTTAGTTGAGAAGGGGTAGGGGTGGTAGGACCCAACACCTAATGGATCGCCTGCCTTCTTTGGGATTATTACAATCAGGGCCTCTCTCATTGACCTAGGGAGTTCTCCCCTGTCAAAATGCCTCTCTGTACATCTACAGCAACTTCTTAGCCAACAGTGTCTTGTACTTGGTGTAGATTTCCAATGGGAGTCCCTCCAGCCCTTGCATCTTATTGTGTGTTATCTGTTGTAGTGCCATGTGGTACCTCATCTATGAGCAATAGTTCATCCAGTTCCTGTCACTGGAGGGGAACCAGCCCCAGGGTGAGTGACTCAAACACATATTGGCGCTTCTGGTCTGGAGGTGTGCAGTCCTGAAGAGTGTAAAGGTTGCAATAAAAGTCACTAAAGCTGTCCTATATTGCATCTTGGGTATTCACTACAACCAAGTCCCATTTCTGTATCGCCCTGCTCTGAGGTCTAGGAAGCTCTGAATTTAGTACCCATGCCAGTATCCTATCTGCCCTGTCCCCTTCCATGTGCTGATTGGCCAGGGAGACAGCATAGGAAAAGCTTCCCATTCGACTGCACAGGTCTGTGTGTCACACAAGATAGTCAGTATTACTCCAGAGTCAGGGGTGGCAACCACTTGCTGTTCTGCCCAAGTGGTATTGATACAGTTTCTACAAATAACAACTTTGAAGGCATCCCATTCTGCAGCTTTATGCGTGACCGTAGTTTCATAGTCTGTGAAGTATTATGTTATATTTCTGTGTATTTTTTCCTGATATTGGTCGTCCATGAGCACCTCCACTCTTTGTCTTCAAGTAGGAACCCTTGCATGGCATCACCTTTCCGCACTCAACCCTCCCCCCCAAGACAGCCTCAGCTTCAAAGGATTATGGTCTGACATAGTGCACCCAAGATATTCTTTTATTAGTAATTTCAGACAAAGGTCTCCATAGCATAGCCAATAGTCTAACCTGGAGTGAAACTGGTGGAATGGGGAATAATAAAATTATTCCCTCTCTTTGTAGTGGCCATGTCTCCAAACATCAGTGAGATACATTTCTGCCAACAAAATCTTGAACCGGTGTGCAACCTTGTGTATGGTAGCTCCTGCTAGCAGTAGGGTTGAGAGGTCAGTGCCCCTTATGCAGCCCCCCCCAAAGTTGGGGAATGCTTGTATTAAGCAGCAGTATTCGAGACCTATGATCAAAGAGCTCCATTTCCTGCATATTCAGTGCATAGATTGCAGTAATTGTCAGGGATTGGCCTTCTAATAGCCCTTTAAGCACCATGTGTCTGCCGTCATGGGAAATCAGTGTGTGCTGCATCACGAAGGGGACCCCACTGCTACCTTTACCAACATCCCTTTCACATATGCAGAATATGTGGTCCCAAAGGTCTGACTGACACCCCCATCTGTGTGTGACCTTCTGGAGCACAATCCCTGAATCTCCTGTAAATATGCAAAATGAATGCGACAAAGTTTTAGGTACGTGTGCATCCCATGTCTTTTCCAGGGGTGTTGCCATCGCCCTCACATTCTAGGTCAGGAAATTGTATTGTGTTGTCATAGGTCAGTCAGAGATCTAAGGGGGCTCAAGGTCTAATTTAGAGTTTGGAGGATGATTTACTCCATCACAAACATGACGGATATCCCATCCGTTGTATTACGATCTACATAGTCTATTATGGAATGGTAATACGAGGGACGGGATATCCATCATGTTTGTGATGGAGTAACCCCCTCCACCAAACGCTAAATCAGGCCCTTAGTCTTAGCACAGAAAAGTGATCCATGCATAAGAGATCTTTGAAGTCTAAGCATGAACCAGTGGACCAGATCGGGCCCCACTCTATTATCAGTAAACAGGGTCAAACTGTGAACAAACAAGTAACCCAACTCCCCTTCCCAGGTGAAAATCCCAAACAGCTTTCACCAATGAACCCATAGGTCTAACCATATTGCAAACAAGATCTCCAATGGGTAACCATTTAATGGATGTGGTGAGGGGAGCATTGCAAACTGTATGACTCTCCAGATCATGGCCATCAACCAGGCCCCATTGCACAGAGAGAAACTACACCACCTTCCAGGTTCTCAAAATATGGAGGCCCCCCTGTGCCCCCTTTGGAAGCTGGGTGTATGCTTGGATGCCCGGATGTTCTGTAGGCCCAATCAAATAATGTCATCAGCCAGTTGAGGTGTCAATTCCTGGCCTTGTCGACCATCCTTGCCTGGCCCGTCTTGGTCTTCCACAGAGCTCCCTGGTTCATGGCTACCTGAAGTTAGCAATCTAGTCAGACTAGAGGTTTGACACCAGACATCTTTGATTGCTTGTGCACTAGACTCCGCAGCCTTCTTCTGTGTCACACATCCTTCTGAGTGTTTCAAATAGTGCTACTAGGTACTCAGTCGCTCCTAGGTTCTGGTCCCCATACCCTTCTTCTGGAGCTAGTGCTAAATGTCCGTTGGAGTCATGAGGAAGGTGTTCTTGCCCTGGTCAACAATCTGCAGCTTGGCTGGATACATCAAGGAGTATCATATGTTCAGGTTCTTTTTATTGCCATATAATTGAAGTGTTGGTGCTGGACTGCCATAATGTAGCCTGAGTATATGTTTACTTCTTGCCCATTCATCTGCGAGGGCCCTTTGGTGTGGGCAATTTGGAACAACAAGTCTCTGTTTCTAAAGTTAAAGAGATGAGCTACTATCAAATGCAGGGTGGTGTCCAGCAGGGGAGGGAGGCCCAGTACCAAGTGGGCAGACTCTACGGAGAAGAATTTGGAAGTCTTACCTTGCAGTACAACTTATGACAGCCAGTTCTCCACAAATAGGTCGGCACTGGGGCCCGCCTCATGTTCTGGTACCCCATCTTTCTTCACGTTGATGCACCTTAAGCGCCCCTCTGTGTCAGAGCTGGAGAGCTGTGATCTGTGCTTAGAGCCCCTTTACTAGAGCCTGTAGGTCATGCACCATTGGTCTCATTGGTCTCATTGTAGTAAGCATGAATTTTGTGTTATCCACCCCATCCAGGTCCACTCATAGCAGATTGACATCTAGCGCCACTGAGTCTATTTTAGTTTCAAGCGATGATTTGGCCTCTTGGATTGCATGCAAAATAGTGTCAAATTTAGTGGTTTGAGAGTCCAATGTAATCTTCACATGGTTATTTATAGCATCGCATGTTGGTGCTGGTCCCTTAGTGGTAGTGGTTATCTGCTCTTTGTTGGGCTCGGTTTGCTTATTGATTGCCCACTGTGCTAGTGGGGGTCTGTGGCCGGACAAAGTCAATGGGGGGGGGGGTTGGGGGGGAATGAGTGGGATCTGCAGCTGTTCACTTTTGACAGATGGAAATGTAATCCCTTTTTGTGTCTCAGGCAGGAAGGAGCTGTGAGGCTACATAGATCATTCCACTCGCTTGTAGCCCTGAGGGTCCCCCAGTACTCACAACAAAGCAGTTGCAACTCCAGGCATATAGTGGCCTCAGTGCTCTTGTGGTCTACTGGGTATTGATGCTGGGTGTTTCACAAGCCCCGCCATGGGCCACATATTGGGCTCTGCTCTGTATTGCAGTCGGCGCTCGAGACTGGGTGTCACTCTCTGCTTAGTCCCAGGGTGGGCCCCCAGATATCTGGATGCACCAGCACTGCAGGAATGCCTCAGTTGGGTCTCTGCTCTATCTAAGAGTGCTGGCAGAGCCTTATGCAGAGGTCATCCATGGCACCAGGACCACTCCACCACCTCCTCATGCTTGCTGGCTCCCCCAGTCAATACGGAACACTTCTCCTCTCCCACATGGATGGAGTGCAGGGCAGGAAGGTTGTGCAGGCACTGCAGCACAACCCATTCAGGCACCTGCCTCCTGCCCACTCAGCAAATACCCTGCAGCTGGCACACAGTCTCTGCAACTCAGATGCCATGTGCTTCAGGTCTGCGCAACCTCCTGTGTAGCCGCAGTGTTCCTTGTGACTCTGTACCAGTGCTGATTAGGATGGAGCCTCTCAGACAGCGGCTCACCTCCCTCATGGCGCTCGGCAGGTTATGCCTCCTGTCGGTGGCTGAAAAGCTTTAGTGATCAGGGCCTGCAGGGCTGCCCTGGAGCTTCAGCACAGCATGTCTACTCTTGCTGCCATCCTGGCCATGCCCCCCACCTTAGGGGTAACTTATAAGTATTACAAATGGGGACGCAGGCGGATGCTACGCAAGATGGCCACATGCCTTTGAAGCTCCCGAGCGGCTCTGACGGAAGGACGGTGAAGCAGCTCCTTCCGTCACCAGTTCTGCTGCTTGTTAATCATGTCGGACATTGGAAGGAAGGTGCACTAGGAACATAGGCCTTCCAACCTTCTCACAGCTTTTCTGAGGATTTTTATCTGCATATATTCTGTTTGTTCATTAAGTCTCAGTCACGGCCACCATTTTGATTATTCATCAGTACTCGTGAGGTAAAGTTCAAAACTTCAGTACATTGGAAATGTGACAGAATTCAGCCTATTCAACTTTACATGGACATTTAAGCTCTCACTAAGACACAAGAAGTCAATTTATATATAGGCTCTGTAGATTTTCCTTAAAAACACTTAAACTAGCTCCTTAGTAAAGCATCTGGACACAAGCAACTTGCATGCTAATAGTTTCAGAGTGGCTTGCTCTCCCTGCACAATCTCTATTCACATTTGTGTCACAGCTCCTACCTTTAATGACCATTGGATCCTTGGGATATTCATATTAATGTCACGATTATGATAATTTGCAGAGATTCATATTGCAATCTGGTTGTCTCTCACTAACTAGGTTTACTTCCTTTCGCTTTAACCTACTGGTGTACAAATCTTCTCCATGGATATTTTTAACCAGCTTTACCTCATGTTATTCAATTCTGTTGCTCACAATTTACGTGTTTAATTGATGAAAAGACAAATTGATAAAAAAGTCAAAGTATATTGCTTCATAGTCTCTCCATGGGCAAGCCTCATAGACTGAAATGTATAACGAGGCTACCCTTCACTACTGCCAAACCTGTTATATGAAGACTGCAAAATCAAAAAGACCTTGATCAAGACTATCTTTCAGCTATCATGGAGGAGGAATGTGACTATAAAGAGTCCTCATCAACATCCATAACAGGTATAATTTCAAAGAAGTTATCTGGATCAGTCAAACAACCTAATCAAGATGTGGAATCTCCCTCCAAGTCACCTTCTCCTTTTACTTTGGTGTGCATTATGGAAGACATTAGAGCCTTAAAGCCTATTGAAACCAGCAATTCACTTCAGCGTATTGAAGAAAAATGGTCCTCTCACGATCAGCGCCTCTCTGCTTTCGAACAACGGGTCAGTGATATAGGAGATTCCATTCCAAATGTCTCTTATCTATTTAAAGAAATAACACAATTCAAAAAAATGACAGAGGATTTGGAAAATAGGAATTGAAGAAATAATCTTAGACTCTATGGCAAATCGGAAAACTCTGAAGCAACTAATATGATTGCTTTCCTGCAGAAGGCGATCAACTCAATAGTTCATCTACAAGACCAAACTCCTCCAAGCATCCAGAGGGCTCACCATTTGGGCCCTTGTTAGACAACAACGAGTATTGGCACATTTATCTAAGCTAAAATGCCAATTGGTTTGCTTCAAGAAACCCATTGCTCTGAAAAATAAGCAGTTATGTTAAAGAAACTTTGGGTTGATAAACTGTACTTCTCCCCTTCTACTCATCACAAAAACAGTGTTATTATTTTATGTCATAGACATGTACGTATTTTGTCTGTATCTGAAGAATGTGATGTGGATGGTCTATGGGTGTTAGTCAAGCTTAACATAAATTATATTTCTTTCAAACTTTTCAATGTGCATGGTCCCACACACCCAGATAATGACTTTGGAAAACATTACTCACATAATTTCATATTGGTTGGAGCCAGTAATCAAGTCATCAACCCTTTCCTGGATCATTCTCCTTCTACTAAAATCTCCCTCACAAAGCACATAAAGCTTTTCAACAAACTATATCTCATCACTTCCTGTCTGATTCCTGGAGAATATTCAATCCTTATCTTAAAGAATATCCTTTTTACACTTCCCCCCACCATTTAAAAACTAGGACTGATTATATTTTCTTTATACATTTCAGTCTATGAGGCTTGCCCATGGAGAGACTATCAATATTGATCTTTGGCCATGCCCCTGTTTTGACTTATCCTGAAATTTGCCATGAATGTAATCATCAAGCTGGAGGTTTAATAATTCTTTACTTTCAGATAAAGGTTTTCCGACTGCATAGGACTCCTTTCTTTCAGGCTTTCTCAAGCAAAATAATACAGGTGATACGTCCTTTAACCCTGTATGGGATGCTTTTAAGTCTGCTTTCAGAGGCTTTATAATTTGCTATATTTCCTCCTGAAAAAAGCTTAAGGAACAGGAAACTGCAGCCATATTAACCAACATTGATCACCTAGAACATGCTTAATATATTTCCAAAAACAATAAAACACACCTAGACTTGTTGATTGCGGCATGGATACAATTTAATAAACTTTCTACCAAAAAAGCTTGTGGCACACTTCTTAGATTTAATGCACACTATCATGGAGATAAAAATAGAGCAGGTGCTTTGTTGGGCAATTATTTAAAATGTGGAAAAGAAAACAAAACAAAACACTTTTAAAACAATTACAAATCCTTCTGCCACTCAACTGCTAAATGATGCTGACATAGCAGCACGCTTTGCAGAATACTGTCACTAACTATACACTCCTGACAGTCTTTCTGAAGCCCTTATAAATGCCTATTTTGCAAATCTTAAACCGTGCAAATCCACTAATATTGATACTTCCTTCCTTGAATCTGTCCTTACTATGGATGAACTTCAGACAGCAATTAAATGTCTATCTAAGGGTAAGACGTCTGGCCCTGATGGCTTTACTGTTGAATTATATCTCTAATTTTCTCACATACTCACTCTTTCCTCAGCTTTTTAAATGTATTAATCATTTTATTTCTACAAATGTGTCCATTGGTTCCTTCACAGAGGCAATGATATATGTAATTCCAAAAAAAGATCTTGATTTAACCTTATGTAAAAATTACCACCCAATATCTTTGATAAACACACAGTGCAAAATGTTTTCTAAGGCCCTTGCCCTTTGGCTAATTGATCTCATCCCTGATATGGTTTCCCCAGAACAGTCTCGCTTTGTCAAACACAGGGACATTGTAGATAATTTTCACACCTTTTCGAACATCATTAATAAAGCAACCAAATATACTTCCTCTTTAGCAGCACTTACTTTGGACACAGAAAAAGTTTTGGATGAGTTAATTGGCAGTTTTCTATGAAAGCCTTAGAATGGCATAGCTTTGGCCCCAGATTTCTTCAGCTCCTTTCCTTACTATATTCATCACCTTAATCTACAGTTATAGTCAATGGTGTACAATCACCTCATTTTCATCTCAAGAGAGGTACCAGGTAAGGCTGTCCCCTCTCTCCTTTATTATTCATATTAGCATTAGAGCCCTTCCTACATCAGTTTAAAAACTCTGATTCCTTACATGGATTTCATGTCAAAGTTGCACTTATTAAATAGACTGCTTATGCGGATGACATACTTCTTTTCATTTCACTACCTGACACCTTACTACCATCCTTCTTAGAAGAATTGAGTTTATATTCTGCGGTATCAGGCTAAAGGTTCAACCTAGATAAATCTGCGGTCCTACTCCTTAACAAATTTTGCATAAAATATCATTTTATTAAGGCAGGACTATCATGGAATCCTTTTAAGATTAAATGTTTGGGGATCATCTATACCAACAATCTCAGAGAAACACTAAAAATTAATTTGGACAACACATCTCACACACGGCTGATCACCTATATTCTTATCTTGGTGGGGTCATCTAGATACAATTAAAATGATGATTCTCCCTATTGTGAATTTTTCCCTTCAGATATTACCAAATAAAATCTTAAAGACATTCTTTGATTCACTAGATAAAATCGTATCTCGATTCCTATGGAATGAAAAAATGTCTTGAATTTTATTGAATCGACTAAAACTTCTCCAACTGGCAAACTTTCTTGATTTCTATCTTTATCAAAAGGCGTATGGTATTAAACAGACCAATTCCCTTGTTCTTCAATCTACTATTACAGACACTATGTTATGTTTGCACTAGAATCCTCTATGATTTTTCCTTTTCCTTACAGGCATGTTTTGCTTAAGACTCAATCCTCCCCCCCCCCCGTTTTTTTTAGATGTTACTTATGAAGGTACCTTTTCCTAGTTATATTCCTACTCCTTTCCTTTCCTTTTGCTTTTCTTCTTCCCCTCTCTTTAATGATGTTTACTAACATACATATTAACTCTTCAATGATGATAACTATGTTTCTATTATTTACATTGTTTTTATGTTATAATATATTCTTCATCTGAATGGGTACTATGGATACTTCTATATTTGTATTTTTTACAAAAAATAAAAAATAATAAACTCTAAAAAGAAAACATTTTACCCACTATACTACAGCAAGACATTTCTCCCACCTATCAGTTACCCTTGATTTAAACAATATTTTGTTGATGGGTGTACTTTCAGCTGTTTAGGGCTCTACCTCTAGAACAGCTTCCCTCTCCACATTAAAGGCATCCAATCTTAGTTGGTGATCAGGAAAGCTGTGAAAGCACACCTCTGCTGTTAACTCTATACATTTTATATGAGGTTGAGTGTTCCACAGCACAAAGACACCTATGTTGGTGTAATAATGCTCTAGAAATCAATAGAAGTATTACAAAGAGAGGTTTAGGCCAGGCAAAATGTTTATTTTCTCAGGTCGAATTGTCAGTTTACCACTGAACTACAGGCTACAGTAGCGGGCCTGAGATGTATTTTAAAGGGCTACTTTAGTGGGTGGCACGATAAGTGCTGCAGGCCCACTAATAGAATTTAATTTACAGGCCTGAATACATATAGTATCATCTACCAGGGACTTACAAGTAAATTAAATATACCAATTAGGTATAGGTCAATTTTACCTTGTTTTAAGGAGAAGCCATAAGCACTTTAGCTCTAGTTAGCAGTTGATAAAGTGCACAGAACTCTAAAGCCAACAAAAACTAATTTAGCAAAACGTAGGAATGTTGAATGTAAAATGTTTGCAATAATACCACACTATTGTGTGAGGTCTAACAGAACACCACCAAGTTCTTTGAAAATTCTCAAACCCAATTGCCCAACTCACATCTTCTCACATCTCACCTTGATAACTGTCTCAACTGTACACCTCTGCCAGTTGTAGCTCACACCGTCTTTGTGCCTCTCACCAAGTGTTCGTCCCAGGAATTAATATCACTCCTTTTATCATGCACTCACCTTGTTAGTGCTATGCTTTCAACTACTACTATGTTTTGTGCCCCTCTGCCAATAGGCTCAGTCCTGCCACCATCGCTTGTGATGTCTGACCCACCTTCCTTCATACTCCCCTTCAGAGGTTCCCCCATCTATCTTCAGAATGCTTACCTAATTGCACTCCAAGTAGTCTGATTGCTGTGCCTTGGCCCTTCTCTCCATGCTCAGCTCTTGGTCCCATGCCCAGGGTTCCTCTGTGCCTGTGTGTGATGCCAAATGCGATATAGCTGCCATATCACACACATGAGCTCCTTTCTTTCTCCTAAGTGCCCTGGTGGAGAGATTGATTTCCTCTCCCATACTTGTGACATGCATTGTGATTTATTTTGTTATTGGATTTGATCATAAGGACCTACCCCCAATATTATCTGAGTGTCTCTCCACCCCTGAAGTGGGAATGTGTGCAATACAATTACAAAAAGATAATTCGATCTAGACACAAACTGATGAAGGTACTGTTATTTTCAGTCAACCTGATCAAAAAGTAAAGGTAGGTGGAAGGGTTGCCTTAACATAAATTCTTGCTAACATTTTAAGGTGTACGAATGATATACTCTTTACCATGTATCGTGTGCCTTTTGAAAACTCACTCAATTGTCTGGGATGGATATACCAGCCTCTTACACTGAACAGAGCAATACATATTAAAATATATTAAGATTGCTTTTATACTATTTAAACTACTTTTATGGCTGTTTGGCAATTACTTTTGTAACTTTGATTGTTGATTACAATCTCTTAAAATTAAAACAAAAAATATGGCAGCAGCCGCGGTTAGGACCAAGTTGGGTCAACAGCAATGAATTTACTGTACACCGGCATTCACACATGAGTAGCAACTTGCCTGCCCTTCCCTGCTCAGGTTGTACTGCAACAAAAATTAAGAGGATACATTGCTTCTCTCCGTGTTATTCTTAGTGCATATTCACATTCACTTAGCATCAATTCTATTTATATTGAATTACGAGTTTAAAAGGGCCAGTAGTAAAAAGCAAAGTGCAAGTGACTAATAAGCAATTCATAGGCAAAGCATACATTTGTGAAAACAAGCACTGGAAAGCCAACAGGTTGGGCTATAGTATAAGTGACAGTGACCTTCACTGGCTGGCAAGTTTTTGTTTGCATCAATAGGTAAGTGGATGTTGGAAGAATGAGTGAGTGCACTGAGGGATAGGAAGCATCACGTAAAAAGCCCGTCACAGCACTTACCTTGTTAATTGTCTTCCACAAAACCCCCCAACTCAGAATCAGAATCAGAATAAATTTTATTCGGTCTAAACTCCTTCCTACCTAGTTATTACTTCCTAATACCCAAAATGTGCTCAGAGGAATGTTGTAAAGCTGGCTCACCATGGATGTTAATTCCACGAGGTGTAAGTACCAAGCTTCACCATGGTTATGGCCTGCATTACAGACACCATGTGCAGACCTCCAACTCCAAAGTTTATGCCCACTGCTGAGGTAAGTTTCAAGACAGCAGTGCCACTGCCGTGGACAGTATCAAGACAGCAATGAAAAACATGAAAATCTATGCCAATAATAGATGATGAATCACAATACTACACTGCTCTTTGTTTTTTAATTTCATCCAAGTAAAGTGGTCATTTCTTTAACTTTACTTCTCAGTATTCAATGTTTTGAGGTCTAGAAGTATTGATGATGCATCTTTGCTTCATCACATTAATTAAATTGATTTACAGTGTGAGCAAGGTTGTAAAATCAGACTAAGAGTTTTTTTTCCAGGAGCGTGCTTGGAGGCGGATGTCAATCTTTATCCGATGGACCTTGTAGCATACTGGGAGGCAAAGGAGTTAACAACAGATCAACAATTTACAATTTTGTAAAGCCCATTTGGCCACACAATGAGAACTAGGAATCACTATGGAAAGTTTAGTAAGTTTATTACAAATTAGTAGTCAATCCAATATATGTGCATATCAGAATCAAATTGTGAAGGTATAAAATCAGAACTGGCAAGCTGAACCAATAGAATAAATGTATTCTCAATAGCATAAGGCACACAAGAATCACAGTCACAGCAATACAAAAACTAAGAAACAAGAATTGACATTCCTTAAAGGAATTCAGATTGCTCCTCCTAAACATATACACGATTAAGCTGATCGTTAATCATTCAACTAAGTAGGAATAAAGTCTCAAGGGTTTTGGGGATAAAGAAAGGTGGTGTCAGCATCATGAAGACTCCACTAGAATTATTCTAAAAAGGGAAATTAGTTTTAGCATAAAGCTACTCACTTAAAGGGCAAGGGAAAGTGGAGAGGTCTGTACCGCTCAAAGTTCGAAAGAATCTGCTGTAATTCTAACAGTGTGAACACTAACTTAAAGTGGAAAGTTCCAGGCACATCCATATCTCTAGTCACATCATCCAAAGACTCCAATTATTTCTCTTTCCCACCGGATGCACCTGCAACATGTGTTGATTTTCGTATCCCACAGAGCTCGAGCAACCAAGTTAGCCTTGAACACCTTCACACCAGATATGAGATGCATAGGAGGCTTCTTCTGCTCATTATATTGTCCTGTTCTTGCTAAAAAATCCCTTCTCATATCTCTCTGTCTCTAATACACAATACTCATTTCACTGGTTAAGAAATCACAAATGCGCACCTCCAAAGAAAAACATGTAGAGCACGAAAAAATAAATTTTCGTGTTGAAATAACGCCTGGTTAAACTAACATAATAAGTCATTGTCAGCCTGCACGTCTAATACACATTCACGGGTTCAAATATTATGTCAGAATAAATTCAAAACATAAAAAAATGTATTCATGATTACATACGCACTGTGCTTTCAGTAAATGCAACATATCAAAATATAAGAGTAAATGTGAATGATCACTACAAATCTTCATGTTAAAGGTAAACATTAGATCACATGTATATATAAAACTCTAACTTCTGCAGTGAATACACCTTCAATATTATGTTTTGATGCTTCACATTACATTAAAAATGTTAGGGCACACACAGTATATGATGTCGGTTACATATTTGCATTACTTCTGTAACGCATAGGGGGGCAGCCACAATTACGCTTCTCCATTTTTTATTTCACTTTGGTTGAAAATTGTGCCAACATTGGCAAAGCCAATAGCAGCAGACAGCCCTCTAGGAAGTGTACTTTTTATATTTCCAATAAGGTTGTCCTGTTGTGTGATGCACCGTAGTGTGGCGCAACATGAAAGTGATCTTGAAACTATTAAAAATAATGCTTAAATAGACAAACATTATTTTCTGTACTTTGAAATTGGCCTCCAGGTTGCATCTAACTGTAACATAATGACTATCCTAAAAGTATAGAAAATATACTTCCAAAATGGTCAGCCGCCACAATCGGACGCCTTAACCAAAATCCTCCTAATTAGCATGCTGCACTAAGACCAGTGCACAGCCTAATATTGCTTTGACTTTGTAGAGGCTTCCAGACATAACAGTTCACCAATGATCACAAACTTGGATACTCAAGGTTTGCATCAATCATACAGACAGTATTACTGGCACATAAATGTGGAATGGTACTGGAGCATCCATAATCATATTATGATGAAGGGTTCCAACCAGAGCACAGTCTCATTACATTCCTACAGTTAGAGCACACAGAAACAGTTCATAATTTTGGCTCCAAGACCATTTAAAAGACAACACCAGTGTCCTCATCTGATGAGACCCAGAAGTCAATCTGTGTCAAAACACGTCAACACTCATCAGAAGAAACTGGTATATATATATATATATATATATATATATATATACTGTATATATAGACAACATTACAAAATGGCAAAGGAGACTGAACCTTAGCTGTGATTCCTAACTTTCTTTGTCCACACGTTTACAGTGTCCTTACCCATCTAAACATGGGACCAGAATTAAGCTACATGTTCCCTACCTCTTAGAAATACAATAGACTGTTCATTGGAATAAAAAAGACCCTGAACCTTGCAGCTGCTTACCTTTTTCTGCAGCACCATGCTGTGTCTCAATAGGGAAAGTAGACAGCAGAGTGTGAACTTTTGTCCTTCTCTACTGCCACTCAATTACATGCAGCTTGATGTTTCATCCATGTCGTACAGTTCATCCAGCTATTGAGAACGTCTTGGGTGGAAAAGGAAATTATGTCAGTCTCAGCTGACATCACGGAACTTTGAACTTTTTCATGATTAACAAACTAACCTGGTGTAAATAAAGCTCCACCCTCCGATGCCCTACACATCCCTTATTATTAAAAACATGCTCTGACCATTCCGCTTCCTGGTGACAGGTATGGTTAGTTCAGGATTGCTGCAGAGGTTTAGACAATGCTGACAGGAAAAATAAATGTCCCCTAACAGCATTACATGCCCCTAATTCCATTGCTCACCCAAATTTTCAAAAGTGGAATACTAAGTTACATTTACATTCCTAATTTTGCATTAGAAATGTTACGATATGTCCAAATTTGTCTTCTTTTTGTACCTGAATATTTTAATGTTGGCCAGTCTGCTAAATATCAATATGCCTCCTAGCAAAGCAGTAAGGGCAGCAGAGTGGTAGTTTTCTAACCACCGGTAGTAATTTAGGCATAGCACCCATAGAGGCTGGATTACAAAACAGTGTGGGCTGGTGCTATTAGATATCCTTGACTGTAAGTAATGCACTACTTGGTGCAAACATCTTTGGGAGATATGGGCGCAAACATAGCTACCTATATATGTGTGGAAAAGGCCACTTTATTGAAACAGGTGCTCAAAGTTAACATAAACCTAGGCAAATCTGCCTTACGAAACTAATACTTCACTAAACAATCTATAAACTAGCCAAAACCTTTTAACCCACCTCTATTGGTCCACCTGCCAATAGCCCACCACACCCAACCCCAATTTATGAATTTGCAACACATTCAACGTTTAAGAACTTATGTCTACCCCTCCATCTTAAAATTACAAATATTAACTGAAACAAACAACTTCTAAACCTTAAATACCTTGTCGACCTTTCCTTTTCTCACGTTTCCACTGGCAATGCCTTCACTCCATTTGGCTGCCCTCCAAAACACCATGGGGAGATAGGGGCCTTAACAAAATCACCAACTACCTATGTATGTATGGAAAAGGCTGCTTTATTGAAACAGGTGCTCAAAGATAACATAAACCTAGGCAAATCTGCCTTACAAAACAAATACCTCACTAAACAATCCATAAACTAACCAAAACCCTACTCCCCACACATACTGGCCCACCCGCCAATATCCCATCCCACCCATATTTATGAAATTGCAACACATTCAACTTTTAGGAACTTTTGTCTACCCCTCCATCTTAAAACTAAAAATATTATCTGAAACAAACAACTTCTAAACTTTAAACCCCTTGTCTACATTTCTTTTTCTGGTGTTTTTCACCAACAGTGCCACCTCCATTTCGGTAAACTGCAGGGCAAACTTTCTTGGTTACTGTCACCCAGTAAAAGGCACATCGCTGTCTTTTACTACCCCCTGAAATGCCTGACACAAACCTGCTCAGCTCCTGATGTCCAATACACGTGCTATCACTTCTTTCAATTCTAGATACAATTCCATGCCTATCCTTGACAATTGCACCCAGTCGCTCCTGAAAAATTCCACAAAATCGTACTTTATGTCTGAGTGGCAAAAGCGACAGAAATCCAATTCCTTGCAGAAACAGCTTATTTCCCTATTCACTTTCCTTTGGGCCCTGTCCACTGACATTGGTTTCAAAGCACCTCTCGACTGTCTAGGAGGCACAAAACAACCTGACCACCTGGCCTTCAACTGTGTTAAGTCATGCTTCATTGCCCTCATTAGTACGACATCCTTTTCTGCAACCAAGTTGTTCTCCCCAACGTGCATCATCAAAATGTCCGGGCACCTGCCCCTAACCATCATGCAACTGAGACAAGGGATAAGCTCCCTCCACCTCACACCACCGTTACCCTTCCAGGTGATAGAAAACAATTTGTTGTCAAAACTTAGATTAGCCCATGTATCTCTTTGGGCTGTCTGGTGGTCCGTCCATTTGACAAAGGAGTGTTGTATGACCCAGATGGAAACCTCTGCCATCGACAGCTCAGCCACTTGATGAGAAATAGAAAAAACTGTTGAGTGTGAACCTGCCCAATAACCCTACATGCATGTCTCCTTTTATGGCATGTGCAAATATCTATAATATTAGTCTGAAGCCCATCTCCCCAAATGCATGATATCTTCCCCGTACCCTGCTCTGTGGCAGCTCCTATCTGGGATGATTGGGTTATGAAATCCATATGTGAGGCCCCAAACCTCGCCATCACCTTGCTCAATACTGAAAGTAGCTGGAAAGCAGAGACTTTGGACCCAGAGTGACATTGAAAAAACATTCCCCTGAAAATCTGGCGCTGGGTCGTCATCCCATATTACCGGGCACAGTTCAAATCCCAGGGGAGCTTGCAAGCTGACATTACTTCCCACATGCCTCTGATCTGTTTTTGAGCTGTACTAACAACCTGTCCTCCATCCTCACTACTTCCTCCCACAGTACTCCTTCCCTCCCTTCCCCCCGTTAGAAATGGGGTTTCTGCTTGGCTAGTTTATGCACCTAAGCCAGGCAGAACTCACCCACTTTAGTCAGGATGAGGGGGTTACATGCCCAGGATAACCCCTGCTCACCCCCTTGGTAACTTGCCATGAGCAGTCAGACCTAACCCGGCAATGTGTAAAGATGTTGCACAACACACACAACACATGTGACGGAATAAGGACACCACAAAAAAAACACAACACCAAGTTATGAAAAAATAAACTGTATAGCACAAAACATAATTAGACCAAACATACCATATATCAGTAATACTCTGCTACACAGGTAGTTGTCAGAACATTACTTAGGTATTAGTACTCTGTGAAAATCAACAGTAGTCATAATTTAAAAAAAAACACAAAGGTTACTGGGTGTCCTGCAACATAAGCAGTAGTCAGGCTGTCTTTATTACCAACAGTGCACATGAAGTGTAAACATTCCCTACTAGGCACATGTCTGACTGAACAAACTATCAGGATAAGACGTTATCATGACTGCAAAAATAACCTTATGAAGGCACTTAGTGCAACAGCAGGGATGCGCATATCAAGTTACAGTATTCTCACCAGGACCGGTGAGTAGGGTCTGCCATCTGCACGAGGTGCCCAATTGATGCAGGCAAGAACGGGGATGTCCGTGCCACAATATTGGAGCTCCCGCACCCTGATCTCCACACTGAGGATTAGGGTTAATGGTGGCAGGACCGGGGACCTCCGTCGAGGGTCGCCTCCCCTAGCCTGCTTGTATACCACCATTACCAGTTGTGGGTAGGGGGACCCAACAGTAATGGGGAACCTCTAGTGAAGTCACCAACCCCGCCTGCGAGCCGAGCAGAGTGATGAGAGGCCCGGGGAGGGATGCGGGGGACCTCCATTGAGGTCTCCCTTCCTTCAAAGGTTTCCAAGGTGGTCGCAGCAGTGTGCCTGCAGCCCACACACCATCCAGCTTCCACTCCATCTCCTGGGAGGGGCGCGGCGTTGAATGCGCCCACAGCAGGTTGTTGCTCGTGCCCCGGGGGCATTCCGTAAAGCACTCCTGGCCCTGAGGGGCACTGGAGAGCGCACGCCGACCCACGCTTTCTCCTCACGGCTGGAGACAGTGAGGTTCTCTCATCATCGTGCCGGCTACTCTTCACGTGGACATGGGGCACTTTCCTGCGCTAGTGGCAGGGGCAAAACGCGCTCTTCACATGCTTATTTTAAGGGGAAGCACAGCGCTGGCTCTGCACCTTATGGACAGCAGAGTGCAGCACTAGTCAGGCTCCAATAACATTGTGGCGTTCTGCCAGCCCCAAGATAGGGAAGATAGCAGGGGTCAGAGAGGCACACTGCCCAGCCCCTGTGGAACACTGGTGGGGGGAACTCGGGATGCATTAGGCAACCGGTAAAAGAGGCCAACACCCTAAAGGCAGGAAGGGGCGGTTCCTCTTGGCAGTCCAGCAGTGCCCAGGAGACCCCAAATCAAGTAGCAACCGGTTGGCAGGGCAACAAGCAGGAAAGGAATTCAGATGAGTCCTTGGTGCCACCCAGCAGACACCAGGCAGCAGGGAAACAGACAAAAGAGCAGTCCTGTTGAGTTCTTTAGTGCCATAAAGCAGACCGTCTGACATGGGTCCCGTCCCAGTTCCAAAAGTGCTCTACCCATATGGGGAAAACCCCCTGTACTTATACTAATTTTGCACAACTGTTACGTAGGGAGAGAAGTAGTTCCAACCAGTCCGAACTGGTTCTAGGAGTGTCCTCCCTCTCCCCCAGAACAAGCTCCAGACATCAGTGGGAGGGTAAAAGAGCACTTTGTGTGAAGCCAGGGCACAGCCTTTACAAATGCAGGTGCTCCCCGTCTCTCCTCTTTGCCCAGGAAGACCACTCAATATGCAATATGCAGATGCACCTCTGTGACACCTCCACCCTCCCTGTGTACAGTCTGTCTGAAATGTATGCACAAAGCCCAGCTGTCACAGTGCCCCAGACGTTGATTGGAGTCAAGCTGCAAAACACCAGAGTTATAAGCACAGAGAAATGCCCACTTTCTAGAAGTGGGATTTCTATTATGGTAATTAAAGATTCACCTACACCCATAAGCAACATTTCTCACTGCCATTACAACCATACCAAACAAGTCTATGCTACCCCTCATAGATCAGACTATACCACCCAGATATGAGGTAGGGCATTTCTAATGCAAACCTATGAGAACGCAACACTCACAGCAGTGAGAAACCAAATAGCCTGTCTGTCACTACCAAGACAGGCCATACAACAAGGCACATGTCTTGGCTTTTACATACATAGCACCATGCCCATAGGGCTGGCTAGGGCCTACCTTAAGGGTGACTTATATGTAGTAAAAGGGGAGTTCCAGGCCTGGCAAGTAAATTTAGATGCTAGGTCCCTGTGGCACTAAACTACGCATTGCAGGCCCTGTGCTAGCAGGCCTGAGACAGGTTTGAAAGGCTACTGCTGTGGGTGGTGCAAGCAGCACTGCAGGCCCACTAATAGCATTTAATTTACAGGCCCTGGGTATGGGGATACCACTGTACAAGGGACTTACAGTTAAATTAAATGTGCAATCAAGTATAAGCCAATTATGCCAAGTTTACAAGGGAGAGCACATGCACTTCAGCACTGATCAGCAGATAACCAGAAGTGACCAGACTCATAAAGTCAGCAAAAAGGGTCAGAAAAAATAGGAGGAGGAAGGCAAAACGGTTGGGGAATTATCCTGTAAAAAGGGCCAGGTCCACCACCCCCAATAGCTCCAGCACTCTAAATGCCCAGAAAACATCCAAGACATTGAAATGGAGAAAATTATTATCTCCTCTCTTCTCCTGTATAACTGTGGCAGCCCATCTATTACCTGACCAAACATATCCCTTGGACCTTTATCTGCACCTTTGCTCCTGGGCCTACCCTTTAAGTATCCTTTGTCAAAAAATCCCCAGCCGACAGGGCGTATCCCCACAACAGTTTACCAATAAAGCCAATTCCTGCTAGCTTTCCCGCTATGGTCACCCTTGATAGCCCCTTATCCATAAGGTCCAAAATGAATTGCAGTACATCTTCCATACTCAGCCTCCCCAGGAGACTGCGCAATGCCCCTGTAGACAAATACTCCAACCAAGCCTATCTGTATGCTCTCCTTGTAGAATCTGCCAAAGAGCCTAAAACCAGATGTATCATCCTGTGTTGCTTACTGTCTACAACTCCGCTGGTATTGGTATCCTCCATCTGTCTGCATCCTTGGCCATCTCACGGAATATCTCCCACTGAAAATGAGACAGCCCTTCCGTGATATAATTCTTCACCCCTGGGACATGTCACACTTTGAAAATTATGTCATGATGCAAGCAACCCAGGACAAAGATTTGCAATAGCTTCAAAACTTGCACATCCCTGGCTGACTGTCTGTTCACTATCTGTACCATGTTACCACCCCTAATATTGACTTTCCTCTGTACCAACTGTCCCCCACAATGGAAAATGACAACCATGAGAGGAAAGAATTCCAGAAAAGCAATGCTCCTGCCACCCACCTTCCAATTGTCCCACCACTCTTCCACACACCATTTGCCATGCCAATACAGTCCGAAACCCAAACACCAGCTGCATCAGAAAAAATTGGTATGTCACAATCTAAATCTTCCAGTCTACCAATTAGAATATCATTGAACTTGTCCAAAAAGAAAGACCAGATCTTAAGGTCCTCCCTAACCCCAGCCGACAAGCGCTCATGATGTTGAGGTAACTTGCCCCCTGCTAGGGCTAAACCCAATCTTCTGCAAAAAGTTGTTCCCACCCAGACCACTCTGCAAGCAAAATTGAGATGGCCCAATAGGACTTGTATGTCCCTCACGTGCACCTTGCCCTTTGCCAACATTGAGGCCAACAGAACCTGCAGTGCCTCTTTTTTGTCTTTGGGCAATCTGCAGTGCCTCTTTTTTGTCTTTGGGCAACCTCGTTTCCAACCTGATTGCATCCAATTCAATACCAAGGAAAGACAACACAGTGCTCAGAGACAGTTTTTTTTAGGTGCCAATGGTCCCCCGAGGTTACCCATGAGCTACTAGAATCTTGCAAGTGATTGTTGGCATTCCGCTAAGCCGAGCTCTCCCACAAACAGGAAATCATCCAGGTAATGTATCACAATGCTATGGCCCATCAGCCATGTAAACAACCACTATAGGAAAGAACTGAAGCACTCAAAAAGTGATCATGATAGTGAGCATCCTATGGGCAATGCTTTGTCTACATACCACTTACCTTCAAAATGCATTCCTAAGAGCTGGAAGTCATCTGGGTGTATTGAAAGTAAGAGGAATGCCAACTTTATGTTGCATTTTGCTAACTGTGCCCCTCTGCACATTGCCACCATTTGGACATATTACAAAATAAAATGATGGACAGAGTGTTGAAACTTTTCAAACTCTCACCCCAGACTGGGGGTGAGTGTTTGAAAAGTTTCAACACTCCATCCATCACTTTTATTTGCGATATTGTCTTGTGCACCCTAAGTGGCTAGGGTATGCCCAAACGTGGGTCCCTTGCTTACTGCACCACTGGATTCAAGCTAGCCTGGCTGATGAAGGGTGATACCGTGAAACCGGTTCTAGGATGTTTGAATCTTGTCCAGGGAGGACCTGGCTTGGCAGTTCAGGCTGGACTGCTCCCATAGAGAGCAGGGTCAAGATTGATTTGCATATGGCTGGTTCTGAACTGGGGTGACCTGGCAAGCAAAATAACGATGATGAAATAAACCCAGAACTGTGACTGGGGTGAGTGTTTGACAAGTTTCAACACTCCCTCCATCATTTTATTTTGTGATATTACCATTAAGGACATGGCCACATCTACTGATGAGAAGATTACAACCACCTTGTCCTATGGGATAAAGTCATTTACTGGGTTGCCTTCCAGCCAGGACAAGTGTTGAATGAAGTGAAACTGGCCATGTTCCTTTTTGGGTACTTCACCTAGAGGGGAGACAATGAGATTGTCCATAGACCTATTGTCAAACGGGCCAGCCATTCTCCCTTCTGCAATTCCTTGGTTCAGTTTTTCCTGCACTACCTGCTTGTGTTCTTTTGCGACCTCATGTGGTCTGTCATAGGAATCGAATCAATACTCCAACTTCTTCAGTTTAATTGGCGTAAGAGCCTTTTGAGTTAGGTCCTTGCATCCTCATCCCACTTATTACCTAACTGCTGCTGTGGCTGATGGTTATTCTGTGTTTGACTGTGCTGTTGCCGTTGCCACGTGCCTGCCACTTGGTAGCTGGTAGCTCCGCTAAAGCAGTGGGTGAGTGCGTGCTTTCCAGCGCATTTTGAACATTCCTGCTTGAACAATATTTCCTGGTGCATGCTAACTTGTTAAAATCCCTCTTTGAGTCCTCCTGTTGTTTTGGAGATTGATCCCCCCAACTCCTCGGTGGGCCATCCTCAAAAAGGCTTATACACTATAGCAAGCCCACTGGCTGTAAATATTGTCTTACCAAACTTTGCAGGGCCCATGGAGTGTTGCCAGAGGTCAGTGTCTAATTCCCCTCACTTCGCTTCCAGGTCCCACGTCATGTTTGCCCGAATTCCTCATCATATGGTGCCCATGTGTAACCCCCAAACATTAGCTGGCCTTTCTGAATTACGTCCATGTATTTAAACATGGCCACGCATCGCTCTGGAAACCTTTTGCAATAGTCCCTTGAATAGATTAGGAATGCCACTGTCCAATTCTCTATTGTTAGGGGGAATTCTCTATTGTTATTGAGATTTCTCTATTGTTATTCTTCTTCCTTCGACCCTTTTTTAAGTGCACCTCCCTATGCCTTAGTTTCAGCATCTCTACATTTTCTCCTTTCCAATTATTTTCTTTTGTCACCAGCATTAAATGCACCGCCAAGGGCTTAGTCGAACCCATATAGGGTAAGTGCTTCACCTTTAGCTCTTTACAATCAGTTCCTTCTCTTTTATTATCCCCTTTTGCCTGACTTTTGTGGGTCTGATGCTTCTGCGTCCCTTCCTTAGACCCTATTTTGTCCTCAATGCCTACCTTTTTTTACTCTGCCACAGCTCCCAAAGATTGCGCTCTCTCTGTGTCTCTCCCTACATCAATAACGTACTTACATTTACTCAAACGGCCACCTTCCCCCAAATAACAAACCACAGCTACACCCATGGAAATCAACACAGGGCCCATGCCGCTACTAAGGCTCCTCCTTGGCTCCAACGATGGTGCCCGTTTTACTGCAGTCTGCCTTGACAGTGGCCTCCTCTGTTCCTCCGCTGCAATCTGCCTTGTCTGCAAAACACTTGACAAGATATTAGCTGAGTCCTCCTCCCTGTCACCTCCCCGCTCATGCACTTTCTCCTCCTCAAGCCTGCCCTCTCCATAGTCCACCAAGGACACCTCCAACATGTCCTCCTCTCTGACCCCACTTGGGCCCCCTCCTCCATGCAATACTGGGAATGAGGAAATATAATCAACCATGGGCCTGCATCGGGTGCCCAGAGGAGCCACTAGATTCCCACTATAACAGTCTGCGGATACCACCCTTCCGACCATACTGCTGTCTTGTCTGTCATTCTGGACTTACCCAGTGTCGGAGCCAACAAAGTCATCCTGGACCTACTTGATTGGCTGTTTTGTGATCCCCAGCAGGTGTCCGGCGAGCCATACTGGGCTAAGCCATCTCTTCCCCTTGGTGCATTGGAGCTGCCCCAGCTCAGCCTGAAAGATAGAAGACAGTACTGGTGTGCTGGTGCCCCACTCCCAAACCTCTGGACTGTCCCCTACAACCTGGCCCTGAGCCCAACTGTCCCATTCCTGCATACCACCGATCCACACACTCCCTCGAGGGGTCCTCCACTGCACACACCCTGCCGATGCGTGGCATTTATTGGCCCCTTACCCACCTCACTCCTGCTCCACTCTAAACCCACTGCTTCCACATTTGTTGTCCTCCTCTGCAGCGCTGCCTTGAACTGACTGCTCCACTTTTCCTCTCCTGGCTCCCCCTGATGTCTGACTTGTTGTTGTCCTGCCCCCTGGGCCACTGTCCCCCCATTGGCCTGCACTGACTGTGCTGTTTCTTGGCATCAATCCCACCACTCTCTGTCTCCTCTACCCAGGTGTCCTTTTTAATGTTATGGAGAGGGGCACCTTTATCTACAGGGCCCCCCATTATCTCCCCCCAACGTGTTGCCCAGCTCACACCTCCCACTCTCCACCCACACCAATTTCAGCTCTGGGCACCTCTCAACTGTGCACTGCCTTGTGCTATCTTCAATGACCTAGGGGCCCCCTCCCACTGCCTGCCCAGGAAGATCAATGACCCTCTTGCTCTCTAGTTTAAGCCCATACACTTGCTTCAGAGGTGCTCTGGCTGCCATATAGTCAGGGGAAAGAGGTGCCGCTGCACTGTCTGCAGATGCCTCCTTCATCTCCCCACACGTGCTTTTGCCTGCTTTCCCCCCTCGCTGCACTGCTTTAGGCCGTGGGGGTGTGCAGGCAGATGCTGCCTCGGCTGTGGCTTCCCCGCTGCCATCCCCAGACACCATAAAAGAAGAGGCAGTGCTCCTCAACATCACACAGCCTCCCCTTCTCAACTTTGGGGATGCCACTCTTAACTTGCCTGGTGGTGAGCAGGCCAAAATCACCACCACCACATCATAGGACTCTTTCCTCACCAGCTGTACCGGCTCCTCCTGAACTATAAGGTCCATGTGGGCTGCTTCGCGCACCAGCCGCATGAATTCCGCCACCAAAGCTTTTGAAGACACCATAAGCGCCTCACCAACCTGCCGGAAAAATGAGAAAAAAGCAGGGGACTTGCAAAAGCCCAGCCACCAGGTCACCTTTATAAAAATGATGGCTGAGTAGCCAAAATGGCTAAACTTTAAGCTTCATTGGGTTACATTAGGCTCCACAGGAGCCCAAGCCCAATAAAAACAACAACGAGGAGTGCAGTCAAGTTTTACTGCACCAGCTCCCAAAGCTCCCTGGGGGGCAGACCTTCACTCCGTTTGGCTTCCCACCAAAACCCCATTCACCACAGTACTGAGAAAACAGACTTGTTGAGGTGGTAATGTGCGACAGGGATATTTGTGCATGTTGATTGTCTTACAGTTTGTTGTGGAGATTGAAGTGTCCTTAGTGGTGCTGGTGTTTACAAGGTACACTGGCACTAGTATAGTGTAGTAATTAGAGTGAGGGCATGTGCACTCAAGTACTTCTTAGTAGCCTGGTCACATGGCCTGTAATACAGGAGGCGGTTGGCTGTAGAGATGTCTTAGAGAGGGTATTGTCCTGTGACATGTCCTGATGGACATTGCAATGCTAAATAAGTTTGGCTCTTTATAGTGCTGTGGAGTTTTTTCTGCTGCATTATTGTCTTATGTTTGCCTATGCTCCAGAGTTTCTCTTTTGCTTGTGCGGGGAGAGGGACAAGTTCAACAGCCACTCCACAGCTAGCAAGAAGAACACCCTCACTGCCACAATCCCAAGGCCCCATGGTCTCCTGGCCATGTTGCAGGGCACCTGTGTGTCAGCAGTGAAGTCAAGGCCCAGTTCACAAAAGGTGCAGGGGACCCATCTAGTTTCCCTCAGCAGTCAATTCCCCCAAATGTTCCTTATGTTCCTCGGTGGCATAAAGTGGCAGCTCCACTGGCCTTGGAGAAATCCATCCTAGTCCTAGGGGTCAGGTGAAGTCAAAGTTCCAAAGTCAATCCTTGCAGAGAATCAGGTGGCTTCTTGCGTGTCTTCTCAACTCTCTCACTCCCTTGTGCAGAGGCCTTTAAGTGGGGGTGGAAAGCATATATAATATGTCCACCAAGTCCAAACGTTTGATAGAACAACAAACGTATTACAGGAGCTGGTTGGATATGTGTGTGAAAACAGCTAAATTAGATCTTAAGGCGGCCAGTCCTGAGCGGAGGAGGAAAAAAAGTAAATTATGGGCTCCTCTTCTGGAAGTGGTTCATCCCCCTCCCTCCCTCCCTTCTGTAGGGACATTTTGTCCGATGATTTAAATCCTCCCCCTCTCTTACATCTGGGCCAGCCACTGGGTTCCCCCAGGTGGGCTGAGTAGGTGATACAGGGTCCTCCTTGGGCGATATGTCCACTGTTGGCTTTAAATGCAAGTAGACCTTGCTGGAAATAAGGTGTGACTTATCGGTGAGGTGTATGAGGACAAAAAAAAAAATACGCATTACTGCACTAACTATAAAAGTGTAGTTTCATAAAAAACATGTGAGCCCAGTTGAAACAGTTGGGCTATGTTTTTATCAGACCCAAGCTTAAGCATTATAGGAGATACCCTACTACTGCACACTGTTCTCTGCGTATGGTGACACCAATTTTCCCAGAGCTGTGTGGATTAAGATTCCCACATTCCATTAAAGCTCAGCTCTGGATCAAACTTATTTTACACTCTTTAATTATATTACCCAGACTCCCATTGAAATCTATGTTTTATAAGGCCCATACTTAGTCAGAAAACATGACTCATTACCTGATCTCTGGTTGTGTTGCCACCACGAAGGACTCAAAACCTTGTTCTTGATACCAGCAGACTAATTACGGGTTGCACTCATGCTGACCACCATTGTCATTCAAGTTTGCTGTTAGTAACAGGAACTCACTCAGATGTACGTTATTTTCTTTTCTAAAAATATGTTATATTGACTGGACCATGTTCCAAGGACAGCTAAGTGCTTCAATCATGAAGTGCTGTTGATATAACAGAGCAGTGTGTTGGGATTATGTTGAGATGTGGTGAATTAATTTTAGTTCTTATTGGGAATCAGGAATTCAGTTTAGCCTTTTGGCTTGCAGTCCTGTGCCCCCGTCACCTAGTGACTTTTAACCTACTTGGCTTGCTCTGTTTTATTTCATTTATTTTATTATTTCTTCTAAGATGGTTGCCTTTGTTTATAGTATATAAAGATGTTTTGATTTGCATTATCAGTGCCACTTTGAGAAGGCGTCATTATCAGTGTCATGATCAGTGATGTACGTAGGTATTGTTATCATGTCCCTTTCTCATTTACGTGTGATAGGAACACAATGTACACTTGTTGTGGATTGTTTATATAATTGCTGCCACAAATCTGCCTCCTTATCAGTTCTTTAGGAAAATACCTGCATCAGGGATCCTACATGATCTGTATAAATACATATCACGCAGACTAGGTCATGAGAGGGATTCCTTTCAGATGCCATCTACACTGCATTTCACCTTGCTGCAGAACTCAGCCTTTGTGTCACCACAGAGTCTGAGCTAGAGACCTCATTCCAAGGTAACGAGGGTTGGGGCGCTTCTCATGGACATGGTACTGGCAGATTACGTTTATCATACCTAACTCTCACTAGGATAGAGAATTACGCTTTCTATGCTAAGATTTGTATTTCTCATGTTGATTGTAAAACGGTGGGGAGTTTTATATTCACAACTCTCATCTTCACAATTCTGCTTCTTTTACTGTTCATTATCCTACTCATTGCAGCTCATGCATTTTGCCGTAGATTGCAGTTTGTTCAATAAATATATTGAAAACTTTCCTCCACCACCTTCATTGCCGGTGTGAGTGAGACTTGTTGCTAACAAAAGAAAAGGATAACTTCTGTTCCACCACGACTTCCCTAAGAGGTCTTATCTAGAGTCCATGCGTGAGGTTGCCAGAAATCAGCTTTGCTGTCTGAGTTTTGGTGAGGTACTGCTTGTGAGCCAGGAGGGTTGGTCCGACAGTTGCGACTTGTGGTAGGAATGCCTCAGTCGCCTACAAACAAAAGTGCAGGGAAGCGAAGGCGATTGCTGCATGACTCACAAAGAACTGCAACACCAGCTGCAGTCCACTCGTTCTTCAAAACACACAGTGTAACCATCGCACTGCCACAGCTGCATGAATCAAGTATGTTTGAAAATCTGCAACAATGTTTACCATGAAAGCATTATGTAGTATATTGTACATTAATCTTGCTGTAAAGATCATTCCTCTTTAAATTTCTACTGCCGGCACACATTACTTTCCCCGACTATTTCTACCACCATTGTCGTGTGCGGGGCGCTTGGCGGTGTGTCATTACCAAGCATGCACCTTGGATTAGCAGCTCCAAACAACAACATATTTCCAACAGTCACCCTGTAATCCAAGCCCCATGTGTGATTTGACACACCATTCCGGTCCCATTCCAGCGCGGGTTCACAGCGCGGGGCCTTGGCGCTGCGTGCGAGGGGTATCAAGGCAGGTTTATGTGTAATCGAAAGAATACCTTCTGTGCGTGCCAAGTCATGGCGTCTTTGCCACCTGCTCCAACGTGGGAACGCCGCCCACAGAGTCGGCCTTTCGCCCCGCCACCCCAGACAGTATGCTGCAAAGTTCCTGGAATGAGATTGGTTTTAACCCGTTGCTAATTCGGTTCGTTTGTCTGATACGATGAAGGATTTACGGTAGCTCGAGCCCGATAAAAAGGAGCGAGAGGCGTAATATCGGCATTTCTCTGTCACTCGGAGTCGCGCCCTCACAAATCCGCCAGCTGTGAGGAGAGGTGTGCCAGTGACGGCTGAACCTGGAAGAGCTCCCACACGACTTTGGTGTCAGGGGAACCGGACAGGACCAAGGTAAGATTTGGGAATGTACCACACAAAAGCTACTGACGTACGTAATATATTTTTAGAACTCTACTGTTCAATATATCGTTTTAGCATGAAATTGTGCGTCATATTGATGCTTCCTTTCGCAAGGACCAAGGTATTGAGGGATTCGGTGCGCACTGGAGAGTAGATAATAACAGGGCATCAATACGATATTTTACAGGGTGATAAAAAGTAAAGCTCCACCACATTACAGGTTGCATCTCTTTGTCTGATGGTCTGGACATGTTTCATTTAAGTCTGAAGGTGGATGGATTTTATTTATCCCCACGTTTCATTCTGCTGGTTTTATTTGCAAATGGAGTACCTCAGGTGCTAAGGACAAATTGTCATAAATACCCAGGCTTAAAAAAATCTGACATTTACGCAGATGAGTTTACTCCTACGTTTGAAGGTTTCCATATTAAACCCATTTAAAAAAGAATCCTAGGACTGCGCTTGTAAATCTATGACCCTTGTCTATTTCTAGGAATATTCCACTGTGCATTTTCACAACTTAAATGCTCATATTCACTACCTCTTCTCCAAAATGTAACACTGCAGAAAAAATGTGATATTGAATGTGAAGAGGCTTATTAATAGTAATCCCCTACAATAGTATGCAATTTTGATAACGTTCTTGTCTGAGAACAGCAGATGCATTTCACACAAGTAAGCAAACTCCTTCCTCTGGTGTGGAAATCCACAGGACCCTATGGCATCTGCTTAATATTGTCCAGGGCTCACAATACCCAAGAAGCCATTTTGCTCAAAAGCCATAAAGTAAGAGGAACATTGAAAACAAAACTGAGGGTGGCAGAAATAGTGCAGGTAACAGAAAATATTGCATACGTTTTGGAACTGTAAAGGGTAGAAATGAAAACAAAACGATAACCCTTAAAGAGACATTATTTGCAGAAAATAGTAAAAGGTGCTAACTAGCTATTCAGCAGTGATAGTAAAACAATAGTGAGGCGCTCATCTGAGAAGTGTAGCTGAATCTTTTCAGAGCCTCTTTGCTGTCCACAAGATGATGCCTAGAGCTATGAAGACAGTCACTAAACTCAGGGAACAAAACATACCTTCAAGATACCCATGCCAGATAATCAAGACCCTCAGTGCGTACTGGATTGGGGTCTCAATGCATTGATTACATGTGAAAAAAACCATTGTGACAGGAAAAAAGACAAACGGCGAATTGCTACAGAAAAGACACAATTCTTGATGAAGCCAAAGTGGAATTGTGTCTTTCAGCAGTTAAAATAGGTAAATCAGATTAATTCATTCAAGTTTGCAGCGCTGTCCATGTTAAAAACCTACCTGATACGAAACACTCATGGTCCGTTTTCCCCATCCACTACCAAGACCAGCAACAGGTCATGGTCGCAAACGTCCACTCCTCACGACATTGCAGTTCGCACTCAAGAAGTAGCTTCATCACAAATATTTTTTCTATGAATGCATAATGTATCGTGTCTTGTCTATAACTTATATAGCTATTCATTCACATAGAAATCAGTCAGTCATGATGTAGCCTAATCCATCTTTCAGAATTTCGTGATTCACAATTGAACATCGTCCCTTCTTATGATCAGATCAGCTAAAATCTGTAATATCGTCTGCTGTAGCATCATCATTTGTTCAACAACCTCTGAAATGTAAAAGAAAGCTTTTTGTGCTCTTTTAAACCATGGATAATTTTTTATTTATTTTTGCTTTTGGTTTTTTTTCTACACTTAGTAAAATAATACATCATTGCTTAAAAATTAATTTATGTATTTTGTACATATGTATCCATGTGGGTGTTTCCAGCAACAAGTTAGCCTTTGACACTAAGGAAATATGAAGCACTGGGAAGCAACCACTTCAATTGCGCTTTCGTTAAGGGACCCGAAACACTTCTGGGGCCGTATTATATAATTTTTTTCACTAATACTAAAAAAAGAACAAATGTGTTATCATTTTTACAACTTGCGGTATGCAGAATGGTTCCCCTTGTGTTTTATTCATACGAGCTTCTGCTTTCATTACTAAAATGAAGGAAACATATTTTGAATCCAATGCAGAAAACAATTATGCACCTAATGCAATAACAGTTTTTTTGGGTGCATATGCATTTTAAACAAAAAATACTGGTCCTTGAATGGTCTTAGTTAAATAAGCACCAGAACAGCTAATAGGCCTGGACTTAATGTGCTAAAATGTGTAGTCTTATCAAAATAGATGTAGACAAACAGGAGGGAGCTAATAGGGGGTGATCAGATATAGTTATAGTTGTAAAGTAGTCGCTCATGCATTTCAGCACAACCACTCGAGTGGAGACAGATGGATACCCCCAAACATTCAGACATGATAGGTAAGAGACAAATACTGCACAGGGCTGAGCCAAGACATGATTGACAATGTCTCATCCCAGAGGCTGAAAGAAGCTGCCCAAATAAAGCTTATGGCTGAAAGGGGTGCATCTAAGGCCCACTCTATATATATTGCAAGCAATAGATCGATTTAACAGTTGAACTATCATAACCCAGAACACAAATAGAGCCCTGGGGTGTGGCAGAGTTCCAAATTAAGGAAGAAGCCTCCTTTGTGAGTTCCCATCTAAGATATGACAATTGAGCGGGAGTATCGAGCCGCACCAGTGTCTAGCTCAAACAGATGTGGTAAACAATGGTGAAAATAACTCTGACTTCCTCTTTGGAGATGATGTACGATGCAAGCAGATGGACATCAAGAGGATTACACGCTCCCCCATCAGAGGGCACCTCACTGCTATGGATGGTGCCCAAGATGACTATCTGAAGATCTTGAGTTGCAGTGCATCCTCAATGCATCTTCCACCATGACATGAACAATGAATTGGGTCCCACTCCGTGATCATGACTGGAGCTGTGAGGTGGGTTTGACCATGAACTAGCGATCAGTGATTGGATGGGTGGTGTGTTATGCTTCTCCTTGAAGAGGTAGCCATATCATGTTTACCATCCAGGTAGACATGACTTACATGGACCACCTGACGACACAGTAAATTAGCTAACAAAGTAATGGACTATAAGGGCAAAGATGTTATGTGGTGTGACTAGACCCCAGAATTAGTCATGTTTTCTGTAGAAGCATTTAGAAGGGGTTCATTACTAGAGTGAGTAACTAAACATGGAGGACATGGAAATATGTCATCCCCATTCAGGGAGGCTCTTGAGAGAACCTTTTCTATAACATTTCCTTGCACTAGATTAGAGGCTCCTACTGATTGTCTTTTAGTGAAATATAATTGCTTTGGGAGTAATTGCTCCACATTGTTGGCAAACCTCCCACAGTGGGCGAACTGGGCACCATAAAGTGATGCAGATGCTAGAAATAGAGTGGAGGTATATTGAAGCCAACAATTTTGAGGTAAAAAGGGACAAAGTAAAGAGGGCATTCTGTTTTGGAATTATGCTTGGAAGCAGTATCACTCGATGATGGTTGGAAATATAAAAGAACCAACTGGATGTGACAGCCAACAAAGAGATGAAACTACTGGAGGCAAATGGATGGCTCCTGGAGATGCCACGGAGAGAAAACTACTGGTGGTGAAGTACAGGCAGCTTTTAATGAGGACATTTTGCCAATGAGGTATGAGATGGGTCTTTAAAACCAATATAAGATCTGCATAAAGGAGGTGGACTGAGTAGAGCAGGTAGAGATCCCTTTTTAGCTGAAGGTCACATGCCCCAGAGAAGGCAGTGGGGGCAGCAGTCCTTGGGAAGCTGCAGCCACCGCCACCACAGTTACTAAGTATTCCAGCCATGTGTACCAATTTTTGTTCATGTACTCTCACCCTACAAATGCCAACCTTGATCCCACCCCTCCTTTCCACTCTGGTAGCCCTGTGCACTCAACTTGGCCTTCCCGTGCCACCCATTCTGCTCTTTCTTTCACCCTCTCTTCCATCCCCTCTTCTATCATGCCCGCTGCAACAGCCCTTTATGTCTGAATGGGAGGTGACAACACCTACCTTGATCCATGTCCCTCCTTTCATCCCAGATGCTTTTCCTTTTATTAGGTCCACCTTTCGAGACCTTCTGTATATACTTTAGTATATACTTACTTCTTTGTGGGCTTAAAGGCCGCCCACCGCTTTTTATTTGTTTGTTTCAGTGTCCTTTAAAAATCATTGCTTGATAGTGGTCAATCCTTTCACTTTGTCCCTCCTTTTGTCTTTTATTTCCTCACATGGAGCAGGGACCAAGTACTGTATCTTTACTCTTTGGCTCTTTATCTGTTTCTTTGGGAGGCAATTCTTTGCCTGCTTGTGTTACACTGAGGGTGCCTGTTCAGCGTCAGAGCTGATTTGTTGCATCTCCCTACCCTGTGCCGCCACAGACTGCCCCTTGTGTGCAGAGCTTGGGCTGACCTCCGCTGCTCTACTGGTCTTGTAATGTCTCCATAGGAGCCCTTTTAATGGTTACTAAAAATCAGCCCCTTTTCCTGCCATCCAATGAGTATCCTCCATGTGCCAAAGCCATGGGTGAGATTAAAAGATATGTCCAAGATGGCCGCAGTCTGACTGTGCCATGGCATTGATCAGCTGACACTTCCTTCAGGGACCTGCAAGCCTGTGCAAGGGGTATGGGCAATCTTGGGTAAGGCTGCCCCAAAGCTTTCTTCCACTCTTGCCATGGCGGCGCTGATGGTACTTCTCATGCTAGGCTGGCAGCTGCTGTACAAGCTGCTGCTAACCTGGCATGCACTCTGCAGCCGGGGCTGGGTGTGAGGACTTGTGCAGTGGTGACTATGCTGCTTGGGCCCGTGCGCTGGGATTTCAGCAACTTCAGGGGGATGGCGGCATGGTTCTGCCTGGCAGGAGACTGGGGTACAAAGCACTGCAAAATGGGAAAGAACACAAGCAGCTCGAGAAGCTGCATGTAGGGCTTTTGGTAGCAAAAGAGGAGCAGAGCTTCCTGGACTTGGCAAGTTTGGTGCTGTAGTGAGTGACTATGGGCATCTCCTACATGAGCATCTATGACAGTCAAGGTAAGGGGTCACACCTAGTTTAAAGAATGACCCTACAATGATGAGAAGGCTCCATATCCAGCAGTTTCCTCCCCCTTTCCCTCTTCCTCTAAATCAGGCTTTTAATGACTGAGTTTAAGTTAGAGGACGAAAATATGTGATTTGGCACACTGCCTGCTTATCAAATGTATCCCTTGTCAGTGGCAACGGGATATACATTAATGCGCAGTTGCCTTTATCCTTGGATTTAATGGCATATTAGGTATAGTGGGCCCTTGTAAATGCAAATAATGAATACTGTCCCTTGTGTAAAAGGGTGAAAGTGTGGCCTGATTCCTGACATTTGTCTGTTTTCAGTGGGCGCACATCATAAACGGAACAGACAATGTTTCATGGCAAAGAGTATTCAATTCTGTTGGGAAGGCCAAGTTATATGCAATCCACATTCCAAACCCTAACATTTCTGTATACCTTCTGAAATTCATGAACTTTGCTTGTGACTCTTTCCTTTATAACTGGAAATGTACTATACTTAAATTTGGGCTTTTCCTCCAAGCCACTGGCAGGTTATATTCAGATCGTGTGTTAAAAGTGTTTTATATTGTACGATGTATTAAATTAACAATAAACTGAAACTAAACAACTAACTACTTTTCTGATTATACCATGCCTTAATCGGATCAGTCAGAAATGTATTAAAATGAAGATCATGCTGTTATTTAATGCGGTGATGCTAAATCATGCTATTACCTCATAAAGGAGCATATAGTAACATTCGGTGACCTCAAGCATTAAAGTAATGCACTGATGCCATGCTATCACTTTGGTTAATTACCCACGGCATGACATTGTGTTACCAGTTTATACAGTAACGGTATGCTATGATGCTAAGCAATGTTGAGACGGCATGGAGTGACATCATTTTTTGACCTCATAGAGTAACTTAACGCAATTACATGCGGTGGTAATGGTATGCAGCGGCATAAACTCCATTGCATAGCATAACTTCTAGCTTGCACAGAGAGAGGACAGGGTTTTCAGTCTGTGAAATAACACATTCCATTGCCGGTTCTGTAAATAAACCTAGCTGACTTATTGAATAAATAAATAAATCATTCTTCTACACCTACCAGCTGCGCAGATCTACGCAAGAGCCACCATGAGAAGAACAGCTTAAAGAAAAGTATGAAAGTACAGGCCAAATCTAATTTGTAGGGTGGACTTGTAACTCGGTGTTTGCACAGAATGTGAGCTGCGACCCTACCAGGTTTTATTTCGGTCTGTGCCAAATGTCTTGATCCAAGACAGGCATGGAGGCTATTTGCAATCAATCAAAGTAATACACCTCATGATTATTGATGAAGCAAGATTCAACCTTAAATCATTGGACTTGGCTACAAGAGAAAGATGGAGGCTTACAAAGAACAGCAAATCTCCATTTCAGCATTCACTTAAAAAAAAAGGTAAGATCGAAACTGCTGAAAGGGACACGTGATGCAATACCAAAACGAGAGTACATCATAAAAGGGACAATGAAGGGGGTACACAGAAGTCCCAAAGCAATAATTAAGCTGGTTGTTGTATCTCATGGTTTCAATTGGTTTCATTTGGCGATTTTTAATATGTAGACTTTCATATTTGTTTTGTTTGCTGAGCTATAACTTTTCAACATGCTGCACAGCACCCATGCAGCTCTACAACATGGCTTAAAAACATTGACAAAGCCAATAGGTCTGGCTAAACACTTATAATGTCCCAAAAGTGAGACCTATTGGCTATGCCAATACTTTTCAGTACAAAGTGACGGGTTTGGGGCCCGTTTCTACTCTCATGGTGTCCCCCCTTTTTCCTCACCCTCTTTGGTTGACCCTCTAGTCACTTGTCTTCTGCTTAATCCCGTCTGACAATCATGCGCGGTTACTCTCCCTACTTGAAGCCTGAGACACATGATCTCCCCAGCAAGGCGTACAATTACTCCTACCTAAAGTGAAGGCAGTGGGCTCGCCAGGTAGTCCTGCTTGTATCCCATCCCATAGAAGGAAGCATGTCCCCGTTTAGCGGATTAGTAATTTTGTGTAGCACATAAGCTTTTACAATGTCACCCTGAAACCGTGGAATAGGTCCAAGGGCGCCTCAGTGCTCGCTGTCAGTACGCACAAATATGGCAATTTAGAATTGGCCGGGTAGCGGCCACAGTGTTGGTTCGTGTACTATTTTCTCATGTCATGTGGCATACTGGAACAAAAATAAAAACTGGAACAAACTGTTTTTGCACTATTTTGTTTTTTTCATATTTATATGTCAAGTAGACTGATTTTGTATCATTATGCTGCGTACATAATTAGAAATGGAACACACCGATCTTGCCTCACACTCAGTCACAATTTTCACAATTGAAAAGTGGCAAAACGTAATTGCTCGAGTCCATGTCCTGCTGTTTAGACTGAGAAGCAAGAGTGTGAAATCCCTTTCATTGTGTGATACAAAAACGTTACAGCAAACCCTGTTGCTGTAGTCCCTATTACAAACACAATCTAACCTGAAAGGTAAATTTTGCTTCATTCCCATGCTCTGGTGTAAAGATGACCTAAAGTCGGTCTTTTGGTAGTGTTTAAGGCATGGTGCTGGACCACTAAGCATGCCCTGTCATCGATTTGCACTGATCTCTCAGTGGTGTAGTTCTTGCTCGTGTCCTCAGAGCTGTTCACTGAATGATGAGTTGGTGTTGGGTCACTACCTTTAGAAGAAGTAAAACAGAAGAGGATGTTTTTTCATGGGCTCTGTTTGACTTTTTGTCTTTGGTCGTCAGATTTACCTGATTGTACAATTTCAAAACCTTATTCTTGCCCCACATAACACATTTGCCAAATAATGTTTGGTTCTTTAATACCATTCGATCTCTATTTCAGCAAAGAAAACTACATTAGGTGCACTGACCGTTCATTCTCGCCTATAAATTCCGTTTCTGCAAAGTCAGACACTACTCAAGACACGAATTCAGAAGCACATCTGAAGATATGCTCAGGACAATAAACATTGGTGTAACAAAAAATGAAGGGGCAGACTAGTCAAGTTTCTGTCTCGTCAAGGTTTACAAGAGGTGTGGGCATTTTCATAGACCTATTATGGCTCTTTTCACATTTTTGGGATCGCATGCTGTACTTCTGCTGGTCATAGACAAGCATCCAACTGCCAATGTATTTATTATTTTTAAAATGCATACATATGCGCAGTAACATGCAGGACGACATGTAGTTGGAAGTTCATCTTCATGATACATCCATAGAAACTGTAGGGATGGAGTGGACTGACTCCAATATGGTCCCATTCCTGCTGGGGCTCCCACTGTAATGGACAGCACCTGTATAAACATGGGGGCCCCAGGGCCACCGTTTAGCTGAGAGCGGCTTCCCATAATCCTCACAGTAGCGCGAGCTCAAATGTTTGTTCAGTTGTTCCTGAATCCATCCCACTGTGTTTACCGCTCTAGAGAGGTCTAAAACGACCTTCACTTTCCAGACCATTGTGTATAAGCTGTCATGAGAAACATCAAGCCTTAAACGAGTAACTCTTGACAGACTTATTACTCCCTTCAACCACAGAGCCAGGCCTCCATCCTTGAAAATGGCATTTACCTGGGAGAGCGAGTAGATGCACCATAGGACACACTGATATTACAAGGCGATCTGGATGCCCTTGGAAATGAGCGGGGTATCTTCTATATCTGTTGATTCACAAAAGCAAGTACAATAAATGTAGGTTTGACATGGAGTTTACTCCCAGAGTAAGAAGGGGCGTTTTACATGTAGGAATGAGCCACTGTAAATATGAAAAATAGTGTGTTACACGAGTAAATGAGCGTAATAAAATACAGTAGACATTATAATTTATGTGAATACGCCCCTTCTTTCAATAAATATTTATTCTTTGACGTCTTGCTAGTTGTAATCTTCTCAGTGAGCCACATCGGTTCCATCACTCCAATAATTCCTGCAGGCTATTGAGAAAGACTGAGTGGGCGGGTGGGTGGTCCATCAGTGAGTTCTGCTGGTGAGTTATGGCACATACAGCCTGTAGGGCCTGCAGGGAGAGCAAAAAAGGGTCATTATGAGGATTACGCGATGGCTCCTCAGGGGGACACCATATATCACTTTGGTAGTGTAGTGAACGCCGCTCATGTGAGGTGAGCTAGGGCTATGGCTCCCGAACAGGACTGGAACATGGTGTCCCCGATTGCCTGGGTTCATCTGGTAACTTTAGACTTACCAGGCTTTCACCCTTGTAGAATACCAAAGGGGTCTTAGGAAGATTACGTTAATGCAGATAAGTGCAGAGTGATTCATTTAGGCCGCAACAATGGACAGATCAAGTGGCAGCTAAGTGGAGTGATTCATGAGAGTGGCAGCTAAGACAGAGAACAAGCTGAACATAAATTCGAAAAGCCACCATAGGACTTACAAAGCATAGTGTACATTGTCATTTTAATCAGGGAGTGGACAGTTGGTCTAGTTACGGACTTGCAATATTGTATTTTGCTAGCTTTGCTGAATTTTAAGCATTAGGTGTGAAAAAATGATATTAATGAAATTGAAAACGTTCAAAGTCAGGGCACCAAATCAAATTAAGACATAAAAGATCAGAGTTGTGAGGGGAAGCTTAAATAGATAATTCATGTAATACAGACTTGGCTGCAAATCAGTGCCTTAACCGCACTCACAGATTAACAGAGATGACCTTGTGACAGGGAAGTGGTTCTGCTAGTGGCAGCAGGTGTGCCAACCATGGTGTAGACGGCCTGTAAATATGTTGCTTGTAGTCACAGGCAGTGTTTCCCTTACTAACTTGGATGAGTTCTTAAAGACGCAAGGCAGTGGTGGACAATCGACTCTGGCACAGAAACTTTACTAAGGACTGAAATCGGTATCAAGAACATAATGATGATATACTTCAATTACTTTACAAAACGTTTAAGTAAATAAACAACATTTTCTTTTTACCCCTATATCACCTGTGGTAAATTAGGCAGACTCAGGAAAACTGAAAAAAACTGAACTTTATTTATTTACAGCATCCTAGATGAACGGTGTTGTATACCTAAATTAACTTAGAAGTGCAATAAAATCCATTTACAAGGACCAATAATCACATATATTGCTTGTGGTGAGATTCACGTCCTAGGATGCTGGAAAATGTACACCAAAGGTAGGAAAAATGCATTTCCAGACGGGAATGGGAACTGGTTCATAAGTGCTTGAAATGGGATTAAAGAACTGCAGGTACTCATTGTTCCAGAATATCCGTCCCCTCCTGGGTAGCGATGAAACTCTCCCATTAAAAGCACTGTACATCTCCTGTGAAAGGATGGTGCACACTTTCAAATGAAAGAAGTCAAGTACTCAGTATTTGACTGTACTTGCCTATTTAAAGCACTGGGATTCCTTCTTGGGAAAATATATTTTCTCTACAGAGCAATTAAAAAATGAGTGTGCAAATTAACATTTGTCTTACGTTTCCACATTTAGAATTTTTCACCTGGTGAAAATTCTATGTGAAAAATGTTATGCATGCAAGTACTCCTGGAAATCAACAACTGGTACCCATTTCCAGGAGAACTGCAGCAGCCCTTTGTGAATCCTTGAAAAGTCCACAATTTGCTCCACATGCAGCACTAATTGTAGAACAGGTACCTGTCATTTCTAAATATGCGCCTGGAGCATACATTAGCACACACTGTCTCTTAGGTCGATCTATAGCACGCCAAAAGCATATCACACTACAGTAGGGCACTGCACAGTCTTTACCGAAAAAGGAAAGCAAATGCATTTTTAAAGCACCTCTTCGTTAATTGGCGGTGACTTCCATAGGTCATTGCAGGGCTGGCTTTAGGGCTGTGCGACGGGTGCGGTGGCACTGGGCGCTGGCGTGGACGGGGTTGGGGGAGGGTGGGCAGGCACTGGCCGCAGGTGGGGAGAGGGGGAGAGCTGTGTTTAGCAAAAACGTAAGATTTAAAAGTACATGCCACGGAGTTCCTTTAGGAGGGTGGGGGGGCGGTGTCAGCTTTCAGGTAGCAATAAAAATGTCAAGATAACTTGTGAATAATGTTCCTGCCCGAACGCTTTAAAACAAATGAAATGTACATGAGAGAAGGGCTATGGAGAGATGAGGGGTACTTTGCCATGTAATAGTTGGAGAATCCGAGGAGGAGGGCGGGGGGCGGGGAGGGGGGCCCCAGAAAAGATTGTCGCACCAAGCGCCAGCAACACTAAAGCCGGCCCTGCGTAAATGCAGGTGTCCAAAGAAACGGAGTGAATGCCCATCGTTGCTGGATCCATTTGATTAAAATGCATAGCCTAAGGTCATCGTTTCTTTTACCAGAAGTTGATACTGCAGGCGTCTTCAGGTATGGTTTACAATGTTCACTCCCTTTAAGGTAGATGATCCCCTGTATGTGAGGTAACCAGAGCCCAACGCGGTGCTGTCAAAACTCAAAATGGCTGACAGAGTGCCTGCCACACCATCTACCGGGTGACGCATGGGTGACGCAGCCACCACAATTGAACTTTGCAGTTCACACTGTGCAGTGGCCAAAATGTGGGGAAGGCCGCTCGGACAAGACAGCACCATTGCTCCTGATATCCGAAACTTTTAAATGAATGTAAATATTAATGCCTCAGGGACATTAGTTATGCTCTCAAACACTGCATTAACATGTAATGCAGCATGCTGCATTTAAAATGCCACCTGAAGCAAAAGTATTTCCTTGGACCCTGAACTGAGTGATGCTTAGGGATTATTTAAAGACACACCAAGATATATTTCTGGATAAGGCACATTTTTGGGAAGGTTGTACAGCAGCATGTTTGTCAGCATGTACCCATACAGCACAGTTCGAGTCTGGCTGAAGTCATACTCTTGTTTTACCAAAGTAACTTGAATATATTTGATAAAATTCTCAAGTGAAAGTTAGCAAATTTGTAGGGTAAAACAGACATGACCATTGTGGCCATGTTTGTAAGGGAAAAATATGTCATTTTTAGGTCACACTTCCAAACAGTTTTTAGTTGTCTGTTTTGAAAGTCCTATTGTGTATAATACCAATATTTGGAGTGGGCTTTGGCTCAACACATTGCTTACCATTTGATGGTTTTCTTGCCAATTTAACATGCTTGCTTCTCATTAGTTTTTGCAGTATTATATAATGCAAACTTGTCCCAAGTGCACCGGAGTGTTTTAAAAGAGCACGAGATCACATTTTGTATACTTATTTGATAGATTGCCTTCCTCTTTGTCGTGTATTCCCTGTCCCTGAACATAATTTCTTTACCATTCTTTTGAATGGGTGACTTGTATTCTATCACAGCTTACATTCAAAGAACAATTTATTCCTTTTTCTTTGAGCACTCCTTGCGTGGACGTGTTTTGCTGTTCTCTCCCATATGCTGCTCCGCCATTATGTCCCCACCCCCTACATTCTCCGTGTCTCCCCCCCCCCACTCGCTCCTCCCAGCTTACTTGTGTACCCTTAGCATCATGTATATTTTTAACAGTTTTAAGCAGACTTTATTGGTTGGTTTTCTGTTATTTCCTGCATTCCACATGTTGTAAGAAAGTCCAGGTCTTAGCACAAAAAGGCAGCATTTATGTTGCTGGGAGAGATGCTGCACGCACTCAGCCTACATTTGATGCACGAGAGTGGTTGACCCTCAGCTGTAATCTGAAAGGGCAGACCCAAGTTTTACAGCACAGAATCCACTCAAAGGTCTTCCCCCCAAACTCACAATAGGTTGTCCTCCATAGAGTGAATTATTGTTCTTATTGACTAGCCGAATTAACATGATGCTGACACATTTATATGAGCATGCCATTGAAACGTGCCTTTATATTTTCTGTAAGACGTAATAAAGCACTGGTAAAAATATATTTAAGAGCTTCTTAGCTAAGTCATTGTGTATAACGTCCTCTTTCAGAAGGGAGGACTATATCCCACTGATGCTCCTTTACTAATTAGGCCTAACATTTACTAATGCATTCACACATAATCTTGAAATTGTTAAATCTACTTAACTCTAGGATGAATTTTACAAGTATGGCTTCCGGCTAACGATTTAATGAGCACAAACCCAGATCTAACCTCATGGTCTCCATTAACATACTTGGGGAATACCAGTGCTAACTTCCAGCATTTACCATGTGTGTGTGGTGGGGGGCATTTATCGTTATGCTGGCAACCTGCTTGCCTGTCATGCTAGCAGAAACCATACCTTTCACCCCCTAGAATAGAGAACTAACCACTCTATTAAGTGATGCCTGTCCTCCCTGGTGGGAATCTTTGTGCATTCATTGTATCCTCCAGTACAGGGGATGCGTGAGAGGCAGAACACAATGTCAGGTGAGGCCTATGTTTTTTTGGCTCTGCTTGGCATTCTTTTTTGTTTTTCTGAAACAAACTCCCAAAGTGGGAGTTTGGTTCAGAAATGCAAAATTGAACTGACACACAGGAACTTTTCTCCCTGTGCATTAGACTCATTAAAAATGCAGTGACAAACCCTCTGCCAGCCAAAATCTGTCTTTGAAGGCCTCCTGAAAGGCCATGGTTGGAAGGTCTATGATAAGTATATCATCTACACACAGCAGTACATTGTTATAAGCTCCTGTAAGGTTGGTGGGAAAAATTTTGCTTCCTCGTGTGCTGTGCACAGGTCAAATATATACTTTGAGGTGTGGGAAAACTGGGCTGATTGCAGAAGCCCCCTACCGTGTTGCCTCCTTGTTTCACTCATGCTGGTGATTTTCTGACTCTGATGGTGCCCTGTGCACTGCTAAACAATCCCAGGGCCTGTGCTTTGATTAAAATGGATATGCATACTAGGCTAATTATAATTGGCTGTACCAACCTACCTATAAGTCCCTGGTATATAGTAGTGCACGTAGGGTTAGGGACCCCAGCATAGGTAGTGCACCCTGTGATGTCCAGTGTCATTTTAAAGGCAGGCATGCCTTGCTGGCTGCTTTTAGGTTACAATTAAAACTAGTTCCAAAGTCCTAAGCTGCCTTATTTTGTACATATAAGTCACCCCTAAGGTATGCCCTAAGTGTCCCAGGGTTGAGTGCAGTGTACCTATAAAGGGGGACTTTATAAAAGATGTTTTATAAGCCCAGGTGAGCGACAAATAGCTAAACGTGTTTTCCCCATTGTAGTGAATGGGCTCCATAGGCTAACATGGAGATACTCAATTTTAAAATAATTTAAGTCTTATTTTTCATAGGAAGGAGCTAAAAATGACATGTTTAGTATCAAATTAAAAGTTATTATAAATCCAACACTTTGCCACTGTTTAATTTAGTATAACTTGCACCTAGAAAGAGTTTTAGAACTCTTAATAAAAGTTACCAGCTTCAGCCCTGTATTGCCCTTCTCTGATTGGTCTGCCTCTGGTAGCCTGAGCCAGGCTGCATTAATGAGGTGTGAAGAGGCCTGGGCTGAAACAAAGGAAGCGTCTGGTGGGAGGAGATATGCCTTAGCAGATAATAGAACAGGATGGGGGGGAGCAGCGAAACTGGTATACAAAGGAGGGAAGGACATTTGGACAGCAACTATACCTCCCCCATTTCCTGCAAACCCAGACAGCCATGTACCCCCTGATTAAATTAAGGAAGGGGTGTGTTAAGGAAAACTTAGCAAAACCAGTGGGTGGGCTCAGACAGACCTAAACTCTAAGATTGCATTTTTGCCATAATGGATTTTGGAGGAATGTTGCTCATTGGGATTGATTTATTTTTGCCACACTTCCCAGGAATTGGTCACTCAAGAGGGTGGTGGCCTGCACGTGACTGGATAGAGCCCCCCCACCACTACTTTCTGCCCCGGGAGCATGGATAAAATTGGCAGAGCAGCACCCCAACTCAGAATCCTACAGGAACAAGACAAGAAGAAGAAGGACTGCCTGCTGGACCCCTGGCCTGCACCTGGATAATGCACTCAGAAGGACTGCACCAGCTGCACAATTGGGCTTCACCAACAAAAGGACTTTTACTGGCTTCTACTGCTTCAAGAAGGGACTTCCTGTTTGGTACAGGTAGACAATAGCTGATCAGAGTCCCCTGCATCAAGCCCTGAACAAATTGACCTGCTGATTAGTGCCCAGTGGTCATTTTTGGATTTGAACTTGTGGGAGTTGAGTCCTACCCCTCAAGGAGCAACTCCGAGCTTCTGGAACCCTGGGGACACCTAAAGAACCTTAGAAGGACTTCTGTAAGAAGATCCAGAAGTTTGGAGAAACTTTGGAAAAAAGCTCCATAAGTGGGCCGACCCAACGTCATGAGTGAAGCCAGCTTACGTCGACCGTGACCTGGCCTGACTTGCAGGTTCATCCCGCTGAAATCTTTAGAACCCCAGACTTCCAGGATTTCACCGGGGCTCGTGAAAAGGCAATCCGAAATCAAAATCGGCTTGCTGTGGAGGGTTGTCTGACGTCAGAGTGAAAATGTTCCAAAAAGTTTCTAAGTCCGAACATGAAAAGCTGATTGAGACTTCTGCGCAGTGGATTCAAGGAGGGCTCCAGGGAGGTTAGCTTCAATTTCAACTTGGTCCCAGACAAAGATTTCCATAATGAAAAATCGTCTAAGTCCGAACGTAGAATCCTTGGCTGAGGCCTCGTGCAACGCGTATCCAAAGAGGGCTCCAGAACGGCTTCAACAGGTGACTTTGTACTGGTCCAGAAAATCTTCAAGAAAAAGACTATGGCCCTCATTCTGACCTTGGCGGGCGGCGGAGGCCGCCCGCCAAAGTCCCACCGTCAGGTTACCGTTCCGCAGTCGAAAGACCGCGGCGGTAATTCTGACTTTCCCGCTGGGCTGGCGGGCGGCCGCCTTCAGGCCGCCCGCCAGCCCAGCGGGAAAGAGGCTTCCACGATGAAGCCGGCTCGGAATCGAGCCGGCGGAGTGGAAGCTGTGCGACGGGTGCAGTTGCACCCGTCGCGTATTTCACTGTCTGCGCAGCAGACAGTGAAATACATTTAGGGGCCCTCTTACGGGGGCCCCTGCAGTGCCCATGCCAGTGGCATGGGCACTGCAGGGGCCCCCAGGGGCCCCGCGACCCCCCTACCGCCATCCGGTTCCCGGCGGGCGGACCGCCGGGAACTGGATGGCGGTAGGGGTGGTCGGAATCCCCTCGGCGGCGCAGCTAGCTGCGCCGCCTTGGAGGATTCCAATGGGCGGCGGTACACTGGCGGGAGACCGCCAGTGTTGCCGGTCCGGAATGCCCATTGGAGCACCGCCGGCCTGTCGGCGGTGCTCCCGCGGTCCTCCAACCCGGCGGTCATGGACCGCCAGGGTTGGAATGACCACCTATGTCCGAAGGTAAAACTTAAACCGAGGCCTCCCGCTCACTATAGCTAAGCATGGCTCCATCGCGATTGGCCTCAAATTTGGACTTTGACCTGATCGAGTGCGACCAGATGTCCAGATTGGAGCTCTTAGTTTCTATGTGCTAAAATAACAAATTCATATCTCCGGTTCCCTTTATTGGATGTTTTCATTTCATTGTAATTTTAAAGATAAAAATATAATCTATTTTTATAAATTGGTGTTGGAATTTTATTGTGTTTTGTGTTTTACTTACTTACTGGTGTGTGATTTTTACATGCTTTACAGGCCTCTCTTCTAAGCTAAGCCTAACTGTTTGTTGCCAATCTACCAGGGGTTGAGCTGGGATTCATCTATTGAGACCCTGACTGAATCTAGTGGGGTTTGTGGCCAATTTCTAAGTGTAGATACTTACCTGCCCTTACCAATAATCCACTTTCCAACATGAGGATAACAAACGGTCCCTAAACACACCATTGCTTCTAAGCATTTTATGTTGCAGTCTCATTGCTTGTTAAGTATACTTTCCCCTCTTTCACAGGGGCAGGGAAATGGTTTAGAAATATAGGTTTCAGAAATTCCGAACATCCCCCTCTTTGCGACTTTCGATGACCACCAAACTCATTATCAATCACCCCTACATTCTGTTAGAAATTAGGTCTCCAGTTGGTAGAGGTATGCACCCTGTCCAAGTAGGGACCACAATCCTAGTCAGGGTAAGTCAGTTACACACCATACATTAACCTGTGTTCACTTGGCACAGAGTAGGCAGGCTTAACGTAGGAGGCAATGTATAAAGTATTTGTGTAATACTTAAAACAGTAACACAGTAAAAAAAAAAGACTGGAGTAGAGAAATATAATATATTGATTATAATTTTATGAGTAAAACAAGACCAAATGACAAAAATCCAATAAGTAGAAGTTGAGATATTAATTTTTAAAGATTATCTGCAAAGATAGTGCTTTGAAGATTAAAGTGTCAATGGGAGCTATCTGGTCACGCTAGACCAGGTCAAACCTGAAAAGTCAAGCCAGTCACAATAGAGCACAGGACAGATACGGGGACCAACCAACCATGTCCCGCTGCAAAAGTTCATTTGGGAGGGAGGATGTGTCAAAGTCCTGATGCAGAGGAGGTGATGTGCAGGTGATGCTTCGGTTCCGATCCGAGCAGTCAGAGATGTGTCATTGGCAAACCCTTGGCATTGAAGGTGATGTATCATTGTTGAGCTGCACAGCCAGCGATGTGTCGAGATGAGGGCAGTGCGTCGACTCCGAGCTGTACAATCAGTAGTGCATGTCTCCGTCTTCAGGAATAACAGCGATGCGTTGGGGAGAGATGCGCCTGTTCTAATCAGCACAGTGATAGTGATCGTGGATTTTTGTAGAAAGAGCTGAAGAACACACTTCCAAGTCAAGTGGCCCAGGACTACATTGGCAGCACTTGGCAGGGCAGGACTCACAGCTGGCAGAGTCCAGAAGCTGTAGCACAGTTGAGTGAAGTCCTTGATGCCTGTGGGACTTCAGTACAGGAGGCAAGCCAACAAGCCCTTGGAGTCACTTTGGGTCGGGGGATTTAGAGATATAGGTCCACTCCTTCTCACTACCAGACAAGGAAGGCAGCAGGCAGCAGGGATGACAGAGCAAAGCAGGACTCAAAATCCAGCGGAGTCCAGCAGAATGACAATCTCTTCAGCAGCACAGCAGGCCTTCTTCCTGGCAGAATGTCCACAGGTCCAGAAGTTTACAGAAGTGGTGGTGTCTGAGATCCAGTTGTACCTTTGAAGGGGAGGAGACTCCAAAGAGAAGGATTTGAAGTGCACAAAGTTCTGCCCTTCCTGCAGACTCACAACGGAAGGGATGCAGCTCTTTGTGTGAGTACAAGCACAGCCCAATCAGGTGCAAGTGTCAGCTCCCCATCCCATCCTGCCCAGGATGACCTATCAAGAAGGTAATGGCCCATCAAGATGTGGATGGCCCATCAGACATACCTAAGCTCCCCTTTGTGTGGCTGTCAGGAAGGAATGCACCAGAGCCCAGATGCCATCCACCCTGGCATGTATTCAGAGACAGACAGAAGGCACTAGGGGCCAGATGTAGGTAGCCTTTTGCACCTCGCAAATGGTGAAAAATGCTGTTTGCGAGGCGCAAAAGGCCTTCAGCGATGCAGAGTCACATTTTGCGAGTCGGTACCGACTCGCAAAATGTGATTCCGACTCGCAAATAGGAAGGGGTGTTCCCTTCCTATTTGCGACCGCATCGCGATGTAGAGTTGATTTGTGACCGCGAAAGCGGTTGCAAACCAACTCGCAGTTACCATCCACTTGAAGTGGATGGTAACTCATTCGCAAACGGGAAGGGGTCCCCGTGGGACCCCTTCCCCTTTGTGAATGCAAAAACAAATATTTTTTCAGAGTAGGCAGTGGTCCTATGGACCACTGCCTACTCTGAAAAAAAACGAAACTAAATGGTTTCGGTAATTTTTCTTTTTGCAGTTCGTTTTCCTTTAAGATAGGCCCTGCAGTAGTGAAAAACTACTTGGGGCTGTACAGGGCCTACCTTAGGGGTGGCTTATATATATTAAAAGGAAGGTTCATGCTTGTAAGAGTTTAACTTGTCAGGGCAACATGTCAGTTTAAGACTGCACACAGGCTCTGCAATGGCAGCCCTGATTCATATTTAAAGGACTTCTGAAGTGAGTGGCACAATCAGTGCAGCAGGCCCACCAATATCATTTAATTGACAGGCCCTGGGCACATGTAGAGCACTTCACTAGGGAGTTATAAGTAAAATTAATATGCTACTTGTGGATAAACCAATGGTATCATGTTTTAGGGAAAGAGCACATGCACATTAGCACTAGTCAGCAGTGGTAAAGGCCCAGATTTCGAAAGCTAGCAAAAACAAAGTCAGCAAACACAGGAGTTCAGAAGGCAAAAATGTCAGGGGAGACCATGCCAAGGAGGTCAGGTCTAACACATACATATCTTCAACCACCTCCATTGAAGCAAGAGGATAAAGAGAGTTTACAGTAGTCAAGGCTGTCTCAATTACTTTCATTGCCATGCCTAGAAACTGCAACATGTTACCTAACAAAAGTAAATACATATTAAATGTCACCAGTCTCTGTGGCATCAGACCTCCTGCCTTTTTACTGATCAAAACAATATGTCATACTAAAAAGCAATACCCCCACAGTAAATGACACCCTTTTCCAATTGCTAAATCATACTTATATCTGTAAGTTTAGGACAAAGTGCTCCATGTGCTTTGAACTTACTCCAAGTTAACATGATTTGGAGACAGTTTTTGAACTGTTGACCAATGGCTAGATAAGTAGTTTTATGCTTCTACAATTCAAGATGTCAGGGAGTGCATTGGCATCATTCTCTCTTAGCTCTTATAGTCTGATAAGAGAGAGAGAGAACAAGAGCGAGAAACAGAAAAAAAGAGTGAAAGAGATGTATGTATGTGTGTTCGCTTACATATATCTGTGTGTGTGTGCTCTGTGTATCTCCACAAGTTTGTGTGTAAGCCTAATTTAATGTTAGTGATATTAGAATTTTGGCATGTTGGGAGCACGATTGGAGACAATGGAGTGCTCTGGGCTTCCAATGGCTGGTAAAAGCCTGGAACCTCAAGATTCCAATGTTCTTTGTGAACAGCAATTGCTGTGAACAAAAGCCTCACGGAACCAAGGGGATTTCAATCCCCTTGTGCTCCATAAGGCTTTTGTTTTGTTTATTAGAACATTCTGGCCTCTAGTGGCGAAATGTTCTAATAGGCTTAAAGCCCCTCGTAGATGGACTATACCGGCTACTAAAGTTCTGTTCCCTTGTTAAAGGCTCTCGCCTTCGACTCGGGCCTTTAATGCTAGAGCAGGCCTTTAAAGGCCGGGATAGCCTGCTACGGTGGGCTCTAAGGCTATAATACAAAACCTGTGAAATTATTCATGTTTGCAGTTTATTTTTTAACATACTAGAAGATTGCTATGAACTGTACTCATATATATTAGGATGCATTTGTGTATTGTTATTTTTTAAATATCACAGTATGAATAAACATATTAAAAAATAATCTTCCTATGCACATATTGAAGGCATGTCAGGCATTGTCAACCGTACTTGATCTACTTCATTCATCACCCAGTTTGGTTGTAAAAGTGTGTTTTTTCAAGACATTCATGATTTAAAAAAAGTAAGTGATTATGAATATTTTGGATAAAATGATGGCTCTTAAGATAATGGTACTTATAGCAGGAAACTCCTTTCTAGAATTTTTTCCCCAGGAATTGCAAGCCTACACATGATGAAATTTAAAATTGCGGATTTGAGAGGAATGACTTTAAGAGGCTTGCAAAAAAGAAAAATGTAATTAAATGCAGTACTTGACCATTCTTGTATGTTGCAGAAAAGTAAGACAGAAGTGGTCAGAAATCACCCCTATTCGATTAGCACCTTCTCCAAAACCTCATCAGATAAAGTGAAGAGAAATTCAGGTCTTAGGTGAGCACACAAAGGGGCAGTTTTCTTTGTGAATAAAGTATGCACTATTATACTGCCTTGCCACAACCATTGACATGTCTATATATCTTCCCTCAGCATAAGTACACAAATGAGTACACCCCCAATTGTGAATTTCAGGATACCCACAGTATGTAGAGCAGATACAAGTTAATCACAACATTATTAATCGCCCAGTTCATTTACGAATGTGATGTGACAGAATCCAAAATTAGTATCTACCTGTGAATGGCACTGTCCCGAAGGCTCGTCCAAGCTTTCTGGTACTTCATTCCTGGCTGATAACTAATAAATCTGTGTCTCCTTGGAAAATGGGTCTAAGTACATTACTTAAGTATGGTGCCGCAACAGATGATCAATTGCTTATGTGGTGTATTGTCAAATTTAAAGACGTCCTCCCGGAACAGTTGTTTTTGTCAGTGCTTTGTTTTTAAAAGAATGAGTGCCAGTACCCAAAGCTCTGACCAGAAGCCTAGGCCGGCGCTATAAAATGTTGGTACACCAAATATCAAGGCTGCACAGTCTTGACTCCACTTTATGACTCCTTAATCTACTACTAGACATTCTATGCCCCTTTTTTTTTTTAACTCTTGCAGGTTCTTGATTCTGTCTTTTGCCCCAAAGCAGGGGAGAATTGCTTCTGGGGGAAGAAGATAACTGCAGGAACTGTGATCACCAAGAATATTACTGGAAATAGACCAACAAAGCAGAAGCAAATATCGATGGTGGAGCTCGCAGCAGCTCAGCCACTCTATATGCTGCACAGCATTGCCCTCCAAATGCTTGGTGTTTCAGAGAGATTGTTTTTTAGAGGATATTCCATTCTCTTCCATTTACTTGTGATACCCCAAGCCTTAAGTCAGACATGTTGTGGATCCAAGGAACCTGAGCCTCACTATTGAAATAAAGAGTGGTGACATAGAATGAAAGAAGGCACATAATTGGTATAGTGGATTAAGTTGCATAGATTAGGTGAAGACATACATGGATAATAGCACAGAGTAGGTTTAATGGGTACAGAGAGGATTTTGGAGAAGGTAAGACCAGATGTGTATGAAGAGATACAGTGTAATTCTGAGGGCACTAAGTGGATAAGTGGCACTGGTGGGTAATTGTGGTATGACTAGGAATACAATGTTTTAAGCCAGAAGCACAATTGAGGGGGTTATAGCATATATAAATCGGGAAACTAGTACCTACTCCTTATTAGAAAGAAGAAAACAAAAGTTTTCCTTGAGCCATTTGAGGATGCCTTCAATATACCCATAATCACGGATAGGGCAAGAGAGAGAGAGAGAGGGAGAGAGAGGGAGAGGGGGGGGGGGGGGGGAGAGAGAGAGAGAGAGAGAGAGAGAGAGAGAGAGAGAGAGAGAGAGAGAGAGAGAGAGAGAGAGATTACATTGGATACAAAATACTGTATATCACCCTCCATCACTTTGGGTCCATCGATAACTATGTTAGAGATTATCAGATAGTCTAAGGAGTTGTGATTACTGCTGTCACTAACATTTAATGTAAACTTTAACTTTCTAATGTAATATGGTGCACCACACATGCTGAGCGAATCAGAATGCTAAGCTATGGGAAATAGAGCTGATAGTCCTGATTTGAACTCCTGTGATTGAGCTTGCAAAAGGCTTAATTGATCTGACCGACAGAGGGATACTGGTTTCTATAGAGAATACACTTGCTTCATTCGGGTATCTTGGCCTAAGCAGCAAGGCATCCTCAAAGAAAGTGTATGAGGTAGGTGTACAACACTGAGTCAAAGAACACAAAACTCAGATATGAAATAAGTAAGGGTCAAAGACAAATTAAGTTAAAAGACGTCAGACACTTGAGAGCGATGGCTAACATTGTTTTAAGGATTAGAGAATATCTGCTTCTTTGTGATAAGTTTTTACTGGATGTTTTGGCTTCTGTGCAAGAGAAGGTAGATGTGTGTGCTATCAATGTGGGATCCATGCAAGGCACACCACTTTGTACTTCCTCAGTGTAGGAGTCTGGCCTTGTTTGTAGTGGGTACCTAAGGTACTTACACCTTGTACCAGGTCCAGTTATCCCTTATTAGTGAAATGTACACAGGGTTTAGAAGTCATGCTCTCTAGGGGTAGTGTGATGAGCAGCCAAGGCCTAACTAGAAGGCATGCAAAGCTCATGCAATACCAATGTAGTCACACACTACTCACACACATGAAAGGAAATACTCAGTGTTACAACAATAAAGGTACTTTATTTTAGTGACACAAATACCAAAAATACCATAAGGACTATACTCCCTTAGGAGGTAAGTGATAGACCAATTTTATACACTAGTATGCAGTAATAGCTGTAAAACAGTTAAAAAACAGTGCAAATAGTGAAAATACAATAGTTAGAAATGGGCCTGGGGGAACACAAACCATATACTAAGAAAGTGGAATGCAAAAGTCGGTTTCTCACCTAGGCAAGTGTGTGTGTAGAGGGGCACTGGGAGTATTAGAAAACACTCCTTCCAACTATGTTTGTTACATATGTAGGTCATTTGAATATACATGGCAGCTCACAAACATTTGACTTCTGTGTAATTGGTGCATTTTCTGTTGTCATCTGCCATGGCCTTGCAGAAATGTTAAATAAGTCAAACAGATGAAACCAATACATGATTTCACGGGAAAGAAAGACTAGCGCTACTGCATAATAGCCATACAGCGTACAAATCTTACAGCCATCAAAACCAAACAGAAAAAAATGTGGGGGCCAATGACAAAATATGAGGTCCTTCGTTATTAGAGGACGTCCCACATTTTGTGCATGAAATCATTAGTGCTTGTGTTGAGGATTTAAAGTCCTGTATTGTGATGAAAGGTTTGATGTTGCGGAGCAGTTTCAGTTTGAACCAGGCATCTTCGCTATTTCTTCACTGTGGGGATAAAGAGTAAGTAAGAGATCTACTGAGCCTTAAACATTGGGACCTGTTCAATTTAACATTTTTGGGGAAGATGTTTAAGGCCTGAAGTTTGGCAAACTCATTGTGGTGGGAGGACTTGGAGCTATTTGGCAATAATCGGAGCAGTGTATTTTTGGCAGATTAAGCTCCCGTTTCGTTCTAGCCATTCATGTGCTTATGTTTGAAAGGCGTTTGGCAAGAGTGTCAATAATACTTTCAGTTTTAAGGTGTAACTGAGTATCGTTTGCAAAAAAACAAGCCTTGAAGCAGCTCTGTACTGTGTCTTCAATACCTATCCTGTTACCTAGGGTGTTGAGAAAGACGTGATAGTCTGTGGATGGATCCAGGAGAATTAGAATGCAGTGCCTACCCACATCAAAAACCTGTAAGGAGTCATTTATGAGCTTTAGTGATTTCTGTGCTGTGGTGAGGTCGGTGTAGGCGCTGCAATTGAAAATGTATATTCGTACATAGGAGTAGATATACATATTTCTAATGCATTGACACAGGAGGGCCATCCTGTGATGGGGCTGTAATTGTCACTGCTGAGAGGGCTAGCATTTATTATTTTCAGTAGGGGGCGGACATGAACCTTTTTAAGAGCAGCAGGGAAAGTGCAAAGAACAAGAGAAATATTGATAATTTCCTCCATTATGGCGACGAAGCTATCTGTAAGAAAGCGCGGTCTACGGTCAGATCAGTAAGATTGTGACTTAGAATTCATGATGGCTAAATTGAGATCAGTTTTTAAAATCGGGCTGAACAAGGACCATAATACAGAGGGACATTTCCTGGTCATTGTAAGGCTGACAGATTCTGGTCATCTCAGGCGGGTGTAGTGGTAGTGGGTCAGATAGTCCTAGAATCATGACAGTGGTCACTTAAGATTTTTAGATGTGATGCTAGTATTTTGAAGCATGGGTCTGAGGAACATAGATTTTGATAAAGTAGCTTATAGTAGCTTTATCTTGCTTTTGTAAGGATGCGGGTTTCAGGAGAGAGGAAGATTTCAGGCAACTTCTTTCGGGACATGTACAATTTTTTGCTGATTTTTTATTTCTGTGTAGTCCCAATGTGCAGTCCTTCTTGAGTTGTTACACTTCTGTTTGGTTGGGGCACGTTTCCTAAACATTTCATATATTTTGACACAGTAATGATTCAATACTAGCTTATTCGTTCAATGGGCTACTGGGTGAGAGCCCTGTCTAGATGGATGGTTCAGATTATTAACATGCTGTGTTTGATGTCCCTGATAGCTCTGATAGTAGTAAGTACCTTCTCGTGTCTGGCAGAAATAGGCAAACAATGTGTTAAGAATAGCAAATGGAATGAGTAATTGGCCTGACCAATCAACAATGATGAAACGTGCCCACATAGTATATTTAAGGCAGGGTGATAATGTTTATGGGCCCGATTCACAAAGGTGAACTTAGATGTTTGGTCTAGACTAGCATGGGGGTCCCGAGTGCGGATGTAAAGATAGTACTCGTAAATGCCCTTTGTGAATTCCCAAAGTCATAAATTTAGGGGCATATTTATACCCTGTTTGTGCCGAATTAGCGCCATTTTTTAATGCCAATTCGGCGCAAACATAACTCTATATTTATATTTTGACGTTAGACACATCTAATGTAAAAATATAGGAGTTTGAACCATTTTTTGGATGCGTCTACCTACCTTGCGTCAATGAGATGCAAGGCAGGTGTTTCGATCTAAACAATGGGGCTATCCCCATAGTACCATATTTATCTATCCATGCTAAAATGATGCACAGGTGGGAGGAGAGGCTAAATAATGTGCAAACTAGGCATTAGGGGACCTGTAGACCCATTTCCATGGTTAAACACCATGGATTTGGTCCACAGGTGCCCTCTCCAAGCCCCAGGAACGCTTCCACCCACACCAGAGGGACACCAGAGGATGGGGACCCCATCCCAGGTAAGTAGGGTAAGTATTGGTATGTATGTTTTTTTTGTTTTTTGAAAGTGCCATCGAGGCCCTAACTTGGGGCCCCCTTCATGGCACAGGGTGCAATGGCCATGCCCAGGGGACACTTGTCCCCTGTGCTGGCCATTGTGGTGGTGGGCATAACTCCTGGCTTTCCTAAGACAGGAGTCATATTTGTGGTTGTTGTGTGCCAGGAAATAGCGCTAGTCTGGTTAGAGGCATTTGTTTGCCTCTAGCCAGGCTAGCGTCATTTTCTGACGCACAACCCCCTCCATCCCTACCGCCACCCCCACCCGGCTAGCTTCTTCTTCTATGACGATAGCCCATGTTTAGCGCCGACTTGCACCATTCAATAAATACAGCCCTGGCTGCTGTTGTTAAATGATGCAAGCTGGCACTAAACGTTTTGCCGCAAAATTGCGTTTGCGCAGTTTTGCAGCAAAAAGCATAAATATGGGTCCTAGACCTTCGTTCTAAGTTTAGACCAAATGTCTAAGTTTACCTTTGTGAATCGGGCCCAGTGTGTTCTAGCTACTGAGCAAGTTGATTCAGCAATTTCAGTAGCTAGAACATGGAAAGTAGTTGTGAAGAGGGTACTGAACAACATAAGTGGTAGAGTTTCTTTTCAGATGATGACTACACTACCACCGATCAGTTTAGGCTATTGTACAAAACCATAAGAGGGATGGTTGCTGAATTGGCAATGTTAGATGTGCAGTTCATGAGCACACCTATGAATGTGGAGCAGCTTGTCAGGGCAGATCCATCTTTGTCCAGGTTTGTGAGTTCTATGTCTGGTTGTGGTGGGAATTGGGAAATAACTGGAGTAACACATGTACAGGTGGATTAGGTACTGTTAGGGGCCACAGCTGAAATACTGTAGGCTGCAGATTCTATGTCTGAAGCAAAAACATTGGGCAGAGGTAATGCGAAGGGTGGTGTGAGCATGAGGAGCTACATTTGTGTGTGTTGTAAAACAGGATCAGTGACGGGTGCAGTGATGGAGGTAGTAAGCACCAAGAGACAATTCAGTTGTCCAACAAAGATGCTAAGCCTGTGACTTAAAGGTTACCCCTAGATATCTAGAATGGTAACTTATTCTACTGAGCTACATAAAGGATTCTTTCTTTTTTTGTCAGCTGTACATAAAGACCTACATTTCTTCACAAGTTTCATCACTTTTCTTGATTACATCCTACAAAAGCAGCTGCATTGAAAGTGACACTCCTCTACCTGTTAGAAGCTCTCCGCAAAAACTGTTGTGGCCTTTTCAAACGGTTGTTTACTAAAATAATCATCTACATGATTTTTACAAATAATTAGTTCCTACATTTCCAAAGATTTGTCAAGTTTGGCAAGCGTTGTATTCCAAAAACAAGCTTGCTTAAGATCCAGATGATGTTTTCAAATGGTTTACCCCTACCTTCCAAAATAGTCCTTGACACTATTATTAATAACCAGCATATTGTAAGCTGATTGTTTCTATATCTGTTTATCTCATAGTATGAGGCATGGGAAAATGCGCAACTAAGACCATATTTCCGGATGGGGAGACATTTCTTCTCATACTGTGGACCTGATTTAGAAGTTGGAGGAGGGAATACTATGTCACAAATATGACGGATATCCTGACCGCCGTATTATGATCCCCATAGGTTAGAATGGGATCGTAATAAGGCAGATGGGATATCCGTCAATTCTAAATCAGGACCTGTGTCTTTTCCCTTCCAATTTAATGGGGAAGCTGGTGGTGAAACAACACATATAAATTTGAGGTAGTGCTTGGCTTGAGTAGCCGACAATGCTCCCTTCAATCCTGTAGGGTCAAAAGTTTCACCAACTTGTTAATAAAAACTAAAGGCCCCTCTGGCTAAGGTAAAGTGGGAAATTCCCTAGCTGCTTCTTCAAGAAAGTCCAAAAGCATATGTCTACATTTGTTCAAATAAAAGTCAGCTATATGTTTGTATATGTAGACTGAATCAATTAAAGTTATCATTTCATTCTGAGGTAAAAATATATTGTTTTATGTCTGATTTTGTCACGCTAGTTTCAATGTGCCCTAAGTGTTACATATTATTTTACAACATCAATAAATACATGCATACGATATGAATTGCATATTGCTAAAGCTATAGTTCCAAATTTACTCTTGATGAATCACTTTAATCAGATATGACTGAATGACAATGGGAATATTACATTCATTGGATTTTGTATCACTATGTTTGGGTAAGGCGAGTGTACAATTCGTTATCTAGCCAAATTAAAGAAACGATTTGTGTCAATACAATTAACTCGGTTGGTAAAAGAAGCTAGAATCACCAAAACGATATTAATAGTAATGAAAATGAAGGGGGTAACTTTGAGTTTTCAGGACTAAGAACATTGGCTGTGCAACAGAAGCAGGCTGGATTTAGGACGCCTTCGTGATGACATGTGCAGGCTGTTGTGCTCCACGGAAGAATGCACGGATTTCCAACTAGCTGCCTTGTAAATCCCATAATGCTCCCGCAGACCTAAGCCTGGCTCCCATTCCTGCCATAGCCTTGACTGCCTGAAATGGCCCTTCAGTCCTTGGTGAAAATCTTGCTAAAGAATAACAATAGCACATTTGCACAGTTAATCATCTAGAGAAAAGCTACCGGAATTCAGAACACAAAAGCCTTTCAAAGAGCCTGCTAACTCAGTGCTAACTCATGCTGAGAACAGCAGAATGGAACATTTGCGTTTCTGGATTAACTGTAAAGGTATCTGAATACTAATATTACCTTCCTTAAGGTGAATGAATAAACAATTGCTATTGCACTCGTAGATCCAGAAGTATGATTGTTGTGTTAGATGAACAGCATGTTGTCACTCTCTGTTGACACATTTAAAGATAGGCATATTTAGCACAATATGAAGTTGGTGTAAAAATTCAATAGACATTTTTCTCCATGTGCGGTGTCCAGGCACATGTGCACCCGTATTTATTGCATGTCAAGGTAAGGAGAACAATGAACAAATTGCAAACCGCCAGCACTGTCTGCAAAGCAAATGAAAGTGCATTCAGTAGTCCATAACTTGGATTATCTCCAATTACCTATTGCCTGGTAACCTTCGTCCCACCCAGACCTAAGCCCAATTAAAATGTTAGAGCTTCACCGTTGGTCTGTGTAAGAACTGACCCATCTGTCTGGCTACGTCCACATAGACCAAACGAACAAGCAGAGGACTGCGTGTAGGATTGAGTTACGCAGCATCATTTGTAGAAAAATATGAGTGTGATTTATTTTCACAGTTCTTTATTTCAGCGTTTCCCAAAGGTCGCAAGCTGATTTTTGGTGACTCTGGAAAGTCTGAGCAATAAAGATGCCTTTAAACTCTATGTTTATCTTGTCAAATTTGTTGGTGCTTCAAAGACAGAAGTCAAACTTCAGGCTATGTTTTCTGCCAAATTGTTACTTATTCTTTAAACATGGGGAATGGTGTTTACTTTTGTTTCTCTGGCTGCAAAGTGAGAGAAGTTTTTAAAGTGAATAATGTGAAAATCTTACTGGGGTACAGGGAGCATGAAAGGACAGGCTGTAGGATGTCGGCTTTTGAAAGTTTTCCATTAATGAGAGAGTATGTGCTACTTTGGGTGACATGGGGCACATTATAGACCACTGACTCCTTGCCTATGTGAAAAAGGCCACTTTACTGAAATAGGTGCTGTTGAAAAGTGAATTTTTGGTAAGGGCAGGTAGGTACCTACACTTAGTAATAGGCCACAATCTTACATATGGTCGAGTCAAAGTCTCAATAAATTAAACCTTGCTCAGCCATAGGTAGCTTGGCCTATGAGCAGTTAGGCGTAACTTAGGAAACAAGTGTGAAAAGCATTTAATATCAACAAAACAGTAAATAAGTAAAACACAACACACAATAAAAATCCAACACCAATTTATAAAAGTAGGAAATATTTTATTTTTAAAATGACACCAAAACAACAAAAATCTATTGTAGGGAACAGGAGATATGAATTTTTAAAGATGAAATGTAAAAATGTGCTTTCCGGTGCCTAAAAACAAAAAGCACCAACGTCAGATATCTGGTTGATGGACTGGGCAAACTCAAAGTTTGAAGCTGATCGTAATGGAGCCCAAGTCGGATACACTCAGTGGGAGACCTTAGTCAAAATGTTACCTTGTGACTTAGATATTGACATATGTTTTTCTTCATCACAGCGGTGACGGATATCCACATTGCCAAAATTTTAATCCCATAGGATACAATGGGATTTAGATTTCGGCGAACAGAATATCCGTCACCGTTGTGCTGGAGTAACTTGTCTGCCAATATTTAAATCATTACCTTAGTCTTTTTTCTGGAGGTTTTTCTCCCAGCTTCAAGCCAGACTCCTCTTCAGGCAGGCTTGCGATGCAACATCGTCGGCATGGCTCAGCGCAAGGTCTCAGTCAACTCATGGAAATCTCGTCAATGGGGGAAAGCTCCAGAGCTTCAGTGGGACGAATCTGAAATTCAGGCCGGGTTGCAGTTCAATGTTGCTGACTTGACTCTTGTCAACAGGTCAGTCACCTTTTGGAGCCTTTCACCAAAGTTGCTCCAAACTTCTGGATCTTCTTCCAGAAGTCCTTTTTGAGGTTTTGCAGTGTCAATAAACTTGGTTGAAGGTTCCAGAAGCTCTGAGTTGCTCCTTGGGAGTTGGGACTACAATTCCCAGATTGCACCTGGTCAGAATCCCCAAAAGGACACTGGATACTGGTCAGCTGGCTCTTCTTGCAGGACTTGATGCAGGGGACTCTTGATAGCTCCTTTGTACCTGTTGCCTACAGGGAGTGAACTCCTGGATCTTTAGGAGGAAGGCAAAAATATTTTTTGTGGTGAAGCCCCGGGTGTGAGGCTGGTGCAATCCTTGTGGGTGCAGTGCAGTTCTTGTGGGTGCAATTCTTCAGGTGCAGACCAGGGTTCAGCAAGGCAGTCATTCTTCTTCTGATTTACTTCCAGCAGGTGTCTGTGTTGCTGGGGCAGCTCTTCCATGTTTATCCATGTTCCTGGGTTGGTAAACAGGGGGGCACCCCTGACTAATGGGGTGCATGGTGCCACCCTCTGGAGTGACCACTTTGTGCGAAGTGTGGCAAAAATCAATCCCAGATAGCACTGTTCCTTCAAAAATCATAGATGGAGAAAATCTCTCTTGGAGGTGTAGGACTGGCTAGGCCCGCCCACTGCTGTGGCTAAACTGCCCTAACACTCCCCTTCCAGACTCTCTCCTAAACGTATTACGGGGGCTCCCATCTGGGTGGGGGTGCAGGAAATGAGGAAGGTCTGGTTTCTGTCCCAAGTGACTTTCACTTCTTTGAAAACCCTACCCCTTCCTTCTCTGCCATCTGCTTTTGCGGATCTCCACCCACCAGTTACTTCCTCTGTTTCAGCCCAGGCCACTTCCCACCTCATTAAGGTAGCTTGCCTCAGTCTGCCAGAGGCTGACCAATCAGGAAAGGCTACTAAAGGGCGGATTTTGGTAACTTTTAGAAAGAGTTCTAAAACACTTTCCCTGTAATAGTTATAATAAAGCTAACAGTGGCAAGTTGTTTGATTTCTTCTAACTATTAATTTGATATCTTGCACGATATAGTTAGGTCTTTCCTATCAAAAATAAGACTTTATAATTTTAAAATAAAGCATTCCAATGTTGGTCTATGGAGCTAATACACTACATTGGAAAAAACAACATTGGCAATGTTTCCCACACCTGGGCTTATAAAACACCTTTAGTAATGTCCCTGCTTATGATTATACTGCACTTTACACTTGGGGCATCTAGCCCAGACTTTAGAGGTGACTTATATGTAAAAAGGAGGTTGTTTAAGACTTTGGACAAAATTTTCATTCCAAAGTCGAATTTGAACTTAATTGTATTAAAAGCAGCCAGCAAGGCAGACCTGCCTTTAAAATGACACCAGACGCCACTGCAGTTCACCCATGGGTGCCCTAGCTCTACTGGGGTCCCTAAACCTACATGCCCTACCATATACTAGGGAAATATTGGTAGGTTGTCAGAGCCAATTATAATGATGTCTAAGTAGCATATACCTTTTAAACAAAGCACTGGCCTTGGACCTGGTTAGCAGATCCAGGGCACAGTCACAGTCAGTAACCACCAGTATCAGTCACAAATGGGAGTGATCAGGGCCAAAAGGATGACTTTCTCACAGGTGTGCATCACAAACACCTAACACCTTACAAAATTACAACTTCTCTATACATTTATTAACCTACACTTCGTAGCCTCACCCCTAACTCCCACTCCGCGTATACATACACCTCAGCATTTGACATCATGACCCATTGCATTTCTGTGATTGTATCACTTAAAACTTCCCCTCCTGTGCAACAGTGAACCAATTAACATCTTCTAAATTGGATATTCCTATGAAGTAAACTTTACCTTCCAGTACGTCTGGTGTGGGCTTGTTGGCACCCTCCCTTACAGCCTGATTAGCCTATGTTAACCAAAATAACCTTATTTAAAGTCCTGCAAATGTGACAGCCAACAACCACCAAAAAAAGGCACCAACCTGACTTTTTCTGACCCCCTATCCCTCTATACTGACACTTCATACCAGTACCCTCAAAGTCTTAACCCAAAATTCCCTAATCTCCAGCAGGTATAGTTCCATCCAGTACCTAGAGAGATGTACTCCGTTATCCCTAAAAACTTCCATAGCCTCATATCGTATATCCACATGTTCGACTCTGCCTAGTCTCTCATCCCTACAAAAACACCTCATTTCTCTATTAACCTTCCTCCTGTCTTTGTCTACAGCTGATGGTTTGGTAACCCATCTCCAGTTCCTCCTAGGAATAAATTCTGTCCTAGATACAAAACACCCTGACGTCTGAGATTTAATATCCTTCAAGCCATGTTTCATTATTCTTTGCAACACAAGACCTTTTTCATCTACCATGTCATTCTCCCCTAAATGTATCAACAGTATGTCCAGACAAATGCTCCTCTGCATGATGTTTTTCAATTTGGGTAAAAGCTCCCTCCAACTGATTCCCCTTTTTCCATACCATGCTACAGACAAGTTGTTGTCGAAATTGAGATTCCGTCCCCATGCACTTTTCCCTGCCATCCGATCTGCCCACTTTCTGAATGAGTAGCCAACAATCAATACCGGCAAGCCAACAGCCAATGGTCCTGGAACCGAACCTGATAAAGAAAATGGTGTCAGCAACATCGTACAAGCAAGGCTTCCAATCTTTCCCCTTCAGTGGACCTGAAATGTCTCCGAAAGCAATTGGAAGACCATCGGCTAAAACCCAATATTTGTTCCTCAGACCATCCCTTCCTTCCTGCTTCTGTCACTGCCCCGAAATGAAAGGAATGAGTACCAAAGTTTGTTGCTTCCAAACCCAACTTTCCGGACTGTTAATTGCTCGAAGGTAGAGACAAGTTCTCCTTGCTGATGTCTGAAAACTACCCCAACGTGTTCCTGCGCCTGCATTCTTAGCTTGTTGCCACACGTTACTGGGCATAGTGGTCGCTTATGCGCCTGCAAAAAGACTGTTGCTCCCTTTGACCACTGATTGGTCTTGGACCTACGCACGTGGATCTCCTACCCTCCCGGTCTACAGTTAATATCTTACCAGGAAAGCCACCTGTCACCTCTCCCCCCAGCAACTCTAAGATTCGGACAGCGCCAAAAACATCCACGCCATCAGTGTGGAAAACAAACATATTCATCCAATGATGAGCAAACTACTGGCAGACTACTTAACCCTCAAAAAAACCTGCCAAGTTTTGGGCCTCCGTTTGCGTCCCATCCTGCCTTGTTCCCTAGCCCAACCCTCTAACATTCTCTTGCCCAACTCCTCTGCCAATGGAGGGTATCACCACAACAGTTTCCCCATAAAAGTGATGCCTGCGAGTTTCCTGCAATTGTGACTCTAGATAAACCTTTCTGTTAATTGTAAAATTAACTGAATCACATCTTCCAATCTCTTCCATTCCTCTGCGCACCTACAGGCTCCTGTACACAGAAATTCTTCCCAGGCCTGGTACTATGCCTTGCGGGTGGATGCCGCCAGAGACCCTACGACCAGCTGACAAAGCCCCTGTTGCCTATTGTCCATAACTCCGGTGGCATGCAAGTCATTTCCCTGTCTCCCTCTGTGGTCAGTCCATGGAACCTCTCCCACTGTGAATGAGACAATGCATCCTCAGGGTGCTCATAGATAAAAACCTATATGTCAGTGTGTTTTGCCTGTCTCACTGGGATCCTGCTAGCCAGGACCCCAGTGCGCATAGTTTGTGGCCTACTGTGTGTGTTGTCAGTAGTGCTTAACTGTGTCACTGAGGCTCTGCTAACCAGAACTTCAGTGCTTATGCTTTCTCTGCTTTTAAATTTGTCACTATAGGCTAGTGACTTCATTTACCAATTTCAACTGGCATACTGTACCTCCCTTATAAGCCCCTAGTATATGATACCTAGGTACCCATGGCATTGGGGTTCCAGGTGATCCTTATGGGCTGCAGCATTTCTTTTTCCACCCATAAGGAGCTCAGACAAACCCTTTCACAGGACTGCCACTGCAGTCTGTGTGAAATAGTGCACACATTATTTCACATCCATTTTCACTGCTCTTAAGTAACTTATAAGTCACCTATATGTCTAACCTTCATTTAATGAAGGCTAGGTGCAAAGTTACTATGTGTAAGGGAACCCTTGCACTAGCAAAGGTGCCTCCACATAGTTCAAGGCCAAGCCCCGGGACTTTGGGAGTGTGGGGACGCCATTACACACGTGCACTCCATATAGGTCAATACCTATATGTAGCTTCACAATGGTAACTCTGAATATGGCCATGTAAGGTGTTTATGATCATGGAATTGTCCCCCATTCCAAATCTGGTATTGCGGAGCCAATTCCATGCATCCTGGGGGCTCCCCCATGGACCCCCAGTACTGCCAAACCAGCTCTCTGAGGCTTACAATGCAGCCACAGCTGAGCCACCTCACAGACAGGGTTCTGCCCTCCTGGGGTCTTAGCAGCTCAGTTCCAGGAGGGCAGAACAAAGCATTTCCTTTGGGAGCAGGGTGTTCCCTTTGGAAATAGGTGTTATAGGCTAGGGAGGGGTAGCCTCCCCCAGCCTCTGGAAATGCTTTGAAGGGCACAGATGGTGCCCTCCTTGCATAAGCCAGTCTACACAAGTTCAGGGACCCGCAGTCCCTGCTCTGGTGCAAAACTGGACAAAGGAAAGGGGAGTGATGGCTCCCCTGTCCATCACCACCCCAGGGGTGGTGCCCAGAGCTCCTCCATTGGGTCCCAGACTTCAGCCATCTTGTTTTCTAAGATGTGGGGACACTCTGGAGGTCTCTGAGTGGCCAGTGCCAGCCGGTGATGTCAGAGACCCCTCCAGATAGGTCCATACCTGACAAGGTAGCCAATCCCCCTCTCAGGGCTATTTAGGGTCTCTCCTGTGGGTTCCTTTCAGATTCTACTTGCAAGTTTCAAGCAGGAAGCCTCTGCAACTACTACTTCATCCTCTGACCTCGGATCAACCGCAGCCGCCTGCTGCAGGAACCGCTGTAACAGCAACAAAGTCTCCAGAAGGGCTACTTTTCCTCTGCAACTTCAGCTGCAGCCAGCAACTGCAACAGTTTCCACGGTGTGCACGCTCTGGGGACTCCCTGTCTTCACCCTGCACCAGAAGGACCAAAGAAATCTCCAGTGGAGTGACAGAGTCACTCCCCTGCTCAAGTAGGCACCCTCTAAGTCAAAGACCAGTCCTCTTGGACTCCTCTCCTGGTGACGAGCATGCTCCTTGGAACACAGAGGGTGAACCCCTTTGACACAGACTGTCCTGAAGTCCTGCTGTCCCAATTTGGAGGAGGTAAGACCTTGCCTTGCCTGAGAACGGCAGTACCCCAGTGCACTGCGTCTTCTTCACCTCCTGAGGCCTCTGTGCACTATTTGCAAAATTCTTTCATGCACAGTCTGGCCCAGGTCCCCAGTACTATATCCTGCAACGCTTAACTTGCTGAGGTGACATCCGGCGGCGTGGGACCCTCCTTCGTAGTGCTGCACCAACCGCACTTTGCCCCTCCTTTGTCCCCATGTTCTGGGACTCCTGTGGGTGCTATCTGGTGTTCTGAGGGCTCTCTAAAGTGCTGAGAGCCCTCTCTTCCTCCTCACACAGAGTTGAGGCCCCCATGTCCCTTCTGGGTCCAGATAGTGCCACTTTGATGCAAAACGCGACTTTGCTGGAACCAATGCTTGTTGGAGGAATCCAGTGCCAAAACTTCTTTGGGTGCATTTCTGCAGGCTTTGTCCAACTGGGGACTCTTCTTTTGTACCCTCTTCTGGGTTGGCAGGAGCTCCTTTCCTTCCTGGAACTTCTTTCAACTTCTGGACTTGGACTCCTTCCTTTGCAGGTCTTCAGGTCCAGGAATCCACCATTTTTAGTTTGCAGTCTCGCTTGGTTCTTGCAATAACTCTAATCACAACTTTTAGTGTGACCTAAGGAAACTTGCAGTACCTTACTCCTGCTTTTCTGGGCTCTAGGGTGGGGTAATTTACTTACTTTTACTGTATTCTTACTCTCCCAGTGATTCTCTACACACTACACTTGTCTGGGGGGAATTCATGATTTGCATTCCACTTTCTTAGTATATGGTTTGTGTTGCCCCTAGAACTATTTTCTCCCTTTGCATTCTATAGCATTCCTATTGTTTGCACTATCCTATGTCTAATTACATACCTTATTTTGGTGTCTAGTGTATATATTGTGTACAATACTTACCTCCAGATTGAGTATTGCCTCTCAGATATTTTTGGCCTTGTGTCATCCAAATAAATACCTTTATGTTTGGTAACACTGAGTATTGTCTTTACTTGTGTATAAGTACTGTGTAACTACAGTATAAGTGGTATTGCAGGAGCAATAGATCAGCCTAAGCTGCTCTGCTATAGCTACCTCTATCAGCCTAAGCTGCTAGAACACTACTACATTTCACTAATAAGGGATAACTGGACCTGGTGTAGGGTGTAAGTACCCAAGGTACCCACTTAAAACCTGGCCAGCCTCCTACATATCCCACAAGATAACTGCCACAACCAGGGGAAACCTTTGAAGAAATGCAATATTATGTCCTCCTGCCTTCCATCTGTCAAGCCATTCTTCTGTGCACCAACACCCTTGCTAATAAAAGCCAAAGCTTATGCCACCTGATGTGTCTGAATAAATCTGGACATTACATTCAAACCCCTGCTGTGCCATGATCGGAATCCCATTGAAAGAGTCCAGAAAGAAAAGCTACATCTGCAAGTCCTCTTTTATTTCTGCAGCCAACCTCACATGATGATATGGGAGAGATGGTCCTGAGAGTGCTAAGCCAAGTCTTCTACAAAAGGTCCTACCCACCTTTACTCCCATACAAGCAAACTTCAGATGTCTTAACTGCACCTGCACTTCTCTAACTGTGACTTTGCCTTTTGCCAGCATTGTGTCCAACAGCACTTGCATCCCTAACTTTTTCTCCAATGCGAGGTGAGCCACCATCACCTCTGAATCCAGTTCAATTCTTAAAAAGGAAATTCTTGTCACTGGGCCCACCGTTTTCTCCAGTGACAAAGGAACACCCACATCCTCCATGATCTCCTGAAAACTTACCAGTTACAGCTGGCAGTCCACAGAACCAGAGCCAATCACCATAAAGAAATCATCAAGATACTGCGTAGCCTTTGTATGTCCTGTGTCCTGTGTGAAAAGCCATTTCAGTAAAGTGCTGAAGAGCTCAAAGAGAGCACAAGATATAGAGAACCCCATTGTGAGCACGTGTTTCACATACCAGTATCAATCAAATTGAATGCCCAGTAACTTGAAGTCCTCTGGGTGGGCTGGTAGTAAGCGAAATGCTAATTTTATGTCACACCTTGCCATATAGGAGGCTGCCCCTGCTTGTTCCACCATAGCCATTGCCACGTCTACCAAGGAATAAGACACTGATGCTAACTCCTCATCAATGAAATCATTTATTGATTGTACTACCGGCTATGATAGGTGTTGAATGAGTCTAAACTGCCATTTTACTTTCTTAGGCATTACTCCTATGGGGGAAACAATCAAATCCTCTATTGGCCATGCATTGAAAGGACCAGTCATGCACCCCTCCTGTACTTCTTTGTATAGCTTATTACGTGCCACCTGTGGGTGTGCCTTTACTGATCTCAGATTTTCTGCCCAACGTCTCTCCCTTGGGCCCTTACAGCTCAGCCTGAATTCCCCTTGCAAAACAGTCCTGAAGAATGCATGCATCCTTTCAATTAGGATGAGAGCACAACCAAAATGTTAGCCTGTCTAATTTATCCGGCGAGTAGGGGTGGGTGAAGAATTCCGCTCTGCCAGCGGAGTTCGTGGAGTTTTCCACACTCTATGTGGAGCACAGAGTTTTCAAAACCTCTGTGAAGTGGCACAGAGCAATGTTTTTTTCTCTTGTGCATTACGCCAATGTTAAGTTGGTGCGTGTGAGCAAGAGAAGTCGCTAAGTTGGCGAGCGCAAGTGAGATTTCTGAACACAGGCGGTCACGGCAGGTTGCTACCGCTTACGTTGAGAAAGCTGCCGCTCTTGTTGCGAAAGCTGCTGCTTGAGTAGAAAATCTGCTCAAGCAGCAGAAAGAAGTTAGCTCCCTCTGGCGCTTTGCATGATGCCATTTACACTGATTTTACAGCACAAGGCAAACTCCTGGCACTGAAAGTCAGCAAAACGTACCCAAACTCTGCCATTCGTAGAACTCCGCGTAGCTTGGTAGAGTTTTTTAGGTACTTCGCATAGGTCCACATAGCAGAACTCAGCAAACTCCACCCAGGCCTACCTATGAGCTTTTGTTGTTAGGGCCTTGTGGTGCCCTGCTGCCTCTGTAACTCCTTGTTTTCTGTCCTTGCTCCCCCTGTGGTCAGTTGCAACTGTGATTTGCTTCCCCCGGACTGGCAGCCCGACGTGCCACTCGCATTCCTGTAACAATGCAGGAGGGTGTGCTTTCCACAGCACTTATAGTATTCATGTCTGAATCGACAATGCTGCCATATGCACAGCCCATTATTGAAATCACAACAGGCCCCCTGAGTGCCTCCTTGACTCTTAACTGCAATCCCCAACCCTACCTGGATGGGAAGGGCCTTAAAGTGCTGATATATGATTGGCATGCAGCTCGCTTTAAAGTAAAAACAGTCTTCCCAATTTTTTTCTGGGCCCAGTGTTGCCAAAGGTCCGTATCTATCTCACCCCATTTGGCTTCGGGATCTCAAGCCATGTACACCCTAACCTCATCATCATACTCAGTCCACGCATACCGCCAAAGGATATTTGGGCTTTGCATATGACATCCATATACTTGAATAAAGCGACACTCCATCCAGGGTATTTCTCTCAATTTCCTCTGGCTTATATAAAAAAACGCAGCCCTCCAATTCTCAACAACACCTTTGGCCGTTTTGCCAGCTCATACTCCTCCTCTTTCAAGCCTTCGTTGGCTCTAAGTTCCCTATATTGGAGTTTAAACATTTGAACATATTCTCCTTTCCAGATTTTCTCTTTGATGGATAGTATGAAATGTGCCCCTAGCGGCGTAGTGACCCCCATATAGAGGAGTTTGAGTATCTTAACTTCCTTACTCTCTTTTCCTTCTTTGCCATCTGCATTTCTCTTTTCCCCATACTTGTCTCCTTCCCCCACACTTACTATTGTAATCCGATCACTCGCCGTCCCAGGGGACACCACCTTGTCCTTACCCCCTTCTACACCATTGGCTTCCACCTTCTGTGTCGACTCTCAATGTCTGTTGTCCTTCATCCATCCCCATCCTGTGTCTTCGACATACCTGCCCTTCAGCAGTCATGTTACGTTATGTGACTTTATATAGCGCGTATCTGCCCAGAGGTCTCGCAGCTCTCTAAACTGAAACAAAAACATCCATCGAAGATAAATTGGGAGTTAAGCCCTGAATAGCCACGTCTTCAGGGCCTTGTGGAAAGATAATTTATGATTCATAGCTCGTATGCTGATCGGTAAGGAGTTCCATAGCTTCGCCCCCTTGTATGCCAGTGATCTTCCCCCCTTCTATCTTTCGTCACTTTGGGGATCACTGCCAGATATGCTGAGGAGGGTCTAAGTGATCTGTTAGGAGTATAAAAAGACGATAATGACCTCAACATTTCCGGTCCTCGATTATGCAATGCTCTATGCACATGGCATAGTGTTTTGAATTGTATCCTCTTGGCCACTGGGTGCCAATGCAGCGATGAAATTCCAGCTTTTATAGGTTCCTGCTTAGAAATATTCAGCACCAAACGTGCAGAGGCCTTCTGGACTCTCTGCAATCTTTTGATCACATAGCCAGGTGAGCCCATGAACAGTACATTTCCATAATCAATTGGAAAACAGTCATGCCACCTCTTGTTCCACCCCGCTCCTAGCATCAACCTCTGTGGATACCATCAGTGGACCTGCCACAGCTTTTTTCGCTGCAATCCTATCTGGCCATAATTTCAGTGCCTACTCCGAAGCCTGCCGCCTTGCCAGTGAAAGTTGCTGCGGTATCCCTTCTATGTCAACTAACTGGGCCACCACTGTCACTGGAACCTATAAAACAGCACTAAACGTGGGATTAGGTTGCCTCTATCTGACACACATTCCCTGGCCCAAATTATGGGACAGATGGCCCTGGCCTCTCATCACCCTCCTCAAGAGTTTTGTCTCCATAATCCAATTCCACCTCCTCATGCCATGCGGCCACCTCCATAATCCATTTCCACTTCCTCATGCCATCCTCATGCCTCAGCAACACCAACAATGCAGCCTGGACTTCTTTGCACCATGTGGAGCCGGGTCCCACAACGCAATCTGGCTCGCCATTCTGGTGTACATGAGCCGCACCATGCTCTCCCCGGTCTGGAGCTTTTTGTACGCTGGATGCCTTTAAAAAGGAATGTAGGACCGGTGTGCTACACCCTGATGTTCCTGTTATCCAATCAAGATCCCTTCCATCCCCTTCTGCTTGTCCTGCGTAGTAATGTACAAGTATGACATAGCACACTGTAGCCTGTTGGCCAGCACTTTAGCAAAGAGTTTGATATTGTATTGATGAGGGAGATCAGCCGGCATACAGCACACACATCCAAGGACTGTCCCAGTTTGGGTATCCTGCAATCGTTGCCATGTCAAGATCTGGAGGAAAGGCACTAGCTTCCACCATTGCCTGATGCAGAGCCAGAAGCTGAGGAATTAAAACCTTACAGAACCGCTGGTAATACTCAACTGGAAGCCCATTCGGGCCTCGCTTTTTGTCCAGGAACAAATGTGAAAACACTTTCACAATCTCATTGACCACAATGACTTGATCCACTTCCCAGGCCAGGGAGCAGGGGATGGAGGGCAATGGAATATCAGCTATTTATGGATGTGTCCATTTCCAGGGAGGCCAGTGCTGATGGTCATAGAGGACCCTGTATTAGTCCGCAAACACCTGCACGATAATGGAGGTAGCGGTCTGGATGTGACTCCCGGCATTCAAAATACGCAGCACTACACTGGAGGCAATCTCCTTGGCTGCCAGCCAGTAATGCAGCTTCCCCGAATTATCACCAACTTCGCAAACTCCCCCAAGTTGAGGCCCTCCAGCACTGCCTGGTCTCCTCTAGCGAGAGCTGTCTCTCCGTCGCCATAACAGCAGTTAACCACCACTCAAGGTCTGGTGTGCCATCCAACCAACTCTGGGTGGAGTAAGAGAACCTGAGCCTCCAGGGCATTAATCTGGGCAAGCTTTCCTTTCTCCTGGTCACAGGTGAACCCCCGAGCATGGCCACAGATCATGGGTTTGCTAGTCATCCAGACGGTGCAGGGCAACTGGACAGTGCCCAGTTTTTAAAAAAAAATAGGTTTGTATCACAGACCTCATGTGGGACGAGCAATCTTTTGAGTCAAGTACCATGCATTAAAATGCCACATGGGACGGCATCCCAATACCAGGTATCCCAGATGGCCCATTATTGGGTCAAGGTCAGAGATGACCCATGGCAGGATCACAGTTTTGGTTAAGTGAAGATCAGTATGGGACCTGGAGCGGTGGACCACCAAGGTATGGATGTAAGCATGGTTACATGGGTGCTAGGTCCTCCACGCAGTACAGAACACCAGAGAATCCTTCCAAGTGGCAGGTAAGTGAGAGATGAGATCAGTGACCCGTCCCCTGTGGACCAGTTGAGCCCCCCTCTTCATCAGGGACTGCATTAAAGTCTCCACCAATTACTGTGGTTCCCTAGTGTCTGAGAGAGAGAAGCAACAGCAGGACATATACTGATAGGAAAATATAATGTCTGTCCTATAGTATGCCCTCCACCCCAATGTACCGGGCCTGGGGATCAATGTGGATGTTGGTCACTGCCAGAGGAAAGCCCTTGTGCAGGAGGATAGCCACCCCACAGGATCCCGGGGACAATCCCGATCAATAGACCCAGTCATATCCCTGATGATAGAGGAAAGGCCAAAGTACTCCAAGTAAATAGATTTCCTGGAGCATGAGGACCACCAACTGAAATCTCTTGGCATAGCGAAGGCCTGCAGTTCATTTAATAAGGTCCAACATTCCATTAATTTTCTAGGACATGATCTCCAGTGGTGCCATGGGGATCAGTGATTAGAATTTGTAACATGAGGGCCCAGGATAAGTCCCAGATTTGACCAACCAGACACGGCACAGGGCGCACAGGCCTCCAGTGGTCAGATGTGGTTGAGTGAAATTGTAATGTGTGTGGCCAGAAAAATATAAACACAAACAGAAAACAACCCTAAAACCATCCGTTTCCCCCTACTACCACCCTATACTTTCACTCCTGAAGCATCTGAAGCAAGTGAAGATGTCCTCATATGCAGGATTCAAAGCAAGTGAGAAAAAAGCAATGATAAGTTCATAGGGTTCATCTTGAACATGGGCAGGCAACCCCGGACCGCCACTAGTCTGGCTCAGCAGAGCTGGGCACTGAGGTTCCCAGTCAGGCTGTCATACAATTCTGGTGTGCATGATGCCAGAGGTACCACATCACTGTGACCAGGCAAACCCTGGCCCACATCCGAATCAGTGAAGTCCAAGTGGTGACGAGCTGAGTTGCCTACACTATGGGAACAAGTGCGTCATCTCCTCTGGAATCAAGGGAGTGGGTGGAGGGAGCTCTTTGTCATTCATGCCCTAACAGTGCCTGCCTCCCCCACTCGGTGGAGGGCTAGCTGTTCAGTCACCCACTCCTATGCCTGCTCCAGGGTCTGGAAGAATAATGTTTTAGAATTGAAGATTACCTTCAGCTTTGCAGGAAAAAAGAGCATATGGGTGATCTGAAAGGCGTGGAGATTTTTTTCAAATCATCAAGAGATCATCTGCGCTGCTGAACTGCCAGGGTGTAGTCTGAAAAGATCCTGATTCGAAGATTTGGATAGGAAAGATCTTGCTGGTTTTTGTCCTCCCAGAGAACAATGTCCTGGTGATAATAGTTGGGGACTCAGACAATCATCTGGCTCACCGGCACCCCAGGGGCAGGGAGCACTGAATGAGGAATGGATAGGCCCGCTCCATCACAAACCAGGATGAAAGGCTCCCTTCTGAGATCCATGAGTGCAACCAGCCCTCCAGAAAGCAATATGTATCCGGGGTCTCTACTGCTTCAGGAAACCCCACAAACCAGAGATTATTCCTGCCACTCAATTTTCAACATCTTTGGCCCTGGCCTTCAGCGCATCCGCCACACTGAGGAGTTTTGAAACCTGGGCTTTGAGAAAAGTCACATCATCTTTCAAGAACGAGACCCGGTGTTTGGTTTCAGTAACGCAGCAGGCACCATTGCGCCGATTCTGACGCAGGAGTGAGATATCCACCTTTACCTCCTCCACCTTGGCCATTACCACTCCTTGTAAGTCTTGGATGGCCTGAAGGATAGAAGTGAGGTTGAGCTGGACTAAGATGCACTGCAGCACTGAGAGTCTAGGTCCCCACCCCTGGTGTCCCAAGGCCACTGTGCTAAACTGATTGATCTTCATCTCAGCAGGCATAGAGGGGGAAGGACTGTCCTTGCCCATATTGGCCATGAGGCATAGAAGTTAGTTCAATGAATCACGGCCTGCTTGCCCAAAAGCAGTATGAGCAGAAGTGAGTGTGACCCTTGCATCAAAGAAAGCCGGGGCCCTGACCCCACTAGCCGCCTCTCATGTCACCAGCCAAGGCCCACAGGTGCGGCTGAGACCTGGGGCATAGCTATTAGGCACCAGATACCGGCCGACCCCCACCAGCCCAACTCATCATGCAGGGTTTGTTCCTAGAGTGCTGGCTGCAGGCCATCTCGGCCCGAGCCAGCAGTCAAAGTCAAGCCTCCCCATCCCACCCCCCTGGGGCACCCCATCCATTCTACTCATCAGCCACAGGCTACTGGGTCTCTCATCACTCCGGGGCCCAAGCAAGCAATCCAGGCAATCTTGTGGCTCTGGGACCCAGTGTGGCTCATGCAGAGCAGGCCACTAGCTCCCCGGTGAGGGACCGGTCATTGCCTGCACAGTTGCCCACTGGAGCCATACACCCAGTGGCTGAAAGTATGTGCAGCAGCGTCCAAGTGGCTGCCACCATCTTTGCACAGCCCATACCACTAGGCCACCTTGACGGGCAGCGGCACCAAGGTATCGATTCAATGACTGCAAGGTCACCAGCCTGACTCTGGAATGGCTCCCACCTCCACAGGGTCCCCCAGGACCAAGTTTGGGGGTTCGGCGTCAGGGGCCAGCTCACCCGCCAGATGGTAACGGATGGGAGAGGAGGTAAGGAGCGGCATAAAGCGAGGTCGCCGTCTTCTCCACCTTGATCACACCCACAAAAGGAAATTTTACATGCAATATTTCTGTACAAAATGACATTCTGTTTCTTGTGAGATTATTATACTGTCTCTGCTACTCCACATACACAGTAGACGCCTGGGCAGTACTGGAAATGGGTAACTGTTGATAGCAATTATTATCAAAGTGCACGCTTTGTGGCATGCTACTCTGAGTTTTGCAGCAGTCCCAATACTTGCTGCAGTTTACACTTTCTCCTGCTCTGGGCTTGCACTGTTGCTGAACTCTCACTGCAGGAAGGAACACTGTTTCTCATAGCAGTCCCCTCCAACAAACTGACACACTCTAATGATGTCGAGGGAAGCTGAGCACTAGAACCTACACCTTGTCATCAACATTTGCAATGAATAGACTGAGCAGACTTCAATGCTCATTTTGCCACCTGTAGTGTCTAACCCCACCTTCCCCCTTATTCCCATAGGGACATGTGGTGTCAAATTAGCTTGCTGATCCCTCCCCACCCTGTGACGAGTTGTGAAAGGCTGAGATGGGGTGACTCCAGTCTCTGACTGACATGGAGCTTTGGCACTGCAGGGAAGCCCCCAACGGCAAACTTTACACCTGTGCCACCAGGTGAGTGGAGTTAAGACCATGGGCAATTACTTTGCTGAATTGATGACCTCACAGGCGTCAGGGCTGTGAATTTGTCAGCTGGCAAATAGTGATTGATGGAACCCACCTGCTGAGGTCCATCTTGGAGCGATTGAGGGTGAGCACCTTTAAGTGCAGCCCTCACTGTACCTTTAGTTTTTAACACTTTTTCAAAAATAATGTGGAAAATTAGAAATAATTTTGAGGCAAAAATTAAAGGCGCAGAGACGCAATGCCCTCCGGAACAAACCACCCCGTTAAATACCATTAAATGGACTGTATGCATTCCACACTTAGGAAAGCACAAATGAGACACATTTTGTTTGATATTCTGAAGTGTGCTAGAAACAACTTTTAATAGGGTCGAAACAAATCAAGTCATTTTAATTTGTGATGCACAAATGATGACTATTCACAGAAACCTGATTTTCACACATTACTATTTGTGTGCTGTACAGCTTTATCAGTAAAACTGTTGGTCTGTGCAAATTTAAGGGCATATTTATGAGCCTCTTGTGCCACTGTTATATCACTTTTTGTGATGCAACAGTGGTGCAAACCTTGTAACCATATCAATGAGTCCATGCAAAGCCACTTTGTGTGACTTTGAATGGGCTCATAGATATGGAGAAAGGCAAGGCAGCGCAAATCACTGCGTTGCTTTACTCTGTGCAAAGGGAATGGAATTTGACGCATCCCCAGATTTACCAACCCTGGTAAACCTGAGGATGTGCCAAAATCCTACGCCTCCCCAAGTGAGGTACACCTTGTTTTTTCTTGTTTCTATGTGTGCTGCATTCTGCAGCACACATAGAAAGAGGAAACGCCTCCTAGGATTGTTATATATGTTCATTAATTTGGCCTTTGGTGGCCATATCAATGGAAAATGTGCTGTTTGTAAATGATAATGCGCTATTACACAATGCTTTAGTTACATTGAAATTAGCCCATGTCCATTAATGGTAAATAGGTCACAGACATTTGTTGTTCTAAAAAATAGGGTTGTGGTTCTAAAAGCTTTAGGAAGCACTGCTTTATTGTACACCATTGACTTACAGATCTAAATATGAAAGCAAGATTAATCATTTGCTTCACATGAAGCTTCTTGCTATACAGCGACTTGTGGATTTGCCAGTGTAACCAGTACTGAAACTATAAGGCACTATTCTTAAATTAAGTGTGATTATGAATAAGCAAGCTTTGAAAAAGTTTGTTTACTGGAGTACAATGTATGTTGGCTGTGTTCTGAACCTACTCTTTGAGACCACCATCTGCAACATCTCTTCCCTACAGGCTCTTTTTTTAACTACATCTTCTTTGCTTGTCTAGGCATTAGGCTGTCCCTTGTTCACATTAGTCCTCTTTAGACCAGACACCCTAGTGGCGAGAGTCTGAATCTCCTACTTCAGATCCATCACATGTCTCAGGAACACTATGGGGGTTATTCTAACTTTGGAGGAGGTGTTAATCCGTCCCAAAAGTGACGGAAAAGTGACAGATTTACCACCAGCTGTATTACGAGTCCATTATATCCTATGGAACTCGTAATACGGCTGGTGGTATATCCGTCACTTTACCGTCACTTTTGGGACGGATTAACACTCCTCCAAAGTTAGAATAACCCCCTATATTTCTCTAAAAGGGACATAAATTTGTTCAAAATTTTGCCTGATCACTTGTTAAGTGATTTGTCTGGCTCCGTTCAAGGGATCACACGGTAGACAAGTACTTCTGCACCCAACTGTGGTGGTGGAGGTTGTTTCTCATTGGTGTCTTGTGATCCACCTACAATGCCTCTGCAAAGTACAACCCTTTCAATCCTTGAGTTTTGGGGTAATGAGGGTAAACAGTCACAGGCTTCCCAAGGAGGTGGTCTGGCTCAAAAAAACTCAGAAATCAACAGCCAGCCACAAGACACAATAACATAATATTCACTCCAGTGCTTGTCTGTTATGGAGATAGAAATTAATCTATTTATATAGTATTGTCATAAATTATGTTCTAACAGTGAGGCATTGCACATCCATCTCCTTCCCGGCAAATCAACTCCCTCCCGGGTATGGTTGAGATCCTGCTATTAACATTTCCACTACGCCAAGGGAATAGCCAGAAAATTAAAATAACTCCCACTGTGAACCATACCTAAAATCACACTGAGAACGCAAAGGCAAACCAGACCCTCTTTAGAAGATTTCTAGCTACCTTTTCTTCCTCCTTTCAATGATCTATCCATTCATGGTCTCACCCTTCCAGCTATCCATCCATCAGTTCATTCTTTCTTTGATCTTTCCATCCACTCATCCATCAACTATAGTTTCTGCAAACCATCCATCCTTTCGCTGTTTCATACATACATCATTCTTTTGCCCAGTGGCGGTTTTCCTATTTGGGCTCCATGGCTATGCCCCCCTGCTTTGTTATACCAAGAGTGAATAATAATATTTTATTCATTCTTGGTATAAAAAGAAAATGTCATCTAGCAACAACCCGAAACAGCTCTGCTAGAGAGGATGTCTGATGTCTGGCGCAGGTGCACAAAGGTTTCTGCACCAGCCATCAGAGATTATCCAGGGCTGGTAAAACCTCCAGCTCTAGCCTCAGACCCTGGCATGCCTCAGTGTCTCCCAATCTGTGACGTGGAAAAAGCTTCACAGATTAAGTTAGCCACAGGATTTTCAGGCTTAAGCCCTGCAGTGTCTGTGGCTAGATGTCACTCAGCCAGTAATCCTACCCGTTCCCAACTCATCACAGAGTTGGGAAACCATGTGGTGAATGAGACTGACAACTCAAATCTGTGACTGTGTAGGTTTGAGGTTTCAGTTTCAAGTGACTGAAGCTGAAAGAAGCAGCAGGAGGCCAAACGGGACCTGCACAGACAGCAAGGTACGTGAAAAATGCTTTTAAATACTGGGTATGTATGTATGAGAGTTTGTGTTCATCAGAGAGTGTGTGTATATGTAAGCAAGTTTGTGTGTCTATGTGCATATGTGTGAGTAAAAGTGAGAGTTTCAGTAAAGAAGTGCGTCAAAGGGAGGAGAATGAATGCCAAGAAGAGTGAGTACGAGTGAGAATGAATGAGTGAGGGAGAATGACAGGGAGTGTAACTGAATGTTACTGTGTCTGAGTGAGTGAAGTCTGAGTGAGTGTTAGTGTGTCAGAGAATGAGTGAGCAGAATGAGTCAGTGTGAGAGTCAGGCTGAGTAAGAATGTGTCTGAGTGACTTTGAGTCAGAATGAGTGTGAATGAGTACATCTGAGTGAGCAAGAGTAAATCAGAATGGGTGTGACTGAGCAAATCAGTGAAAATGAGTGAGATTCCGTGTGAATGACTGAGGCTGACTATGAAAAAGTAAGACTGAGTCACAGTGAGACTGAGTGAGTCAGGATGACTGAGATTGAGTGGGACTAAGTGTGAATGAGTGATACTGATTGAATATGAGTGAGTCACAGTGAGATTGAATCAGAATTAGTAGGACTGAGTGAATTGGGGAGGACAAGTGAGTTTTGAAGAGAATCAGAGAAATCAGGTGAGCATTAGTGAGACTAAGCAGGATTGAGTGAGTCTGAGTGAGACAGTGAAACTGAGTGAGTCTCAGTGAGATTGAGTGAGTCAGAGTAACATTTTGTGAGTCAGAATGAGTGAGGCTAAGTGAGAATGAGTGTAACTCATTCAGTACGAGTGCGCCACAGTGAAATTGAGTGAATTAGTTTCAGTGGGACTGAGTGAATCAGGGAAAATGAGTGAGTCATGGGAAGACTCAGGAAACTAGGTGAGAATGAATGAGACTTAGTGAGAATGAGTGAGTCAGTGTGGGACTCAGTGAAACTGAGACTAAGTGAGTCAGAGTGAGAATGAGTAAATCTGAATTAATAGAAGGAGTGAGTCACAGTGAGAATAGGTGAGACTGCATGGGTCAAAAAAACTGAGTCAAAGTAAGTAAAAGTGACTGCAAGTGTGAATGAGAATAAATAACTGAGTCATAGTGAGAATAAGTGAGAGATTAAAACTGACTGCAGCAAGTGTGAGTGAACCACCCCAGATACTTCAAGTAAGTGAGCCAGTCTTGTTCACTGGAATTCAAGCCACAGATTACGCCCCCAACATTTAATGGTCACCTATTGCCACTGCTTTCACCTATCAATGTGTATCCATATATCTATCCATCTTTCCACCCATCAATCCATTCTCTCTTCCTTCCTCCGTCTTTTCACTTTTTTGTCCATTCTTCTATAACCCAGACTTTCACTTATCGATTCTTTCACTCTTCAGTCTATTCTTTCACCTGTTCTCTGTCTTCCTTCTATCCATTATTTAACCCTTGCATTTTGTCCATCTTTTCACACTGCCATCTATTCACCATTTCTTCCTTTCGCCCTCCCATCCTACCTTTCAGGGCTTCCCGCTTTAGTGATGATTCAGTCTTCCTCTCCTCATTGGCAGCAGACAGCTCCAATCTCTTGTGTCCCCTGCATACAGTACATGATTATAGCTCACTCGAGAACTGTGCAGAGATAACTTGCAGTGTGTCCCTTAAGCTCTGGGAGGCTGGCTGTCGGCAGACAACGGCCATGGTGACATAGCAGTCTTTTGAGTGCTCAGTGAGCACTCATTGGTCCTGAAGAACTTGCAAAAAACAGGGCGTTGTGGATCCCAATTTCCAGATATGGGATATGGATCCACTGTCTAAGGCCTCAAAGCCAGCTTGGGTTGATTCCCTTTAAATAACATTTCCAGGTTGCTCACCAGAGAGAGCCTGTGGGCAAAGTGAGGGCTCTCACAAGAGGAAGCAATGGGGTTGGCTCCATGCAGGGATATCCAAACCCAGGCACAATGAAATGTGAGTTCTCCGCATCTGGTGTCAGCCTTCCTGCAGTAATGAGAGATAGACAAGTGAAGACAATAAATTCTGTTTTCACGCGCTCCATGCGTTTCTCAATTTGGATTGTTCTGTATGTATTGTTCCATATGTTTACACGGTGTTACTATGCCCCACTCTGCATCTGGGTACAGGATTCCTTTAGTAACACCAACATGCTAGGTACTTGTAACATACATGCACAGTATTTTCTCCTTTTAAACAAACATGAAAAGAAAACAAAAAGATGACAAATCAGAAGGAAATTTGTGAGAGGAACACTTAAAGAAGATGTATGAGGAGATGAGAAAACTTGATCTATTCAGTGAGTCTTTGTGGCTCTGGGATACTCGCTAAAATGTCTCAAATGTCCTTGACCTCTGAGTCCGATCAACACAACTGGATCAGTGTCTGCTACCATGTTGTGGTATCATCATTTCTTCATCTCTGTTCTGAATTGGGACCGACCTGGAGCTTTGTGATACGTGTGGAAAATGGATATATTTTCAACGATACACTGACCAGCACTTTCAGCTGTGTCTATAGTCTTTTGTTTGAAAGATACATAATATGTGTTTTTTGATCTGTGATCGACCTGATTTTCCAATTTGCTCTTGATGCATAAGTGCCAATAAGCCTTCGCAAATGTCCACTTTTTTTGCGTTACTTCTCTTGTCTGTATGTCTTCATCTTTTTTTTTAGTATGTGGTCTCTCAAAGATAGCTCTTTCAAGTGCGTAACTGCAGTGTATGATTATTTTTGGTTGCTTGCGTATTGCCCCTGTTCTGCCTTTTCTCATGTTCTGCCTTACCAACATGGTAGAGAAATGCACATTTTTCAGACAATAAGGGCGCCAGGACCCTGTCTCGTTGTGCTATGTGATTTGCTGCTACACGCCTGGAGAACTTGAACAAGAGCAGCTGTATTGGTCTGAGTTTTACCTCTGCATGCTGCAGGGTTTCTTAAGAGATCCTCTCTATCATATCATTTGCTGATGGCAAAGAATTGTCCACTTCCAATGTCGAAACTCCAAGTGTACTGTAAAGTTCTTTAACTCTAAGCCTCAAAATGTAACGTAGGGGCCATCGTCTCCCAGTGCTACTTCTGAACCATTCCATAATGCAAGGATTTTATCTAGCAAATAGGTGAAATCGTTTGCAAAAAATGTGGGTAATAAATTAATTTGTACTTTCGTTTATTTTTTTTCTGCAAAATTTGCCTTATCCGAGCTGTGTTTGTTGTGGATTCTGATCCCTGCTAAGCTGATGCTGACGGATCTTTGGGGAGTACCCGACATTCAGTTTACCCTCTGCCTGCCACTAATCTAAGTATGTGTGCAGGACCCTCGGATGATCAGGCATTTGCAGATCTGACACAGGATTTGCAAACTCATTCTGTAAATTATCTGGCATCTTTGTGATTCTCATATTGAATAACTTCTCACACAAGATGGAGGCCATGCAATCGAAGGATGTTGAAGGGGATGCTCTGCCTATTCTACCAGGCTGCCTCCTTAATGGTACGTAGGCCACACTTCTGCTAAAGGTTCCTTTTTGTGTGTTTTAGGTCACAACCACCTTACAGCTCCTGGCACATTTGTTTTATCTCAGCTCTGTCTCCATTTATACATCTATGACATTTTCGAAATGCGCAAATGGTGATTTAACTATCATACGTCTTGCTGTATAATATAAGCACGACACTTTTATGCCTCTTGACAGATACTGAATTGAAATCAGATACATGGAAGAAAAATGTTCCTCATCTAAATCACAAAATACTTTTTAAGACTTCACACAAGGCCTGAAAAGGTGCATAAAGCATCCTTCCAAATGCCTGAGCTGAAACAGTGATGGAACACGCATCTCTGAGAGACTGTAAATGTCCCTTAAATATTGCTGCATACAAAATTAGATGAAATATAATTGAGAGGTGATTTGCACTGTGTGTTAGCATTTTCTATGCTGTAGACATAGTTTATGTTACTCAAACACTGGAATTTGAAGTTGTGCAGTAAACACGGCACTCCCTACATTCTTTCCCAGGTAAGTTTAAAACCTGCTGAAAGTTACTAATGTAAAAATGCCTAGTTAAAATTGGCGCTTGTGGGTTTTGGTGTGTTAAGTATTATTGCAGGCAAAACGCAGAATAAGTCTTAATTGTCACGCATGACAATTCCAAATACCTCGGTCCGTTACTAGCCATTTTTTAGGGGGCCAGGTTACATGCAGTGAGAGGTGTTTTTCAGCCTGTTAGTGCCCCAGCTCAATACAGCAGTCGAGTCAATCGAATGGGAACATCACGTAAAAAGATGCATTTTTCTAAACTCCGAATGAGAAAGGGAATTTGCACAAATAAAGTAGAACAGTACAATAAAAGATAACCTTGGGCTGTAAGAGACAATTTCTGCAGTACAGATGCAAGCAGATACAATTGCCCCTAGGCTATAGTTGATACGGTCTATATGAAGCTCCCTGGTTCTGCATTGTTTAGTGGTTTATTTGGCAGCTTAAAAAACGTTTTACAGAATTATCACACCCCTTAATTCCGAAGTCGTATGCATTTATTACTGCATCCGTCACCAGGGCATTGGTGATGAGAGCATAATATAGTTTATTTGCATAGTATTCTTACACATGAAGTATGTCCACAATGAAGTTCCCTTACAATGAGGTTATCATTCCATTATCAGTAATATATATAGTACACCCCCAGGTGCAGGACTGACATTGAAGAGAGTGTCCAGTAGTTCTAGTCATTCTTATTAAGCACAATCTGCTAGATCCACCACATTGTGAAGCCATTTTTAGGGTCTTTTTAGGGTCCCCATCATCTAACACTACTAACACCAGGGAGAGAGGAAAGATTGTATTTATTTCAATTACTGTCATTGAAAAGGAGATGCCTTTAGTCAGTTATAGAATAAGGGCTTATGTAGGGTGACCAGATTTTGAGGAGCAAAAACCAGGACAGGTCAGATATAAAAGAAGGACAAACAACTTTACTCTCACTTTTATATCTGGCCTGTCCCGTTTTTTGCGTAGCTTTGTGAATGTGTGCCTCTACATGTGTGTGTGTGTATATATATATATATATATATATATATATATATATACACACACACGCACACACAAACACATATTTACAAGACTACATGTATAAAATTAGCTATGGCTTGACCTTACACCCTGCACCCGGAACTCCCCCCACCCACCTCTCTCTACTTCCCAGTCCCAGTTTGTCTCTCTGCTGGAAGCAGACAGGGGACTGTGTTGCCTGACAGTAGCAGATAAATGACTTTAATTATTGCATACTTTTTAGGCATCTGTTGAAGGAGAGCATACCTTCAATTTATGCTTCCCTAGATAATCTGACTTTTGTCCCAAAAACCGGGACATTTGTTTAAAATTAAGAGAAGAGTCAGGACACCGTGACAGTCCTCTAAAAACCAGGACTGTACGGGGAAATCCGGGACGTCTGGTCATCCTAGGCCAGTGGTCTCCAAACTTTTTAAAGCCGCCCCACAGTTGAAAAAATAAAAATCATTTGGGTCCCCCTCAGAATTTTTCACAATTATTTCATAAAGATTGCAATGTTTAAATATGTCTAGACCTATTTAAAAATTGCAGTTAAGTACTGTTACCCTTTTACATATGCAAGAACATGCTTCTGCTTAAAACAAAAGCCTGTTATCTGTATAATGCTTCTTTTAGCAAGAATCTGCCCCCCCTCCCTCCTTGGATCACTTGAGGCCCCCATAGGGGGGGCCCGCCCCCTAGTTTGAAGACCTCTGCCCTAGGCTTATGCCAACTTTCAAGTAAGTTAATTTTCTTCCACTGCTGCACTACATTCATAGACCTCTCTGCTGAGAGGATGTCATGTCTGGTTCACCATCTACATCTCTCTTTGAAAAGACCTGCACTTGTTCCTGTACATCCAAATGACAACTGCAGCTAGAATCTTTCCATGGCACATATTAAAAAGAAAGGGCACAATCTTGAATTGCAATACTGCTTTATTTTAGATACCAAAAGCATACCAAAAAGTGATGCATGGTATGCTCAAATTAATCTCAGCCACTGCCAATCACTCAGGCTGCATCCAAGTCCATCATTATTTTGCACAGCATGCCTCCACAGTTTGGTTGCAGCTGTATGAAAATCAGTCCTAACCCTTCTCCAATTGGAACAGTTCAGCCTGACCTGCCAGGTCCCCTCTCCTCCAACCGGAACACATGCAACCCAAGACTGGCTTGGCCTTTATTAGGGCTCATCAGAGCAAACTCCAAGAGGACTAAAGGTGATGTTAAAGCCCATGTTATGTAAAATAAATAAAAAATGTATTGCAAGACGGTGTGCAATCTTGAACAAGTGTTGATTGGACTTGTTCTTGCTAATAATTGAAGAATTGCAATGGACCTTGTCCAACCAAGAAGAAGAAATTACACAAATCAAAGTAGATGTGACCAAACGCTTGGAAGCAGCTGAAAGGCAGAAAGTATTGGATGGCATCAATGTCATATTGGATATATACAAAAAGGAAATCAATGATAGGAAAAATTGAACAACTCAAAAAAACCAATATTGATTATAAACTAAATGAAGTCTACGCTTGTGTTGCAGTTTAATGTACGAGAAAAACAACAAAAATCCACAGTAGAAACTTCAGGAGACAGCGGTATTCCCAAAGATGAGGTTAAAGGCAGTGCAAATTGTGCCAATAAAAGCAACATTAATAAGCAAAATGTGGAGACATGTAGCAGCATAGGACAAGAAAATACAGTCAACTCTTTGTTGTGAGGTCCCGCAGCAAACAACAAAGTAGAAACATCCAATGGAAGTGAAAAGTCAGGAGGCGAGAAGGAAAAAGAAAAAGACAAAGCAAGGAGAAGAGGAACTTACAAAGTCAAGCAAATGTTTAGTGATAAACACCTCTAACATGTATCTCAAAATCAGAGGGAAATATTGGAAAAGGCACATCATTTGATCCTATGCACCACACTAATCAATGTGAGACAGACTTATCTGTATTTAAATTTATGAGAATTATTTGTTTAAAATATTTTTTCAAAATATTGGAAGTATGTAGGCAAACCTCTGAAGCTCCACTGAGCAAAGAATTCAAACTATAGGGTACATTTGTGGGCATGTGACTTCCTAATTTTAGGCTAAGGTGACACATAATAGGGGCAGTGACATCTACTACCGTCATAGGTCAACTCAAATCTTTTGACTCAGTCACGAGTAATAGGATTATCAAATCAAACGATGAGAACTAACAGCCATAAAAACAACAATATTCAGTGAGGAATCAGTAATTTACATGCACCATGACCTGTGTGGTCATGACTCGCCACACAAGTTTAATAATGTTTTCCCACACCCTTAGTTGTTTCAGATCCTTTAAGTCAGAATTCAAACTTGTCAAATATTTAGTATAGCGCCTAATTTCTTTACTCTTGTCTGAGATAAAATTGCAATAAATGTTGCACCTTAAGCAACCAACAGACTCTGCCTGCTTTTGCTAAAAGGATGTGTAGGAGGCTGGCCTGGTTTGTAGTGGGTACCAAGGGGTACTTACACTCTGCACCATGTCCAGTTATCCCTTATTAGTGTAGAAGAGGTGTTTCTAGCAACTTAGGCTGATAGAAGGTAGCTATAGCTGAGCAGCTTAGGCTGAACTAGGAGACATGCAAAGCTCCTACTATACCACTGGTGTCATATGCACAATATCATAAGAAAACACAATACACAGATATACTAAAAATAAAGGTACTTTATTTTTATGACAATATGCCAAAAGTATCTCAGTGAGTACCCTCAGTATGAGGATGCCAAATATACACAAGATATATGTACACAATACAAAAAAAGATGCAGTAATAGCAAAAGGAAGTAATGCAAGCAATGTATAGTCACAATAGATTGCAATGAGAGCACATAGGTATAGGGGCAACACAAACCATATACTCCAAAAGTGGAATGCGAACCACGAATGGACCCCAAACCTATGTGAGCTTGAAGAGGGTCGCTGGGACTGTAAGAAAACAGTGAGGGTTAGAAAAATAGCCCACCCCAAGACCCTGAAAAGTAGGTGTAAAGTGCACCTATATTCCCCAGAGAGCACAGAAGTCGTGATAGGGGAATTCTGCAAGGAAGACCAACACCAGCAAGGCAACAAAGGTGGATTTCCGGACGAGAGTACCTGTGGAACAAGGGGACCAAATCCAAGAGTCGCGACAAAGTCGAGATTGGGCAGATGCCCAGGAAATGCCAGCTGAGGGTGCAAAGAAGCTGCCACCAGATGGTAGAAGCTGTGGATTCTGCAAGAACCAAGAGGACTAGGAACTTCCCCTTTGGAGGATGGATGTCGCACGTCGTGAAGAAGCTTGCAGAGGTCTTCCCACGCAGAAATACTGCAAACAAGCCTTGCTAGCTGCAAGGGTCGCGTTTAAGGTTTTTGGATGCTGCTGTGGCCCAGGAGGGACCAGGATGTCGCCAATTGTGTGAGGAGACAGAGGGGGCACCCAGAAAGAAAGGGAGCCCTCACAAAAGCAGGCAGCACCCGCAGAAGTGCCGGAACAGGCACTATGAAGAGGAGTGAACCAGAGCTCACCCGAAGTCACAAAAGGAGATCCCACGACGCCGGAGGACAACTCAGGAGGTTGTGCACTGCAGGTTAGAGTGTCGGGGACCCAGGCTTGGCTGTGCACAAAGGAAATCCTGGAAGAGTGCACAGGAGCCGGAGCAGCTGCAAATCACGCGGTACCCAGCAATGCAGTCTAGCGTGGGGAGGCAAGGACTTACCTCCACCAAACTTGGACTGAAGAGTCACTGGACTGTGGGAGTCACTTGGACAGAGTTGCTGAGTTCCAGGGACCACGCTCGTCATGCTGAGAGGGGACCCAGAGGACCAGTGATGCAGTTCTTTTGGTGCTTGCGGTTGCAGGGGGAGGATTCCGTCGTCCCATAGGAGATTTCTTCAGAGCTTCTAGTGCAGAGAGGAGGCAACCTACCCCCACAGCATGCACCACCAGGAAAACAGTTGAGAAGGCGGCAGGATCAGCGATACAAGGTTGCAGTAGTCGTCTTTGCTACTTTGTTGCGGTTTTGCAGGCGTCCTGAGCAGTCAGCGGTCGATTCCTTGGCAGAAGGTGAAGAGAGAGATGCAGAGGAACTCTGATGAGCTCTTGCATTCGTTATCTAAAGAATTCCCCAAAGCAGAGACCCTAAATAGCCAGAAAAGGAGGATTGGCTACCTAAGAAGGAGGATAGGCTAGCAACACAGGTAAGAGCCTATCAGAAGAAGTCTCTGACGTCACCTGCTGGCACTGGCCACTCAGAGCAGTCCAGTGTGCCAGCAGCACCTCTGTTTCCAAGATGGTAGAGGTCTGGAGCACACTGGAGGAGCTCTGGGCACCTCCCCTGGGAGGTGCAGGTCAGGGGAGTGGTCACTCCCCTTTCCTTTGTCCAGTTTCGCGTCAGAGCAGGGCTGGGGGATCCCTGAACCAGTGTAGACTGGCTTATGCCTTCCTGGGCCAAGCTTGGCTGGACCCCAGGAGGGCAGAAACCTGTCTGAGGGGTTGGCAGCAGCAGCAGCTGCAGTGAAACCCCGGGAAAGGTAGTTTGGCAGTACCCGGGTCTGTGCTAGAGACTCGGGGATCATGGAATTGTCTCCCCAATGCCAGAATGGCATTGGGGTGACAATTCCATGATCTTAGACATGTTACATGGCCATGTTCGGAGTTACCATTGTGATGCTGTACATAGGTAGTGACCTATGTACAGTGCACGTGTGTAATGGTGTCCCCGCACTCACAAAGTCCGGGGAATTTGCCCTGAATGATGTGGGGGCACCTTGGCTAGTGCCAGGGTGCCCACACACTAAGTAACTTAGCACCCGACCTTTACCAGGTAAAGGTTAGACATATAGGTGACTTATAAGTTACTTAAGTGCAGTGGTAAATGGCTGTGAAATAACGTGGACGTTATTTCACTCAGGCTGCAGTGGCAGGCCTGTGTAAGAATTGTCAGAGCTCCCTATGGGTGGCAAAAGAAATGCTGCAGCCCATAGGGATCTCCTGGAACCCCAATACCATGGGTACCTCAGTACCATACACTAGGGAGTTATAAGGGTGTTCCAGTATGCCAATGTGAATTGGTGAAATTGGTCACTAGCCTGTTAGTGACAATTTGGAAAGCAAAGAGAGAGCATACCCACTGAGGTTCTGGTTAGCAGAGCCTCAGTGAGACAGTTAGTCATCACACAGGGAACACATACAGGGCATACTTATGAGCACTGGGGCCCTGGCTGGCAGGGTCCCAGTGACACATACAACTAAAACAACATATATACAGTAAAATTTGGGGGTAACATGCCAGGCAAGATGGTACTTTCCTACAGGATGTCTAATGCAAGACGGTTCTGAAGAACCATCAAACGTACCACAACCATTTCTGTGTCCATGAGAAGCAGTGCCACAGAAAAATCTGTTAACATTTTGTCCACAATCGTTGACAGTTTTCTTATTTTCATGTTATCCAGAACAACTCCTACAGAAGGAATAATTGCTCCAAATATATCTCAAATTATTTTTGAATAGCTTGCCCTTTTTGATCTTGGTCTTAAGTTCTCATGAGTATCAGTTGTGTTGTCAGTCTGGTACATTTTAGGGAAACCACTCCCAGATAACTAGTCCTATACTATCCCCTAGGGAGACAATAATAGGCATTTCTTCCGCAAATATACACCAGGAATCACATGATATTGTCCATTCAGCGTAAAGTCCCATATATTTCTAAATAGAAATACATGTCTGCATTCACTCGTTCCCACAAACTTAGGCCCAAATTTAAGAGGACCTAGTGCCTTCTTGCGCTACATTAGCATAATTGTTATGACTCTAATGTGGGTCAATGAGGCCAAATTTGCCGCACCAGATTTACAAAGTGGCAAAATGCATGCACTGTGCCACTTTGTAACACCTTGCTCCACATTATGCCTGCGCCAGGCATAATATTTGCAAGGGGGGTATTCCCCCGTTAGGGGGACAATAAAAATGATGCAGTCGAATCTTTGAGATTCCACTGCATCATTTTTAGCAGCTATCTTTAATGCCTGCACAGAGCAGGCATTATAAGGGGGCACACCATTGGGCCCCTATGTACCTTGCAGGATTAGCTCTAACATTGTTGGCGCTAATCCTGCAATGTACTACAGTAGCGTAAACAATTATGATGCCATTGTCCCTAGCCTGCTTTATCTCTTTTACCCTATTGTCTGCTTCTGGGAGAGTCCTCCTTAGACTTGACTCTCCTGCCACAGCCACCTCTTTCTCCTCATAGAGGATTATCAGGCTTCTCCTCAAATTCAGCAGTTAGAGGAATACTTGAATCTGGATATTCACCAGTTTGTACTGTCTTTACATTTGCAGTCTCTTGCTCATTCTGTCACTTGCTCTTCTTGAGACTGTACAGGTTTCTGTCTGTACAGTTTATCATCCAAAGGATATGGCACTTTGCAAGTGTGGCTGGCATGGATCCAGTTTGGAACTCCAGGACACTTCATAGCAGTCGTCGCTACTAAGATAACCTGGAAAGGTCCCTTCCACCAAGGTTCCAAGCAAGACTTGCGCACATGCTTTGTGATTGATACCCAATCACCAGCCCGAAGACTGTGACACTGATCTTGGGATTGTGGGATGGCTGTAGCTTCCACCTGGTGAGGCAAAAAGTAAACCACATCACCTAGACCCTTGCAGTAATCCAGCACCAAGTCATCAGTTATGCTTGCTAGTGTATTTGCAGGAACAGCTGGCAGTCTCATGGCTCTGGCCATTAGTATTTCATGAGGCAAGAGACAAGTCTTTCTTTCAGGTGTACTTTGCATGCTCATCAGAACCAGTGATAAAGCATTAGGCCATTTCAGAGAAGTAGATGCACACATTTTTGCCAGGCGAGTTTTCAAAGTACCATTCATGTGCTCCACCAATCCAGAAGCTTCAGGGCGGTAACTACAGTTCAGCTTCTGCTCAATGTTTAACGCTAAACATAGCATTTTTATCACCTCATTCATTATTGAATTGACCTCCTCTATTTGATTCTAAAGAGGCCGGAAAACCACATCTTGTGATCAACTCCTTATGTAATAGCTTTGCTACTGTGAGGCTTTCATTTCTACGTGTATGGTAGACTTCAATCCAATGACTAAATATACAGACAATCACCAACACATAGCTCAAAACACCACACATAGGCATTTCAATGAAATCTATCTGCATTCTATTAAATGAACCACCTGATCTTCCAATGTGACTCAAATTGCTCAAACAGTTCTCTTTCCCCCATTAATTTGCTGATATGTAATGCATCTGTGACAGGAAACTGTCAAAATTTTGGATTGAACCAAGATTGCTTAAATGTTCAACTCATTGCATCTCTGCCAATGTGAGCTTGACCATGATAGCATCTAGCCATTTTTGTTAGAATACAGTTTGGCAAGACTACCTGCCCTTCATTTGAAAGCCATTTGAAAGCCAAATTTTATCAATTTCCCTTTGATTACAACACAATCTTATCCAGCTTCTTTTTTAATCTTCTGGAACCTCATATTGTAATCTTTTAATTTCTTCCCAAGTGTCAACCATCGTTAACCGAAAACTCCGACTTGTCTCATCAGTACTTGCTACATTTTCCCATTCTTCATTGAAGGTGGCACAATTCAGTGCACACTATCTGGCAATTGTATATGCATAGGCATTACCCATGGAGATAAAATCATTTGCTTTTTGATGTGCAGTACATTTCACAACTACCATTTTCTCAGGTAATTGTAAGGCTTCTAACAATTCATGAATCTTGTCCCCGTTTCTATTGGGGGAAACGGAATAGGTCGCAAAACCTCTCTGGGACCACAAATGCCCAAAGTAATGCTCAACACCAAATCCAAAATGACTGTCTGTAAAAATTGTAATTTTAAGTTGTGTTGAAATACAGCATACTCTAGTAAGAGCAACCAATTCAGCCACTTGTGCAGAAAATACTCCTTGAAGTCGTGCAGTTTAGAGTATACCAGAGATAGTGCACACAGCATAACCAGCTCTCAGTTGTTCCTGCATTGTCTCTTAAACAGGTACCATCAACAAAAAATATTTGATCATTTTTCTCTAATGGAGTATCCTGAATATCAGGTCTGGGTTTGGTGCACAGTTCAGTAACATCCAGGCAGTCATGTTCTTTTACATTTTCAGATTCAGCAGTCTCTATAGGTAACAAGGTAGCAGGATTAAGTACCCTATACCTTCTCAGGGATAGATTTGGAGATCCCAAAATCAACAACTCATAGTGAGTCAACCAAGCATTTGTCAGATATTGAGTCTTGGTCCTGGTGAGCAATAACTCAACTGAGTGAGGAACCAGAACAGTTAAAGGATGTCCCATCACAATGCTCTCACTTTGTGCAAGGTTAACACCAACCGTAGCCACCTGTTTCAGGCAGCCCGATAAAGCTGCAGCAACCGGATCAAATGTAGCTGAAAGATATGCTAGAGGACGATTTACGCCGGGTGTATCTGTGTTAGGACAGAAAGAGCACAACAATCACGTTCATGAAAATATAGTGAAAATGGTTTAGTGTAGCAGGCATTCCAAGAGCTGGTGGTCTGCACAGACTCTCTCTCAGCTCATTAAAAGTTTTCATACAAGCTTTGTTGAACAGAACCGGATTAGTAATGCCTTTGTGGGTCAATCTTTGCAATGGCTTAGAAATGTTAGAAAACCTGGGAATCCATTGGCAACAGTAACTCACTATTCCCAAAAAATATCCTGACATCTCTTTGAGTAACAGGAGGGTTCATTTCCAATATAGCAGTACTCTTTCTCTGGACACTTTCCTTGCACCTTTCTGTATTTGATGTCCCAAATATTTCACCTCTTTTTGACAATACTGTAGTTTTGCTGGAGACACTTTGGGGGTTATTCTAACTTTGGAGGAGTGTTAATCCGTCCCAAATGTGACGGTAAAGTGACGGATATACCACCAGCCGTATTACGAGTTCCATAGGATATAATGGACTCGTAATACGGCTGGTGGTAAATCCGTCACTTTTCCGTCACTTTTGGGACGGATTAACACCTCCTCCAAAGTTAGAATAACCCCCTTTATGTCCATTTTCATCCAGATGATTCAATAAGGCAATAGTATCTTGCTTGCATGCTTCTCGTGTCTATGAAGTAACCATTAAGTCACAAATGTACTGAGCCAATGTATATTGGAAATGCATTTCCAATGATTCTAAATTCTTTTCAACACCTGATTAAAATTTGACTGGGATTTTTAAAAGCCTTGAGGCATTCTATACCAGGAATACGTATGATTGCAGAGTTTAAAACAGAAGAGAAACTGGCTATCCTCATGTAGATGCACTGAGAAAAATGCTTGTGACAAGTCCACTACTGTGAGCCATTCTGCGTCACATGGAATTTGGAACAAGATCACTGCTGGATTAGGTACCACTGCAAAAAGAACAAGTGATCGATGGAATGCTGAACAATGTCAAACATTCATCCCCAGTACAGAGATCTGGGCCTAAATCCATCGATTTTTTGCCACCCATGCCATTACAGTTCGGACCCAGCCATATGCAAATCAGTCTTGACCCTGTTCCCCATGGGAACAGTCCAGCCCAAACTGCCAAGCCAGGTCCTCTCTAGAATGTAAATAAGCATCCTAGGACCGGTTTCAGGGTATCACCCTTCATCAGCTAGGCTAGCTTGACTCCAGTGGCATGGGGAGCAAGGGACCCACGTCTGGGCATACCCTTCCCACATGGGGCAGCAAATGCAATAAGAACAAGTGGTGGACCACTGGACAACATTTGACCACTATGTCATACATTTTACTCAAATCCTGAACTAGCCGAACTTTTCTACTAGGTTTTAACAAACCCATAATAGGAGAATTACATGGGCTGCTCGGCACTTCTTTCAAAACCTCTTGCTCAACAAAGTCTGCAATTACAGGAGTATCTCCTTCAATTACATCTGATATTGGGGAGTTTTTGGAAAAACTGCATTAGGTTTGACTGTGACTTTGACTGGTTCCACACCTTTAATTAGACCAGTATATTTTTTAGAAAGATCCCACACTTTTAAAATAACTTTATCTTGTAGGTCACTTGGCAAGTCCAGTACTGTAAATACAGGGAAAAGAGTAATCAATGGGCACACTTCATTCATCGTCACTGTTTGAATGGTAATTCTATCATTTGTGGAAGTAATCGAACATTTTAGCTCGCACAATAGATCTCTTCCCTTGACTTGAGTCACAGACTGCAAATTTGCAAATGCCTTCAAAATTACAAATTTTAACAGGAATCGGCTCAGTATTCAGATTTGTCAGGTGTAGATTCCCTACTTCTACAAGCTGTACTTTTCTCCCTGAAAGTGACTGTTAGACTTGGCATCATTGGCATGGTCTCCCCTAACGTTTTGTCTCTACTTCCTAGGTTGTATCTGTGTGCTGGACTCTGTTCTTTTTGTTTTTTGTTTGCTCTGGACACTTTACCACTACTGACCAGTGCTAAAGTGTAAGTGTTCCCTGTATGAATCATATGCTTGTCCATGATTGGCATATTTGATTTATTAGAGGTGTCCAGGGCCTGTAAATCAAATGCTACTAGTGGGCCTGCAGCACTGGTTGTGCCACCCACATTAGTAGCCCTGTAAACATGACCCCGACCTGCCACTGCAGTGTTTGTGTGTGCAGTTTTAAACTGTCAATTCGACTTGGCAAGTGTATCCACTTGCCAGGCCTAAACCTTGACTTTTTATATATGTAAGGCACCCCTACGTTAGGCCCTAGGTAGCCCCATGGACAGGGTGCAGTTTAAGTTAAAGGTGGGACATGTACTTATGTGCTTTACATGTCCTGACAGTGAAATACTGCCAAATTAGGCTTTCACTGTTGCAAGGCCTATCTCTCTCATAGGTTAACATGGGAGCTGCCTTTAAATATTATTAAAGCGCGGATTCACTTTAGGAGCAGATAGACGACTGGAGTTTGGGGTCTCTGAAATCAAATTTTAGAAATACATCTTTTAGTGAAGTTGTTTTTTAGATTGTGTGTTTGCAAATGCCACTTTTAGAAAGTAGGAATTTTCTTGCTTAAACCATTCCGTGACCCTGCTTTTATCTGGAATCCCTGTCTGGGTCAGTTTGATAGTTGGGCTGTTTGCACCTCTCCTCTAGACAGTGACACAAAGGGAGATGGGGTGTAGCCTGCATATCCTGATGAGCCATCTGAGCAGAAGAGAGAGGAGGAGTGGTCACTTACACCTGAAAGGGCTATACCCGCCCTCACACAATGCAATCTCCAACCCCCTGGTGTTTGTCTGGGGCCTGGCCTGGGCAAGGCAGGATCTTGAAAAAACAGACTTCTCTTTGAAGTAGGCTGAATTCAAAGGCAGAAAGGGGTGTAAGAAGAGCACCCAAACCCCCTGAAAATCAGATTACTTCTGGAACCAAGAGGAACATCTGCCAAGGAGAAGAGCTGGAAGCAGAAGGAGGAGTACTGTCCCTTTGCATCTAACTGTGCTTTGCTGGGTTGGCCTGCAGTAGCTGATTCTGCCTGTGAGAGGACAAAAACTTTTGGGTGACTTCCCACTGGTGAAGAATCTCCATGGCTTGAACTGAGCTTACCTCCTTTTGTTGAAGTCTGAAGGAAACCAAAGACTTCTCTATGCCAGCACCTGGGCTTTTTGCTGAGAGTTCTGCCTGCCAAGCGTTGCCCTAAACTGTCTCTGTGCCCTTGAAAGGTGAAGCTGGTGGAAAAGGACAGAAATCCATGTAAAGACCACCATGCGGTAACACTTTTAAAAACACCACCCGTCTGGCGGCTGATAAACTACGCGCCACAACCGCGCAGCTAAAATCGATGCTCCACCTGCATTGCGGCCGAGAGACTGACACAACGTGGCTGGAGAAACGACATGCAACACCCGCAGCGGCTGCTGTTAATGACGCAAGCCTCCACACAGCGCGGTTTCTTGACACTGTGCAACCGGATTTCAACGCAACATGGCTGGGTGTGGAAAATCAATGCACAGCGTGCCCGGAACCAAGGTGCCTGTCCAGATTGACGCATCGCTCTCTTGCAGGAGAGAAGAAACAACGCACCCCGACCTGACCAGAGAAAGAACGACGTCTGTTCTTGCTTGCGGGTGAGAAATTGACACATTGCTGGCCTTTTCCAATGCACGCTCACCCGTGCAGCTTTATTTTAATGCTACCCAGGTACTTTCTCACTGTTTTCTAAGGATAAATACTCTTATTCTTTTTCAAATTCATAACTTGACTTGTGTATGTTGGATTTTTTTAGTTTTGGTCTTGTTTTGTTTAGATAAATATTATCTATTATTCTAAACCTGTTTTGTGTCACTTTGTAGTGTTTTCACTGAGTTACTGTGTGTGGTGGTATAAATATTTACAATTTGCTTCTGAAGTTAGGCCTGCCTGCTCATGCCAAGCTACCAAGGAGGTAAGCAGGGGTTAGCTGAGGGTGATTCTCCTTTACCCTCATACATGGTGTAACCTGACTGCCAATCAAAGACCCCATTACTAACACTGGTGATCAGCGGTTGGGATTGGACTTGTATTTGTACTTGACATACAGTGATTAAGTGTACACTGCTGTTTTCAGTGCAGACCATTACGTGACCACATACTAGTTGTCTTTGTGATTTTTGCTTTTTCTATTTTTTTTTATTTTTCCCTACTTCCATATTTGGTGGTAATCCTTTATTGACTTTTGAACTTCATTGGGAACTTGTTTTTCTGCCTTTGGAACATTGCACTTTTGACCCTTCATCATGTCTCAATCTAGAGATGTATCAGCTGAAGCAGCTTTTGATTTAAGGAAACTGGAGAGCTATACAGTTTCCCAGTTGAGGCAGCTCTTTGCTTGTCCCTTTAAGGGCTCCTCCAGGAAGGAGGAGCTGCAGAAGGCAATGAGGGCCTGGGTAACAGCCAAGGAAGCTGAGGGGAACACAGAGGAGGATGAGGATGTGGAAGACCAATCCATCCACAATGGTGTAGTGGGTGGGCCTGTTATGTCCAGGGAGAGAGTCTCCAGGGCAGGTAGCAGTGTGTCATCCAAGGGTCTCACTCCTGAGGAGTTGCAAGACAGACAGGCAGAGAGAGCTCACCAGTTGAAGTTGGAGAAAATGAGGATGGCCATAGAAGAGAAAAAGTTATTGTTGGCTCATGAACTCAGCTTGAGGGAGCTGGATCAGAGGAGTCAGTCTAGTAGGGATGGTGGCAGCAGTAAAACATTGCATCCTGAGAGGAGGGTGCACAATCCTAGGGACCTTGTGAAGGATTACAAAAGGGAGGATGAGATACTGTTGTGGTTCAAGAGTTATGAGTCTGCTCTCCATATGAATCTGGTTCCTGAAGCTCATTGGGGGGTGGGTCTGTGGAAGCACTTTGAGGTAGAGGGAATGGATACTCTGACATCCTTATGGGATCCCCAGAGGCTCACTTACCTTATCATGAAGGACGCCCTGATCACAAAGTATGGTCTCACCCCTGATCAGTATAAGGACAAGTTTAGGTCCTATTAGAAGAAGGAATCCCAAACATGGTTGGAATGTGTTGATTCTTTTTGCAGGTAACTGAATGGTTGGGTGAAGGGCAGTAAGGTAACAACGTATGAGGGGCTTTACAATTTGATTGCTTAGGAGCACTTGTACAGTTTATGTTTTCCAGAGCTGCGCCAGCACCTAATTGACAGCAAGCCGACTGACCCCAGGAAGCTTGCACAGGAAGCGGACCGTTGAGATAGCACCGAGGTCCAAAAGAGGTATGGGGGACACCATGCCAAGGGTGGGCAGGGTCCCCGTCAGAAGAAGTGGGGGAAGGGTAAACAGGGGGAGTTCTCTAAAGGGCCCCAACCTAGTTCCCAGTGTAAAGAATCTCATCTCCCAGTAGAAAAGAAACCATGGATCTATACAGGGAAACCTGCACAGAAGGGGTCCCGCAAGTGCTTTGAAAGTGATCAGGAGGGTCACATGAGGGGGGACCCCAAATGTCCCAAGTGACACCGGCACCCAGTGGTGCTCAGTTATAGGGTGTGGCGAGTGTAGCACTTGGTAGGTGTTGGTTCCAGGTGGGTGGGAGCCAATTGAGATGAACCTTGTCTCACTAGAGGACAGTGAAATGGTCCAGAGGAACCTCATGCCTGATAGCACTAAGAAGTACAACCGGAGGGTGACCATCAATGGACAGAGGGTGGAGGCTCTTAGAGACACAGGAGCCAGTGTGACTACAGTGAGGAGTCACCTGGTGTCTGAAGAGCAGATAGATCCTGTGTGCTTCACCAAGTAGTTGCAGTGAACAACTCAGAGCACCTGTGCAGAGTGGCGCAGGTTCCCTTTGATTGGGGGGGGTCTCAGGCTCCTTGAAGGTAGCTGTGATTCCAACCATGCCTGTAGATTGTTTGCTTGGAAATGAACTGGAGGAATCTCCTTGGCAGGAGGTGGAATGCAGGTCATACTTGGAGAAGTTGGGTCTCCCTGGGTGGGTGTGTGTGTCTACCAGGTCTATGGCAGCCTGTCAGGGTGGTCAGGAGACCCTAGAGCATGAAAGAGTGGCCAAGGTGTCTGCCAGAAGGAGGAAGGGCAAGGGGCGTGGGAAACCAGCCCCAGAGGTTCCTACAGTCCAGGCGGAGGCCGAACCTGAAGGGGAGGCACTGGAGCCTACAGGGAAACAGGTGGCTGAACTGGTCAAGGTCTCTGAGCTGTGATAGTGGCAGCAGGAAGTGGAGCCCACCAGGGAAGCATTCTGTGAGGCACAGAAAACATGCCCTACTCTGGAGGGTTTGTGGCAGCAGGCTGCAGACAAGGCGTCTGACAAGGAGCCTGGATCACATTTGATTTACTGGGAGGATGGCCTCCTATATAACGAGCCTACGTTTCCTCAGCCTGGGTCAGCTGGTACCCCAGTGCTTCAGAGCCTTCCTACTGGGTCTGGCTCATTATGTGCCTTTAGCTGGTCATTTGGGGCAGGAAAAGACCTTTGAGTGGCTTGTCACCCACTACCATTGGCCCCAAATGTGCAGGTACTCTGCTCATAATAGGTCTTGCCCAACTTGTCAGGCAAGTGCAAGAGTGTGGGGAAATGAAAAGCTTCCCTCCAGCCTTTCCCTGTGGTTAGTACCCCCTTTGAAAGGGTTAGCATTGACATTGTGGGGCATCTGGATCCCAAGACAGCCATGGGCAACAGGTTTATCCTGGTCTTGGTGGATCATGCCACCCGGTACCCGGAAGCCATTCCTTTGTGATCGATCACTGCCCCTGTGGTGGGCCGTGCATTGATGGAGGTTTTTACCCATATGGGGTTCCCCAAGGACGTGGAGTCCAATAGGGGTACCAACTTCATACCAACTTATATGAAGTCTCTGTGGAGGGTGTGTGGGGTAATGCACAAGTTGACCACACCCTACCACCCCCAAAGCCATGGTCTGGTTGAGAGATTCAACCGCACCTGAAGGGCATGATTATGGGCCTGTCAGAGCCCTTGAGGCATAAGTGGGACATCCTCTTGCCATGCCTTTTGTTCGCTTACAGGGAGGTGTCTCAAAAAGGGCTTGGCTTTAGTCCTTTTGAGCTATTGTATGGCCTTTGAGTCTGGTAAAGGAGGCTTTGGAGAAAGCCCCTAGTAAACTCCCCCAGGATGTATTCAGTTACATGCTGGCTCTGAGAAACCAGACTGCCCGCTTCAGGAGTCTCGTACACGAGAACCTGGAATGCAGCCAGGAAGACATGAAATGCTGATATGACCAGAATACCACTCTGTTCGAGTTTCAACCTGGTCAGAAAGTGTGGGTGATGGTGCCCGTGGAGCCTAGGGCATTCCAGGGCAAGTGGACTGGACCATTTGAGGTGGTGGAGCGCAAGAGTGAAGTCGCCTACCTGGTGGACTTGTGGACTCCCAGGAATCCTTTAAGGTCCTGCATGTGAACCGGCTCTCGCCACACTTTGAGCGGACTGAATTGTCCATGCTCCTAGCAACAGATGATGTGGTGGAGGAAGAGAGTGAGCCTCTTTCTGACCTCCTGTCTGCTGGAGAGAAGGATGGGTCTGTGGAGGAAGTAAACCTCTCCCCCTCCCTGACCTCAGAGGGACTGTCGCCAGGTGTTGGGTCAGTTCACCTCACTGTTCTCCCTGATCCCAGTGGTCACAACGTTGTGTACACACGATGTAGACAGTCCTGCTGTTAAACACAAAGTTTACAGAGTGACTGACAGGGTAAGGACTATCATTAAAGATGAAGTATCTAAAATGTTAGCATTGGGGGTTATTGAGTTTTCCAGCAGCCCTTGGGCCAGCCAAGTGGTTTCAATCCCAATGCCTGCTGCTCCCTGGTGCCACTACAGAACTCTGTGAGGATTACCAGGGACTCTATGCAGTCACCAAAACTGATGCACACCCCATCCCCCGAGATGAGGAGGTCATTGACCAGTTGGGAGCTGCCAAATACATAAGTATGTTTGATCTTACCTCTGGGTACTGGAAGATTGCCCTAACTGAGGGGGCTAAGGAGAGGTCTGCATTCTCCACACCAGATGGGCACTACCAGTGCAGGGTGATGCCCTTTGGGATGAAGAATGCCCCTGCCACCTTTCAGAGGTTGGGCAACCAGGTGTTGGCTGGGCTGGATGATTTTAGAGCTGCCTACCTGGATGATATTGCTGTCTTCAGTTCCACATGGGAGGAACACTTGCAAAACCTCTGTAAAGTGTTGGAGGCCCTGCAGAAGTCAGACCTCACTATTAAAGCAAGCAAGTGCGAAATCGGGCAGGGTTCTGTGGTGTACTTGGGACACCAGGTGGGAACCGGCCAGGTGGCACCCCTACAGCCAAAAATTTAAACCATTCTGGCTTGGGAGCCCTCCAAGACCCAGACTGAGGTGAGAGCCTTTTTAGGTCTCACTGGATACTATAGGAGGTTTGTCAAGGGGTATGGAACAATTGTTGCTCCCTTAACTGAGATAACTTCCAAAAAGCAGCCCAGAAATGTTTCTCAATAATTGTGCTATACATTCATCATCATCTGAATCACTATCATAAGCCAGTGATCTTCTAGATTCATCTGACCTCGACACAGTTATTTCAAAATTATTTTTCTTCATCATTGATCTGCCACTGTTCCCTTTGTCTTGTGAGATTGCAGGAGACATTCCAATACCCTGTAAGGTTTCTCTTCTCCAATATTTATGCTAATTATCCCATTTGGCTTCTAACAATGTTTTCTCAGCTTTTTGCATTCGTCTTTCAAATTGTAATCTCTCTTGTCTGGCTCCTAACTCCCAAATAGCTAAGGCTTTGAATTGTGTTGATCTCGGTGGGGGTGGAAGGGGCTTTAATTCACAAAGTACTCTTCTCAGAATCTCTAAAATTCTCATATTAAAACTGCATGAGTAGGAAAAGCTAAGCTCCCTTCCTTCTCTGTTATTTTGCACCACTGTTTTAACCAAATCCATTCAGATGGACCTTTCTCTTCAATTACTAAGTATGCAGGTGTACCTTCTAGCAGGGCAATTTCTCATATTCTAACTGGAATGAAAGCATTTCATTTTATTGCGCTTTTTAACGCTTTGAAAAATGTCATTTTTACCTCTAGTAGGGCTTAAACTACAAATTAACTTCAAAACAGGAAGTATTTCAATCTCAAAATCCTTTTTGCTTGCTACTCTCAAACTGTTCACAGTTCTCCACTAATCCTGTCAATCTGTGCACAGCTCCTTTCACCAACCAACCAATCCCAGCGCGGACCCAGTGACGTCACACTCGTTCACACAGCGACTAACAAAGCCTTGCGGTTTATCCTTCAGACTCTATTCACACAGAAAAACTAACTGCAAAATATAATAACCACTAAAAAAAAAATCAACAAAAAACACCTTGTCTGCTCACTACAAGTAGGGCTCAATCACTTCGGAGCTATACAGAAACTTCGACTGTAGCTTTTTGCTCAAACAGCTACTCTTCCAGCTGTGGTTTTCTCTCATGCACAAATAAAATTCAACCTGCAAATTTCACCCTTGACTAATACCTGACCCTCCATGTGCACTCAGGAATCACTTAGTGTAGGAAAGTACCATCTTGCCTGGCATGTTACCCCCATATTTCACTGTATATATGTTGTTTTAGTTGTATGTGTCACTGGGACCCTGCCAGCCAGGGCCCCAGTGCTCATAAGTGTGCCCTGTATGTGTTCCCTGTGTGATGACTAACTGTCTCACTGAGGCTCTGCTAACCAGAACCTCAGTGGTTATGCTCTCTCATTTCTTTCCAAATTGTCACTAACAGGCTAGTGACCAATTTCACCAATTTACATTGGCATACTGGAACACCCTTATAATTCCCTAGTATATGGTACTGAGGTACCCAGGGTATTGGGGTTCCAGGAGATGCCTATGGGCTGCAGCATTTCTTTTGCCACCCATAGGGAGCTCTGGCGATTCTTACACAGGCCTGCCACTGCAGCCTGAGTGAAATAACGTCCACGTTATTTCACAGCCATTTACCACTGCACTTAAGTAACTTATAAGTCACCTATATGTCTAACCTTTACCTGGTAAAGGTTGGGTGCTAAGTTACTTAGTGTGTGGGCACCCTGGCACTAGCCAAGGTGCCCCCACATTGTTCAGGGCAAATTCCCCGGACTTTGTGAGTGCGGGGACACCATTACACGCGTGCACTATACTTATGTCACCACATATGTATAGCGTCACAATGGTAACTCCGAACATGGCCATGTAACATGTCTAAGATCATGGAATTGTCACCCCAATGCCATTCTGGAATTGGGGAGACAATTCCATGATCCCCCGAGTCTCTAACACAGACCCGGGTACTGCCAAACTACCTTTCCCGGGGTTTCACTGCAGCTGCTGCCAACCCCTCAGACAGGTTTCTGCCCTCCTGGGGTCCAGCCAGGCTTGGCCCAGGAAGGCAGAACAAAGGACTTCCTCAGAGAGAGGGTGTTACACCCTCTCCCTTTGGAATAAGTTGTCAGGGCTGGGGAGGAGTAGCCTCACCCAGCCTCTGGAAATGCTTTGATGGGCACAGATGGTGCCCATCTCTGCATAAGCCAGTCTACACCGTTTCAGGGATCCCCCAGCCCTGCTCTGGCGCGAAACTGGAAAAAGGAAAGGGGAGTGACCACTCCCCTGACCTGCACCTCCCCTGGGAGGTACCCAGAGCTCCTCCAGTGTGCTCCAGACCTCTGCCATCTTGGAAACAGAGGTGCTGCTGGCACACTGTACTGCTCTGAGTGGCCAGGGCCAGCAGGTGACGTCAGAGACTCCTTCTGATAGGCTCTTACCTGTGTTGCTAGCCTATCCTCCTTCCTAAGTAGCCAAACCTCCTTTTCTGGCTATTTAGGGTCTCTGCTTTGGGGAATTCTTTAGATAACGAATGCAGGAGCTCAGCAGAGTTCCTCTGCATCTCTCTCTTCACCTTCTGCCAAGGAATCGACCGCTGAGTGCTCTGGACGCCTGCAAAACCGCAACAAAGAAGCAAAGACGACTACTGCAACCTTGTATCGCTGATCCAGCCGCCTTCTCGACTGCTTTCCTGGTGGTGCATGCTGTGGGGGTAGTCTGCCTCCTCTCTGCACTAGAAGCTCTGAAGAAATCTCCCGTGGGTCGACGGAATCTTCCCCCTGCAACCACAGTCACCAAAAGACTGCATCACCGGTCTTCTGGGTCCCCTCTCAAAAACGACGAGCATGGTCCCTGGAACTCAGCAACTCTGTTCAAGTGACTCCCACAGTCCAGTGACTCTTCAGTCCAAGTTTGGTGGAGGTAAGTCCTTGCCTCCCCACGCCAGACTGCATTGCTGAGTACCGCGTGATTTGCAGCTGCTCCGGCTCCTGTGCACTCTTCCAGGATTTCCTTTGTGCACAGCCAAGCCTGGGTCCCCGACACACTAACCTGCAGTGCACAACCTCCTGAGTTGTCCTCCGGCGTCGTGGGAGCTTCCTTTGTGACTTTGGGTGAGCTCCGGTTCACTCTTCTTTGTAGTGCCTGTTCTGGCACTTCTGCGGGTGCTGCTTGCTTCTGAGTGGGCTCCTTGTCTTGCTGGGTGCCCCCTCTGTCTCCTCACCCAATTGGCGACATCCTGGTCCCTCCTGGGCCACAGCAGCATCCAAAAACCCTAACCACGACCCTTGCAGCTAACAAGGCTTGTTTGCGGTCTTTCTGCACGGAAATACCTCTGCAAGCTTCTTCACGACGTGGGACATCCATCCTCCAAAGGGGAAGTTCCTAGTCCTCTTCGTTCTTGCAGAATCCACAGCTTCTACCATCCAGTGGCAGCTTCTTTGCACTCTCAGCTGGCATTTCTTGGGCATCTGCCCACTCACGACTTGAGTGTGACTCTTGGACTTGGTCCCCTTGTTCCACAGGTTCTCTCGTCTGGAAATCCATCGTTGTTGCATTGCTGGTGTTGGTCTTCCTTGCAGAATTCCCCTATCACGACTTCTGTGCTCTCTGGGGAACTAAGGTGCACTTTGCACCCACTTTTCAGGGTCTTGGGGTGGGCTATTTTTCTAACCCTCACTGTTTTCTTACAGTCCCAGCGACCCTCTACAAGCTCACATAGGTTTGGGGTCCATACGTTATTCGCATTCCACTTTTGGAGTATATGGTTTGTGTTGCCCGTATACCTATGTGCTCTCATTGCAATCTATTGTGACTGTACATTGCTTGCATTGCTTTCTATTGCTATTACTGCATATTTTTGGTATTGTGTACATATATCTTGTGTATATTTGCTATCCTCATACTGAGGGTACTCACTGAGATACTTTTGGCATATTGTCAGAAAAATAAAGTACCTTTATTTTTAGTATATCTGTGTATTGTGTTTTCTTATGATATTGTGCATATGACACCAGTGGTATAGTAGGAGCTTTACACGTCTCCTAGTTCAGCCTAAGCTGCTCTGCTAAGCTACCCTTTTCTATCAGCCTAAGCTGCTAGACACCTCTTCTACACTAATAAGGGATAACTGGACCTGGTGCAGAGTGTAAGTACCTCTTGGTACCACTACAAACCAGGGCAGCCTCCTACACTTAGTATCTATCAAACTAGCACTCCCTTAACATGTACACTAGGAATACAACTGCACCAACTACACCAACAAAAAACAAGTATTTCATACACTTGTACAATACTCCAGAGTCTTAGACCTCACAGGGTCCTTTATAACAACAAACACGTGGGCAATTTCTTGAGCACAAAGCACCACATTCACTTGAAGTTCGATGACTTCCCTACTCTCACCCTATGGGGCATGCAAACTCCCTACCTAACTACTTTGGAGTACACAAACTCCCTACTTCTCTCATGCTTCACAGTTCACCTGTGATTTGCCAAAGCATTGCAAGCGCAAACCCTATTTAGAACTCACACACCACTGGAAATGCTTGGAACATACCAAATCTCATTTAAACAAGCTTTGGTAAAAACCAAATAACCAAAGCCCAGGATGCCCTCTCTCCTATTGAGACAAAACCATATCTAAACATGCATTGGCAAAACCAAATCTCCAAAAATCAGGATCATCTTTTTCCGATTGAGATGAAACAATTCTCGGCTACCAGATTCTGTGGATGAGTGACCTCCTAATATTAGGCTAAGGTGACACGTAATGGGGCAATAACATCTACTACCCTCAGAGATTGACTCAAATCTTTTGACTCAGACAGGAGTAATAAGATTATCAAATCAAACAATGAAAACTAATAGGCATAAAAAGAACTATATTCAAAGAGGAGTCAGTAATTTATATGTACCAGGACCTATGTGGTCATGAATCACCACAGCAATTTAGTCAAGTTTAAACATTTATTGCCCTTATATTAACAATGCTAAGGTCACATAAATGATGCACAAAACCAAATTATAGCAATACAAAAACAACACAGGCTGTCCACATTGTCTGAAGAATCTCAAACTGATAAAAGCAATTACCATTTAACACTCCAAAAGAATTGTGCAGAATAACAATAGAATTATTTGCTAAATAACAACAGACTTTATTAGTTGTGCAGTTGAATCAATCTCAATTAATTAATAAACATTCAATTAAATATTGGGTCAGACATCGTAGCTATTAAACTTCGTTTCAAAAAGCAGGTGTGGGCTGGGCACTGCACATGCAAAAATTAAAAATACGACAACATTAATTTGGAAAAGCATCTAGTTATGGCACTAACAAAAATATGCTGTTGGATTTCTAAAGGGAAAAAACCTGCGAAGGAAAATAAATGCACATTGGTTATACCTTTTATAAATGAGACAACAGTTAGCACATTCTCATCAGCCGAGCACAGGAACAGCAGATCTGTAGTAGTCAGCATCAGGAACATGGAAAGGGCAACAGTTCAGTAATGTTGGGTCTAATGTAACTGAACTGGCAAAATCATAACTAGCTGGATAGAAGAGCTGCACAGAACTGAACTGGAAAGAAGCAGAACAGAATCTGACAGCACAGAAAACTAAACAGAAACTTACTTACATCACCTAAAGCTTTGCTAATTTACAGTCCCAAAAATCACTCACTAAGCTTCTATTGGACAAGACTATCAGGTGTGACAGTGAGCAATCAATTGGACTGTGTTCCTTTTCCATTTGTATCTTTCTTCATTCTTTCTTCAAGATAGGTTCATATTTACGCTCTTCTGTGGCCGTCAGTTTCCGTAGAATTATAACATTGTTTAAAACAACACAGAACATGAAATTGAGCTAGCATTACTTCCTACCAGAAACTAAGGCTCAGTGTTAAAACTTCCAATATTTATCACAAGGAAGTAGAGAGTGAGAAAACAGTAGATTTTCACTGTGAGTTTTTAACCCCTTGGGTGCGGGCGTCGGCCAATGCCCGCACTACCTCCCTGGTGCGGGTCACAACCAGTGGCCGACACCAGGGAGGGGGTTAATAAATCCTCGGGTGCGACGCACTCGAGGATTATTTATTTATTTTTTTATTCCCCAGGAGACACGGAAGCTTTTCCGAGTGTCCCTCCCACCCCCCACCCGCCCCTTTGTGACGTCAGCGCGCCGCCCAGGGGCATATTTAAAAAACAAAAAAGGTAGGTGTCCCCAGGGGCTACATTTTATTTAAAAAAAAAAGAAAAAGAAATGGACAGGGGGTCGCCCGTTGGGCAGGGCAACTACCTGTGGGGGCAATATTTTTTTTTTTTGTTGTAGGGTTTCCCTGGGGGCCATTTTGGCCCCCAAGGAAACCATACAACAACTAAAAAAAATATAGATCTATATATATATATAGATCTATATATATAGATATATCTATGTAGATATATCTATCTACATGGATATATCTATAGATAGATCTATAGATAGATCTATATATATATATATATATATATATATATAGATCTATCTATAGATATATCTATCTATAGATATATCTATGTAGATAGATATATATATATAGAGATAGATCTATATATATATATATATATATATATATATATATATATATATATATATATATATAAATCACTTTTGTCAATACGTGTGTGGTTTCCCTGGGGGCTGCGATCGGCCCCCAGGAAAACCAGACCCACATATAAAAGTGATATGTATATATATATATATATATATATATACATTTGCCACCAGTTGTCTTGCAGTTGCAGCTTGCGTCTTCAAAGCAATGCACATACTTCAACTGACGCTTTTCAACTGTAGCTTTTAGGCAGCAATAAAAAAGTCAAGTAAGTATTGTGATTATGGTTCTGCTACAAAAGGGTCAGACTTGTCTAGTGCCAGTTTTAGTGCCATAAAGAAGCGCAAAAGGTTTATATGCCTACTGCAAAGAGCAAATCTGTATTTTATGTAAATAGCTGAGTACATTAGTAAAGTCAGCCATTACCTGCGCTATAATACAAATGAAATTTATGTGCGGGGTGGAGGGCGGCTATGGAGAGATGAAGGGCACTTTTGCTGGGTGGTAATGAGGGAATCCGAGGAGGAGGGAGTGGGAGCACCAATAATGATTGTTGGACTGGGCGCAGGAGGTGCTAAAGACTGTGATGAATGGTATGTGACAAGGTGTTTTTTGAGTGTCTTGAAAGAACGTGCTGATTGAGGGAAGAAGCGCAGGTAAGGTGGCCTCTACTGTTTCACGTATCTCACACACACCATCAATTTTGTGACTGTCTACGTAGGCTAGTGTTTTAGAGCAACAGTTTAGCCAATAGCAGAGATGGCATCTTGATGGATGACTGCTGCTGTCACTCGGGTTATAGAGGACAGCTCTGACATAGGATCAGAGACTGAGACATCAGATACTGAGACAGCATCTGAGGGATAGGACAATGGCGCAGACTCTTGGAGTGATTTTTCAGTCGGAGGAGTCCCATTCGATAACTCCTCTTCCAGTAAATTATGAGGGAGGTGATGAGGACAGTCCTGCTGTCCCTTCGCAAGCACAGTCTGTGCAACGGGGTAATAGTGGGTTAGCCCAACCCAGAGAGCAGGTAAATGCGGCGGCAAGCAGAGAGAGAGAGTGCTCTCTTGGGAGCTCCCCAATTTAGTTCAGCCCCAAATTTAACTGCCCAAATCGTATTGTGGAGACATCAAAATTATCTATCGCAAAACAAACTGTTTTTGTAAGGCAGGCACCTGTGTTTTTGGTCCTGCGTTCGGCGGACATATAGAGAAACACACTAAACCCAAACACTTTTCAAAAAACACGTCAGATTTCAATGTAAAAATGTGATGTGTCCATGTTGCGTTTCCTGCCGCGAGCATTAGGCCTACCCACGCAAGTGAGGTACCATTTTTATTGGGAGACTTGGGGGAACACAGAATAGCAAAACAAGTGTTATTGCCCCTTGTCTTTCTCTACATTTTTTCCTTCCAAATGTAAGACAGTGTGTAAAAACGACATCTATTTGAGAAATGGCCTGTAATTCACATGCTAGTAAGGGCACCCCGGAATTCAGAGATGTGCAAATAACCACTGCTTCTCAACACCTTATCTTATGCTCATTTTGGAAATACAAAGGTTTGCTTGATACCTATTTTTCACTCTTTATATTTCAGCAATTGAATTGACATTGCAGAAAAAAGTTACAGAGTAAAACGGGGAGAAAAATGGCTGTTTTTTTCAGCTCACTTTCAATATTTTTTTATTTCAGCTGTTATTTTCTGTAGGAAAACCTTGTAGGATCTACACAAATGACCCCTTGCTGAATTCAGAATTTTGTCTACTTTTCAGAAATGTTTAGCTGTCCGGGATCCAGCATAGGTTTCACACCCATTCCTGTCACTAACTGGAAGGAGGCTGAAAGCACCAAAAATAGTAAAAATGGGGTATGTCCCAGTAAAATGGCAAAATTGTGTTGAAAAATGTGGTTTTCTGATTCAAGTCTGTCCGTTCCTGAAAGGTGGGAAGATGGTGATTTTAGCACCAGAAAGCCTTTGTTGATGCTATTTTCAGGGAAAAACCCATAAGCCTTCTTCGGCAGCCCTTTTTTAACATTTTTTTTTTTTTAAACTGAATTTTCACTGTATTTTGGCTAATTTCTTGGTCTCCTCCAGGGGAAACCACAAACTCTGGGTACCATTAGAATCCCTAGGATGTTGGGAAAAAAGGACGCAAATTTGGCGTGGATAGCTTATGTGGACAAACAGTTATGAAGGCCTAAGTGCAAACTACCCCAAATAGCCAAAAAAGGGCTCAGCAATGGGGGGGAAGGGAAAAAGGCCCAGCAGCTAAGAGTTTAATACGATGTCTAATAAACAATGTTTGGAAAAGCATTTTAATAAAGTCAGCATAACAGTTCAACACTGTGCTTCTGGAACAATACTAAAACATGTGCCTTTTTACAAATGCTAATACCTGAAGAAAAAAAGTATTTGAATATTCAAATCATTTGTAGTACATTATTTCTTAATTAATGATAATTTCAAATCATTAGTTTTGCAGTACATGTGGTTCTAATTCATTATAATACATTTTCACAGTCATTTATTATTTCACTTAGAAAACTAGGCCACATTTTAAACATGCATGTGTTATTTTTCAAACACATGTTTCACTAAATTAGGCCTTTTAGTACGCATTATGTTTTACATTTTGGTTACTAATTTTTATTAATAATGTTTGCTCTCTAACACATTTATGTCATCCATTCCTCATAAGACACTCAACAGTTTGCAAACTTTTTTTTTACAATGACATGAGTCATATAAATTCAGCCAAGAAGCAACTTAACTGCCAAAGATTGGGTTACTCTGAAATAGATAACAAAAAACAGCAAAATAGTCATACAGTTGGCAGATAAATGAGAGGGATTGGTTAACATGGATACCAGATTTTTAGAAGGTTTCACCACATGTACATGACAAGGATGTGTATCTCAAGCTGGAAAGAGATCCAGACATTGAATCCCAAAACACGTTGGACACTATCTTGAATTAGGTGGGAATGTGAACGATTTCTGTAAAAAAACAAGAAATATTTCCAGATATCTTACCACAGGAGATCAACCCAAGGAACACACAATTATAGCCAATCCACCTTTCCATCCAAGTGTATCAGCATATTGGTCAATTCACGAATCCTTGGGCAAATATTTGTACGCATTTTTGCAACCTATTGCATAGAGTATTAAATCCCACTCTAAAGATACAACTCATTTCTTAAACAGGAGCATCAATTTTCCTTGCCAAACAAATCTGAATCATGGCTGGGTGGCATCAAAGATAAAGCCTTTTCTACGTCAATAGCAAAATCACAAGGATTAGAAGCAGTTGAGTGGGTGTTATTGCAGACAGATGAAATAGGGACAAATCAAGTTATCTGATTGGAACTGTAACACTTTTCTCTATATCACAGATATTTCAAGCAGAATTTTATTTTTCTGTGGCAGTCTTATCATATAGAACAGTGCTTTGAATACACTGGAAGAGAATAATGTTGACTTAAACACAAACTGTACAATATAAAAGTCACTCATAACATGGATAACCCACAGGTTTTGTTCTTAAATGTCATGATTAGGTTGATGGATGATGTTGTCAATAGAACTGTGTTTCAAAAACCAACAGATAAAACAAATTGCTTCATTATCAAGGCTTTCAACAAAGCTTTCATCAGGACGTTTAGAGACCTGCACAAAATGTTCCACTATTTGCATTCCAGCATTCACGCAGGATTAAAAAAAATAATCACTAACACCAGAAAGCAGAGTAGTGCAGAAAGTAAAACCCTGGTACATTTCTGTGTTACAATTGTGTACATTGCAACAAGATCCTTGGTAACAACGTGGCCCATTCCCCTAAGAGATACATAATACATTAAGACCTAATGCTAATTGTAACAGTAATAATTGTATATATTCTTTCATGTGCTCCTATGGACTAATATATGTTGGGAAAACTGAACAAAAGATCAAACTCAGGAAATCGGAACACAAAAGTAACATTCACAAGACCTGACTTAACGGACAAATTACTTGTGTCATGATACCAACCTGCTCAGAAACAGTCTTACTGATCATTTAGAGTTTTGCACTCACCTTACTTCTTTTGTTATGTAACTAATTTGGAAATACACATTTGACACACATGATTTCATACACTTCATCATGGCTGACTCTGATGGACTATGTGGTCTTCTGAAGTAAACACATAGCGTAAATACTATGCATACGAGACAAATATGGCCCTCCTACATATGTCATGGGGAAGCAGTGGAGTTCTGCCGTGCTGTATTACTTCTAGAAGTCACGCAACCATTCACAACAGTGGATAGGTGAGGAAAGGTCCTTTCTCTGATTGTGGCTACACATGGTTCATCCACACTGGCTATACTCCTCCATTGTTAACACTGCACACCGCAATAGTTTATCAATTCACATGTAAAGGTTTGACAAGTGGTTAATTAGGTTTGCAGTGAGGACATTGATTTTTACATAGATGTAGCTCCTGCACAGTGAACGAGCATTCAGCATGTTTTAGTTTAACTGTAATTAGTGGGCACAGTAGTAGTTCACTTGTAAACTCACTGCCAGTGAATCATGCTTTGTCTTAGTTTGAAACAGTGGAACAAAATCAAATGCTATGTAGTGAGAGGATCTAGCAGGATTATGACCAGAGTGCTCTGTTTCAACATGACTGACAATATTACCCTTGATTCCCATGTTACTCCTATCAGCGTCTGCTGTCAATTATTGTTGTGTGCGCAATGTCTTTTCAAGCTTATTTCACATTTATGGATGTTTTTCATCTGTTTGTAGCGAAACTAGAGGCGCTGCAACACCCAGTGGGCATCCGATTGTTTACTCAGATTGTACACATAGACGTTATAGACAGTTTCAGTCTTAAAACACTTCCAAATTGTACTTTTGTGGTATTCATACTTTGAAAGCAGCTTGCCTTCGTAGATCCATGTCTGCATTTTGTTTCATGGATGATTTATGCAATTACTGTTTGATATGACTTTTTTCTTGGTTTATGTATGAATGTATGATGCATAGTGATTTGAGGGCCAGATATACCAAGAAGGCCTTTTGCGAGTCGGAAATATTGATTTTTATGAAATCGCTATTTCTGATTCGCAAAACGCAATGTATCACATCTGCGATTCAGTAATAGCGATTTCTTAAAAATCGCAAATGCTATTACCGAATCGCAAATTGCGATACTTGCCCCATTCGCCCATATCTGCAAATTTTTTGCATTTCCAAAATTGCGATTTCTTAACTGGAAATCGCAATTTCGGAAATGCAAAACCCCATGGTGATGGGGGCCTAAGGCCCCCTCTGCTGCAGCCCAAAATAATTTTTACAACATGTAAGGTGCACACATGCCAAAAGGGCATGTGTGCTTTACATATAAATTTTAAAAATGCATTTTAAATGCATTTTTTAAGTTTGCACATGGTTACCACCAGATTCAACCTGGTGGTAAATAGCGATTCCTAAATGCCCAATTCGCATTTAGGAATTGCTTCTTACATGTGCTTTAGAAATCGCAAATAAGGAATCCTTATTTGCGATTTATTATTTAGAGAGTCGCAATTTGCGACTCTCTAAACAGGGTCGCAATTTTAGGGAATCGCTATTTTAGCGATTCCTTAAAATTGCTTTCAGAATGCCTTTAATACATTCTGAAATGGCTTTTTGCCAAAAAGCTTTCATACATCTGGCCCTTAGTTTTGTTTGGATTCTTTCAGCGAAACGTTTCACAGGACATTGTCCTCCAGATGAAGGACCAACCTGTCTGAAATGCACCGTGTTGGGCATAAATGTTTTTGTTTATTCAACATGTTGACTAAATAATATATGGATACAATATAAACTTGTCAAAAATAATCATGATTGAGTCTATCAATGACAGCGATTAAGGTGAGAAATAGAAACAGTTGGAAAATGATTAAAATTTGATTCATGAAGACCATGTGATGAATTTGTAGTTAATCTGCTAGCTGTCTTTAACCCCTTTGCTGTCAGGCCTTTTCCCCCTCAGGTGCCAAGCCATTATTTGGCTATTTGGGGCAGTTCGAGCTTAGCCCCTCATAACGTTTTGGTCACATAAGCTACCCACACCATATTTGTGTCCTTTTTCTTCAACATCCTAGGGATTCTAGAGATACCCAAAGTTTGTGGGTTCCCCTGAAGGAGACCAAGAACTTAGCCACAATACAGCGAACATTTAGTTTTTTAAAAAAAAATGTGGAAAAAAAGGCTGCAGAAGAAGGCTTGTGTTTTTTTCCCTGAAAATGGCATCAACAAAGGGTTTGCAATGCTAAAATCACCAGCTTCCCAGCTTTCAGAAACAGACAGACTTGAATCAGAAAACCACATTTTGCAACACCATTGTGGCATTTTACTTGGACATACCCCATTTTTACTATTTTTGTGCTTTTAGCCTCCTTCCAGTTAGTGACAGAAATGGGTGTGAAACCAATGCTGAATCCCGGAAAGCAAAACATTTCTGAAACGTACACAAAAGTCTGAATTCAGCAAGGGGTCATTTGTGTAAATCCTACAAGGTTTTCCTACAGAAAATAACAGCTAAAGTAAAAGAAATATTGAAATTGAGGTGAAAAAACAGCCATTTCTCTCCAATTTTTCCTGCGATGTCAGATTTTTGAAACCAATATACCATTACGTCTGCTGGACTCTTCTTGTTGTGGGGATATATAGAGCTTGTAGGTTCATCAAGAACCCTAGGTACCCAGAGACAATAAATGAGCTGCACCTTGCAATGGGTTTTCATTGTATACCGGGTATACAGTAATTAATTTGGTGAAATATAAAGAGTGAAAAATAGGTATCAAGAAAACCTTTGTATTTCCAAAATGGGTGCATGATAAGGTGTTGAGAAGCAGTGGTTATTTGCACATCTCTGAATCCTGGGGTCCCCATGCTAGCATGTGAATTACAGGGCATTTCTCAAATAGACGTCCTTTTTACACACTGTCTTACATTTGGAAGGACAAAATGTAGAGAAAGACAAGGGGCAATGACACTTGTTCTGCTATTCTGTGTTCCCCCACGTCACCCGATAGAAATGGTACCTTACTTGCGTGGGTAGGCCTAATGCCCACGACAAGAAAAGCAACATGGACACATCACATTTTTACATTGAAAACTGACGTGTTTTTTGGAAAGTCCCTAGCTGTGGATTTTGATCTCTAGCTCAGCCGGCACCTAGGAAAACCTACCAAGCCTGTGCATTTTTCAAAACTAGACATCTAGTAGCATCCAGGATGGTGTGACTTGTGGGGTTCTCACCAAGTTCTGTTACCCAGAATCCTTTGCAAATCTCAAAATTTGGCCAAAAAAACTAAGTTTTCCTCACATTTTGGTGACAGAAAGTTCTGGAATCTTAGAGGAGCCACAAATTTCCTTCAACTAGCATTCCCCCCAAGTCTCCTGACAAAAATGGTACCTCACTTGTGTGGGTAGGCCTAGTGCTTGCGACAGGAAATGCCCCAAAACACTATCTGGACACATCAAAATTATCAAATACAAAACTACCTGTTTTTGCGGGGGCACCTGCGTTTTTGGTCCTGGTCTCAGCAGTCATACTGGGAAACCTACCAAACCCAGACATTTCTGAAAACTAGACACCCGAGTGAGTCCACGGAGGTGTGACTTGCGTGGATCCCCCAGTGTTTTCTTACCCAGAATCCAAGGCAAACCTCAAATTTAGCTAAAAAATCACATTTTTCCCGGGATCACCTCACCAGGACAAATTTCTTACCACCCAACGTTCCCCTCAGTCTCCCTGTAAAAATGATACCTCATTGTGTAGATGGGCCAAGTGCCTGTGATAGGGAAGAGCCAAAAACATGTCGAAATTGAGGGGTATCCAAAGCGGGTCCAAAAGGACAGTTTGAAAAAAAACATTTTTAGGCTGACAAGTGGGGCAGACTTTATATCGGTATGGATGAGACAATGTTGGGTGGTAGGAATTTTGTGGATTCCTGCAGATTTCAGAAGATTCCATCACAAAAATGTGGAATAAATGTGTGATTTTCAGCAAAGTTGGAAGTTTGCAGGGCAATGTGGGTAAGAAAATGGTGTGGGGTGAATGTGAAGCACACCACCCTGGACTCACCCAGATGTTTAGTTTTCAGATGTGTCTAGGTCTTGTGGAGTTTTCTACATGGCACTGTCCCAAAGTCCAAAAAGTGCATCCCTCACCATTCCAAGTGGCACTATTTTGAGAGTTATCCAAGCTCTCCTGGCCCAAATGTAAAACCAAAACCCAAAATAATCAAATGTCCTCTTGCTTGCCGTGGGGTAAGATGTTTCAGTGTGCGGGGGGAGAGCTTAAAGACTGTTACACCCTTCAGTTGGGGTGAGGGCATAACCAGGCCCATAATGGTTGGTAGCCACCACCACACTATTTCATTTTTTATTCCCTTTCATCTAGTAGACTTTCTGCCGACACCCCACTTCCGGGGTGTGGATCATGGATAATTTCCCCATCTGCTCACTGGTGGGCAGAACAACTTTGGCCCCATTTATTTGGGGTGTGGGTATGGACATAACCCCACCCTCTTATTTTGAAAAATAAATCTTCCATGGTCTCTGGTGGGCTTTCTGCCACCCTTTGGGGCAGATGGCCCTTCCAAAAAGGAGGCAGATATGGCCAACAGTAATGTGCCCCCATGGGGAGCTGCCCTTACCCAAGGGGCTGCCCCCACAAACAAAACACACACCTACCCACACACCTATCCCTGGTGCATAAGTGGTTTCTGCACCCCCGGGGGGAGGCAGATCAGCCTAATAGAAATAGGCCGATCTGCCCCCAAAGGGAGCAGAAATGGCCAAAAATACATTTGCCAACCCAGGGGAGCGACCCTTGCCTAAGGGGTCGCTCCCCTTTCGTGGAATTGACACAAAAAAATATAAAATCCCTGGTGTCTAGTGGTTTCTGCCCACTTTAGGGGCAGATTGGCATAATAAAAATAGGCCGATCTGCCCCAAAGGGGGCAGAAAGGGCCTAACGACAATTTGCCTCCCAGGGGAGCGACTCTTGCCTAAGGGGTCACTCCCCACATATCAAAAAATAAAATAAACAAAAAAAAAAAGATCCCTGGTGTCTAGGGGTTTCTGCCCCCCCTGGGGGCAGGTCGGCATAATTACAATAGGCCGATCTGCCCCCAAGGGGGGCAGAAATGGCCTAAAACAAATTTGTCCCCCCCCTCTGGGGACCGACCCTTGCCTAAGGGGTCGCTCCCCTCACGTAAAACTGACAACAAACAAAAAAATTCCTGGTGTCCCCTTGGGGGCAGATTGGCCTAATAAAAATAGGCCGATGTAATGGCCTAGAGTTCATTTTGCCCCCAGGGGAGCGACCCTTGCCTAAGGGGTCGCTCCCCACATATAAAAATAAAAACACACAAAAAAAAATTTATCCCTGGTGTCTAGGGGTTTCGCCTAATTATAATAAGCTGATATGCCCCCAGTGGAGGCAGAAAAGGCCTAAAAATATTTTGTCCCCTTGGGGAGTGGCTATTGTCCAAGGGGTCGCTCCTCTTATGAAGAAATACAAAAAGAAATGCTGAGAGAGACATGAAAGGAGAGGAAAGGCCTTTCCTCTCCATTCATGCCTCTCTCGCCCCCTCCACGTGATCGGAGGAGAAATGCTTTTGCATTTCTCCTCCTATCTGTGCTGGAAGCTGAGCTTCCAGCGCGGAGGGGTAGGCCTCTGATGAGGTCAGCGAGCGATCGTGCGCTGATGTCATCAGACACCAGGTGGGGTCAGGGGGGCGGGGGTGGAAGGGGAAGCGATTCCCCTTCCATCCCTGCCCAGGAGAGGGGGGTGCTTCTCCATGCTCACCATAGAGGAAACAGTCAAACTCACGAACCGCACCCACTCAGGAGCCCCCTCGGACTCCTGCCCGCACCACATATACATCAGAGCCAGCGCATCGATCGACCCCGAGCTCTGGAACACAATCAACTGCTCCATCAACATGGGCACCTTCCCCGTGGACTGGAAACACATCAAAATATGCCCTCTCCTGAAGAAACCTTCAGCCGACCCATCAGAACTAAAGAATTTCTGGTCCATCTCGTTGCTACCCTACCCTGCCAAAATACTGGAGAAAGCAATCAACGCACAACAGTGGAATTTCATCGAGGCCAACAACTCCCTGGACACTCCCAGTCCAGCTTCTGTAAAAACCAGAGCAAGGAGAAGCCCTCCTGGCAGCTACTGATGAATTCAGATTACTCCTACACCGCAGCCACACCACAGCACTGATACTCCTCGACCTCTCAGCAGCATTCGACACAGTCTCCCACAGCACTCTGCACACCAAACACCATGACATAGGGATCTGCGGAAGAGCCCTGGAATGGATTCTCTCCAGGACGCAGAGAGTCAGACTCCCACCCTACACTTCCAGACCCACTGGAGTCAACTGCGGAGTCCTTCAAGGATCCTCACTGAGTCTCACACTGTTTAACGTATACATGCCCCCTCTCGCTGCAGTCGTCAGAAGTCACAGTCTGAACATCGTGTCATATGCCGATGACACTCAACTCATCATTTTCCTAACCGAAGATCCAGACATGGCCAAAAGGAACTTCCACTCAGGAATGGAAGCCGTCGCGACCTGGATGAGAGACAGTTGCCTCAAGCTCAACTCCAACATGACTGAGCACGTCATCTTCAGAAATGCCACCTCAGCTTGGGACAACTCCTGGTGGCCCACGTCCCTCAGCACCCCCCTTGCACCCACTGAGCACACCCGCAACTTAGGAATCATCCTCGACTCCTCACTATCCATGACTTGCCAGGTAAACTCTGTTGCCTCCTCCTGCTGACACACACTCCGCAAACTTCGAAAGTTCTTCAGATGGATCCCAGCAGACTGTCGTAGGACATTCACCCATGCTTTAGTCACTAGCAAGCTTGACTACAGCAACGCCCTCTATCCTGGCACCTCAACCAAGAACATAAAAAAACTACAACTCATTCATAACGCCTCGACCAGACTCATTCTGGACTTCCCTCGCTGAATCACCTTCAAGCTTCTCACCCGCACATACAAGGCCATACACAACGCAGGACCAGCCTACCTGAACCACTGTGTCTCCTTCCACACCCCAGCCAGATCCCTCCGCTGTACCCAGATGGCCCTGTCCACCATCCCTCGCATCCACAAAACCACCACCGGAGGACGTTCCTTCACCTACACTGCAGCGAAGAGCTGGAACAACCTCCCCCTGCACCTCAGACAAAGCCCGTCACTCACCATGTTCAAGAAGAACATCAAGATGTGGCTCTTTGGTGAGTAGCCGCACATTATAAATACTGATTGATTGATTGATTGAGGAAACAGCTGCTAAATATAAAATGTAAGATATTTTGGATGAGGCAGTCCAGATATTTTCAAAAACTAATTAACTAGGTGAGGTATTTACATTTTACAAGAAACTCTACATTAAAGACAATGATATAGAATCTGAATAAAGTTTAGATTATGTGATAAATTTTAATTCAGGCACTTTTAATAGACAAACAAGTAAATATATTTAAATAACCCATCTTGCAGTTTTAGTTGAATGATGTGATTTATAATTCTGCTAATTAAAAGGTGTCTGGAGCTGATGACATCTCCTTTGACTTCTAAAAAGTATTATCGAAAAATTGCCCAATTAATGGTCAACATCATTCAAAATGTTTCGCATAATGATCAAGTCTCAACTTTGTGGATATGTGCTACTATTACAACATTTACCAAGAAAGCGAGGATACTCAGTACTCTTCTTACCAACTAATTTCTCTTTTCAATGCATATATCAACAATTTAATATCCTCATTCAAACACAGCAATCAGAAACACTAATCTTTGACCAGTGCCCACACAGATATCAAGATGGCTTTTAATAGAGTAAATTTGGGTTTCCTATGGGCTATATTGGAAATCTTTGGATTCACCTCACTTTCTATATAAGCTATTGAAGCTATTTATAAAAAGCCCCTAGCTGCAATTTCAGTCGACCATACCGACAGTTGAAAGGGGCTCTTGGCAATGGTGTCCATTGACCCTAGCTCTTTTTGCTCTGTACCTAAAGCTTTGGTTCAAAAGCTTTGGTTCATAGAAGTCAAATCGAGGTTGTTTCTGTAAGAGGACATATTTACCCATAAAGGCCCATATAAGATCATACTCTTTGCTGATGGCAATGCTCTTGTTGATGACAATGTGATTGTAACATTCAACCCACTACAAAGTCCCCCAGACATTATGCGTTCACCAAAGATCTTGGGTTGTACTGAGGATACAGTTGCCCAACTGATTACTTCCAACTTTGTAAGAAATTGGGTTATTGGTTTGAGGGAGTAGAAGCCTCACTCATGCTACAACACAACTAAAATATTTGGCAGGGTAAATCACAAAAGTCACTAAATTAACTTAACTCTCTGGTAGCTTGGCACAAAAGCAGTCAGGCTTTTAGGGGCAAAGTGTAAAGTATCTATGCACCACATAAACACTAAAAAGTGAAAACACAGCACAAGAAAAATCCCAAACCAATTAAGAAAAAAAGAATGTTCTCTAATAAAGAAAATGATACCTTAACAACAAAAATGTAATCAGTTGAATCAAAGATATTGATTTTTTAAACATTTTAGTAAAAACAGCAACAAAAAAACAAAACTATAGTTGTCTGGTAGAGCCAGACAGGGACAAAGTCACAAGTTCAGACTGACCGCGATGGAGAACAACAGGCATACAGGGACCAGGTTAGTCGCACTGAGAATTCTATCTTATTTCCTTGATGCACAGCTTTGCAACACTTGCATCAATCCCGATCAGGAGGTGTGCAGTGCTGTGATGAGAGGTCCTGGGTTGAGTTGCATTGAGCTGCATTGGTTCAGATCGGGAGCTGCAAGGGCTGCAATGGAGGGTCCTGTGTCGAGTGTATTGCATTGATGCTGATGAGCTGTGAGGCTGCGAAGCGAAGCCCTGCATCGAGTTGAGTCTCCCTGCATCAGTTCTAACTAAGCCATTGATTAGGAGCTGTACGGTTCTGTGATATGAGGTTCTGCGATGTGTTGCCTTATGCTAAGATTTTATGGAACCCAGTGATAGGCAGGGAGGAGTATGTTCTGATGCCAGCCAAGGGTCCAGGCCAGGACCTAGGGGGCACATCTTGGTGATCCAGACTCACTCCAGGCACAGGCCAGCATCGGGGCTTAAGCAGGTCCAGCTGCAGGTCCTTCAGTGCAACAGGTCAACTGGACAGTTGCAGAGAGGCCTCTGAAGCTAATTGTGTTCCTGCATGCCACACAGGAGGTCAGCCAACTAACACTTGGAGTCACTCTGGGTAGCCAAGGATGAAGGCAAGCATGTCCAATCTTCCTTCTTATATAGCAAGGCAGTCCTTCCGCAGCACGACAGTCTTTCTGTACCTTCCACGGAACCAGGAGTGTTCTGAAAAGTGTCTCTGGAGGTTCAATATTTATAGCTGGTGCCAGTCGTTGTGTGGGGGGACTGCCTGTCTTGAACATCTGGTTGTGAATGGTTCTCCTTCTTACCCTGTTAAGACTCCAAACTGTTCTGAGGGTGGCAGCAGGGTAGGCCAGGTGTTATGTTCCCTTGTGTGTGCTGTAGGCAAAGCCCTTTCAAAGTGTATTGGGGCAGGGCACAGCCCGTGTCCAGTCATCCTGCCTACATGGCCCATCCTGTCCACACCTAAGCCCCTTTGTGTCACTGTATGGAAGCAATATACAAACTCCACCAGGAAAGCTATTCACAGACATGTGACCCGGTGCACTGGCAGAACGCATTTATGGTTGGGACAAGAAAATGGCAACTTTATGAAGTTAGCATTTTCAGAATTGTGACTTAAAATCCAACTTCACCATTTACATGTAAAACTTAAATACACATGTCCTACTTTTCTAAATGCAATGCACCCTGCCCTTTTGGGACTTCAGGGCCCACCTTAGAGGTGACTTGTACACATTAAAAAGAAAGGTTTAAGCTAGGCAAAATAACCTTTTTGCCAGGCCTAAAACTTGCTTTTTAATGCTAACAAGTTGAACCCTCAGTTTAAAACTGCACTACAGGATACATTGGGTGGACTGAGATGTTTTGAAAGGCTACTTTAGTGGTTGGTGTATGGGGCTTATTCTTTTTTGGACTAATTGGAAACATGATTCCAGCAGAGGGATAAAATGACTTAAGTCTCCCTAAGTGAGTACAATGGTTGCAGAAATCCCTACATTTTTTGGCATTTGAAATAGAAAAAACACAAGTGGAAATTAAACCAATTGGGTTACTGGGTGAGGGGAGTAAAATCCTACTCAAGTAGCAACCACAATCCTTGTCGGGGTGAACTCACAAGCAAACCCCCAAATTAATCTGTGCTCTGCCTTTGAGCAGCTTAGCACAGACCATTCAGGCTTAATTAAGAGGCAATGTGTAAAGAATTTATGGAGCAAGTAAAACAGTAATAGAGTAAAAAACAACACAAGAAAAAAAGTACCAATCTAGAAAAATAGAGAACGTTTTAATAAATAATTTAAGACCAAAACAACAACAATCCAACCAGCAGGGCCGGCGATGAGTAATTTAATTTTTTTTAGTGAAAATGGTGCCAAAAAGCACAAAGTATCAACTGTGGTTATCTGGTCAAGCTAGATCGGGATAATGTCACAAGCTTAGGTTGACCTTGATGGGGTGGAGGCTGGCTACAGGGACCCACTTAGGCCCGCTGAACAAAGTAACTTAAATCCTGGTTGTGGGGCGATGCAGAGTCCCATGTCGAGGATGCATGGCACAGTAGAGGCAATGAGAGATCCTTATGGAAAGATGCATCTTGCAGCAGTAATTCAGAGACCCTCAAGGATGTGATATGAGATCCTGCATCTTCAAGGATACCATTTATGAGGGGCTTGTGATGGAAAGCCCTGCATTACAAATGCGTAGTGCTGTGTCGGTTCTGAGGAGGATATGGGCTGCAATGCGAGGTCCTGCTTCTGGGATGCATTATGCAGTGGTTCTAATGCAGAGTTTTGTGGGACGATGGATCACAATGCAGTTTCGATGCAGAGTTTCACACTGCTTCAGTTCTGCTGGTACCCCAACTGGGCTGGCAGAGCACCTTCAAGCCTTCGTCCAAGGTTGTATGGCTGGGATAGCACCACTTGGGAGGGCAGGACTCAAAGATGGCAGAGTGCTGGATACAAGGGTGTTGGAGCCTGTTCTGACCCTGAGGCTTTGATCAGGAGGTCAGCCAACTACCCCCTGGAGCCGCTCTGGTGGTCTTGTGTTCAAGATGCAGGTCCAATCCTTCTCAATCAGGCAGGAGGGCATCAGGGCAGCATGAAAGGACAGCAGAGTTGCAGTTCTTCTTGCAGCATAGCAGCACAGTAGTCCTTCTTCTGAGTCTTCCACAGGTCCAGATGTGTAGTCAAGAGTTAGGTCACCTGCCCATTTGGACATAGGAGAAGGTTCTGGAGGTTTCCATCTCCCTGAGGCATCAGACCTCTTCTTCCTTTCTGCCCTGTACCATCTTGCCTGGCATGTTACCCCCATTTTTACTGTATGTATGTTTGTTTTTGGCTATGTGTCACTGGGATACTGCTAGTCAGGACCACAGTGCTCATAAGTATGCCCTGTATGTGTTCCCTGTGTGGTGCCTAACTGTATCACTGAGGCTCTGCTAACCAGAACCTCAGTGTTTATGCTCTCTCTGCTTTTAAAATTGTCACTGCAGGCTAGTGACTAATTTCACCAATTCTCATTGGCACACTGGAACACCCTTATAATTCCCTTGTATATGGGACCTAGGTACCCAGGGTATTGGGGTTCCAGGAGATCCCTATGGGCTGCAGCATTTCTTTTGCCACCCATAGGGATCTCAGACAATTCTTACACAGGACTGCCACTGCAGCCTGAGTGAAATAACGTCCACGTTATTTCACAGCCATTTTACACTGCACATAAGTAACTTATAAGTCACCTATATGTCTAACCCTCACTTGGTGAAGGTTAGGTGCAAAGTTACTTAGTGTTACTTAGTCTCCACATTGTTCAGGGCAAATTCCCCAGACTTTGTGAGTGCGGGGACACCATTACACGCGTGCACTACATATAGGTCACGACCTATATGTAGCTTCACAATGGTAACTCCGAACATGGCCATGGAACATGTCTAGGATCATGGAATTTTCACCCCAGTACCATTCTGGTACTGGGGGGACAATTCCATGCATCCCCGGGTCTCCAGCACAGAGCCCGGGTACTGCCAAACTAACTTTCCGGGGTCTCCACTGCAGCTACTGCTGCTGCCAACCCCTCAGACAGGTTTCTGCCCCCCTGGGGCCTGGGCAGCCTGGTCCCAGGAAGGCAGAACAAAGGATTTCCTCTGAGAGAGGGTGTCACACCCTCTCCCTTTGGAAATAGGTGTGAAGGGCCTGGGAGGAGTAGCCTCTCCTGGCCTCTGGAAATCCTTTGAAGGGCACAGATGGTGCCCTCTCTGCATAAGCTAGTCTACAACGGTTCAGGGATCCGCTCAGCCCTGCTCTGGCGTGAAAATGGACAAAGGAAAGGGGAGTAACCACTCCCCTGACCAGCACCTCCCAGGGGAGGTGCCCAGAGCTCCTCCAGTGTGTCCCAGACCTTTGCCATCTTGAATGCAGAGGTGTGAGGGCACAATGGACAGCTCTGGGTGGCCAGTGCCAGCAGGTGACGTCAGAGACTCCTCCTGATAGGTGCATACCTTTCTCTGTAGCCAATCCTCCTCTATTTAGGGTCTCTCCTGTGGGTATCTCACCAGGTAATGAATGTAAGAGCTCACCAGAGTTCCTCTGAACTTCCCTCTTCGACTTCTGCCAAGGATCGACCGCTGACTGCTCCAGGACGCCTGCATAACCACAACAAAGTAGCAAGAAGACTACCAGCAACATTGTAGCACCTCATTCTGCCGGCTTTCTCGACTGTTTGCTGGTGGTGCATGCTCTGAGGGCTGTCTGCCTTCACCCTGCACTGGAAGCCAAGAAGAAATCTCCCGTGGGTCGACGGAATCTTCCCCCTGCCAACGCAGGCACCAAACTTCTGCATCACCGGTCCTCTGGGTCCCCTCTCATCCTGACGAGCGTGGTCCCTGGAACACAGGAGCTGGGTCCAAGTGTCTTCGACAGTCCAGTGGTCCTTCTGTCGAAGTTTGGTGGAGGTAAGTCCTTGCCTCCCCACGCCAGACAGTAATCCTGTGTACTGAGTGAACTGCAGCTGCTCGGGCTTCTGTGCACTTTTGCAAGACTTCCTTTATGCACAGCCTAGCCCAGGTCCCCAGGACTCCGTCCTGCATTGCCCAACTCGCTGAGTTGGACTCCGACATCGTGGGACCCTCTTTTGTGACTCTGAGTCGACCGATGTCCTCAGGTCTTCTAAGTGCCTGTACTTTTGTGGGTGCTGCCTGCTTCTGTGTGGGCTCTCTGTGTTTCTAAGCGCCCCCTCTGTCTCCTCCTCCAAGGGGTGACCTCCTGGTCCTTCCTGGGCCCTAGCAGCACCCAAAATCCTCAACCATGACTCTTGCAGCTAGCAAGGCTTGTTTGCGGTCTTTCCGCGTGGAAACAACTTTTCATCCTCCAGCACACCGTGGGACATCCTCTGACCAAAGGAGAAGTTCCTGGCACCTTCCGTTGTTGCAGAATCTTTGGCTTCTTCCACCCGGAGGCAGCCCTTTTGCACCTTCATCTGGGGTTTAGTGGGCTCCTGCCCCACCGGGACACTTGCGTGACTCTTGGACTTGGTCCCCTTCCTTTACAGGTCCTTAGGTCCAGGAATCCGTCTTCAGTGTTTTGCAGTCAGTTGTTGTCCTTGCAGAATCCCCTATCTCGACTTTACTGTCTTTCTGGGGTTGTAGGGTAACTTTACTCCTACTTTTCAGGGTCTTTTGGTGGGGTATCTTGGACACCCTTAGTGTTTTCTTACACTCCCAGTGACCCTCTACAAACTACACTAGGCCTGGGCTTCATTCGTGGTTCGCATTCCACTTTTGGAGTATATGGTTTGTGTTGCCCCTAGGCCTATTTCTCCCTATTGCATTCTATTGTGTTCTACATTGTTTGCACTACTTTTCTAACTGTTTGATTTTGGTTTGTGTGCATATATTTTGTGTATATTACTTACCTCCTAAGGGAGTATATCCTCTGAGATACTTTTGGCATATTGTCACTAAAATAAAGTACCTTTATTTTAGTAACTCTGAGTATTGTGTTTTCTTATGATATAGTGCAATATGATGTAAGTGTTATGGTAGGAGCTTTGCATGTCTCCTAGTTCAGCCTAAGCTGCTCTGCTATAGCTACCTCTATCAGCCTAAGCTGCTAGAAGACCTCTAATCTACTAATAAGGGATAACTGGGCCTGACACAAGGTGTAAGTACCACAAGGTACCCACTATGAGCCAGGCCATCCTCCTACACCCTGGTCCCAGCTTGTCTGGGTACATGAAAGACTAGAGGCAAACCTTTTGTGATTTTGTTTAGGCACAGCCTTTGTAATGTGCAAGTGTGGCAGATTGCAACTTTTACCCCCATCAAGTCATAGATGACCCATCCTGCCCACACCTATGGTCCTTTAACTCACTATCAGGGAGCAATAGACAAAGACTGACTGCCAGCTACACCCAGTGACATGATCCAAAAAACAGGCAGCAGGCACCAAATGGTTGAGACAAGAACATGTCAACTTTTGAAAAAAGTGGCATTTTCAGAATCAAAAAGGGCTTTAACCTACAGTTCTTTCAATACCAAACATGACCCATTTACCTACCTATTTCCAATTAAATGTTATCACTTATTAAATGTAGGAAGGAAAGGAAACCCAATCTTATCCTATTGGAGAGGTGGGCCTTGCAGTGGTGAAAAACGAATTTAAGAGTTTTTCACTACCATGACATGTAAAACTTAAACATATATGTGCAACTTTTTAAATACATTGCACACTGTCTTCAGGGCTGTTCAAGGCCTATCCTAGAGATGACAAATGTATTACAAATTAAAGGAAGGTTTGTCCTGGCAAAAGGTTGAAATGGCAATGTAAAACTGCTCACACAGGCTGCAATGGAGGCCTGAGGCATGTTTTAAAGGACTACTTAAGCGGGCAGCACTATCAGTGTTGCAGGCCCAACTGTAGCATTTCATTTACAGGCTCTGGGCACATGGTGTATCACTTTACTAGGGACTAACAAGTAACCTAAATGTGCTAATTGGGTATAAGCCACTTCTACCATGTTTTGAGGAGAAAGCAGAAGTACTTTAGCAATTCTACCATGTTCTGAGGAGAACTTTAGTATTCATTACCAGTGATAAAGTGCACAGAGTCCTAAGGCCAACAAAAACGATATCAGCAAGATAGGAGAGGTGAGGGCAAAAATGTTGGGAAAATATCACAGTAAGGCTGACAGGTCTAACAGTAACTAAATAAATAAATAAATAAGTAAAAATCGTTCGACACCACTCGGTCAGGATCTCCAAAACTGATAGGTATGGTTCACTCAAGCATCTAGATCCTCACCTTCATCACTGGATTCATAAATCTGGGTAGTTTAACAAGGTAAAATGTTATTCAGCTGCTTTCTTCATAAGCTGCTTTTGCTAACATTGTCCTTTCCCCTACCCTTTTGTATTTTGAAACAAAACTTTTAAAAATGTCACCCGTTGCAGACCCTCTAACTACCCTCCACCTTCAGGGGGTGATGTGCAGCACTCTGCTAGAGCCATGATTACAAGCTGGCTGTTGAAGGTTGATCAGTATGCAAACTGTTATTTCCACATGGAACGTAATTCAGAGTTGCACCCCCACTATTATTCATTGACAAAGTTCGGCAAGTCAAACTATCTAAAATGTATGGGGGAAAAGGCTACACCTAGAAAACAGGACAGCCATGCGGAATGCACTGCTTTACAATAATGCTCTGCATGTCATGCTTCATTTCTAAGTGAAAACCTTGAAATAAGGTGTTTACAGCACTCAATCAATACCTTACTCCAAAGGTAAAGGTATGTACAAGTATGGTAAATAGCTCAGCCCATCCAGCCCACTTGTAATACGCACCTTAGTTTGTATTACTTGCCTTGATGCATGTTACATGGTCCATGTTTGTGTGCTCCCTGATGTATTAGGGCCCATATTTATAATTGGTTTGTGCTGAATTTGCGTCATTTTTTTACGCTAATTGAGCGCAAACCTAACTCCATAATTATATTTTGGCACTAGACAATTCTAGCGCCAAAGTTATGGAGTTTACATATTTTTTTGAATGTCGGAACCTACCTTGCGTCAATGAAATGTATGGTAGGCGTTCCCGTGCAGAAAACAACGATATGGCCTTAGTGCCAAAAGATTTCCCCGTGGTAGAATCCAGCATGGGGGGGTGGGAGCCTTAAATAATGGGAACGCCTGGGTATGGGCAGGCGTTAGGGGACCTTTGGGCCTTTTTCCAGTGTCAGAGACAATGGAAAGAGCCCACAGGTGCCCTTCCATGGCCCCAGGGACACCCCACACACACCAGAGGGACACCACAGGATAGGGGACCCAGCCCAGGGAAGTCCCGGTAAGTACATATATATATTATTTTCTTGCTCGGGGGCCCTGACTTGGGGCCCCCTGCATGGCGCTGGCCCAATTAGGGTGGTGGGCATGGCCCCTGTCTTTACTAAGACAGGAGCCATGTCCATGGGGGCTGTGCGCCAGGAAATGGCGTTATACTGCTTAGAGGCATTTTTTTTGTCTCTAAACAGTGTAGCGCCATAATTTGGCGCACAAGCTCTGGTTTCCCCTACGCCTCCCCCGCACGGTTAGGGTCCTTTACAAGGACGCTTACAGGGCATTAGCGCCATTCCAGAAATATGGCACATGGCCAGCGCTATACTTCTACACACAAAACTGCGCTAACGCAGATATGCATCTAAAAGTATAAATATGGCTTTAAGTGTGTTTACTTCATAAAAGTGCCTAAACCCGAAAATCATGTTTCAGAAAAAATTTGAATTTTATGTATGCAAAATTACCATGTCTCATTTATCCTATACTGCCACACTTAAAGGGGAATTTTCCATTTCTTACTGAATGTTAGTTGTGTCTGAGAGGTAAATCTTTTCTGAAAGATGACAATTCTGAATTCCATGCTAACATGTTCTAGAAAATTACATGAACTAATGCTTCTGTTCTTCCAAATGCTTCAAATTAAAGCCCCGCCTTTGTCTATGTGTTGCAAGTATAGACTCTAGGGCGGTCTGCACTGGGTGCTGACCTGGATTGGGGGGGGGTCGCGGACCTCAGTTGGGCGCTGTGTTTTACAATAACTTTCAAAAATTGCGATTTAAAAGCACCAGCTGAAAGGTTCCTTGTGCGTCAAGCCTTCAGGAAGCAATTAAAATGTCAAGATAACTCTTGTGATTCATGTTCTTGCTAGAGAAAGAGATCGTCCTTTTGTCCAGTGGCAGCTTTGACTCGCCATAAAGTAAGGCAGAGGGTTAATATGCCTGCTGTAAAGAACAGAACTGTATTTTTTGTGGATAGCAAAGTGGATTATTAAATCCAGCCTTTACTAGCGCTTTAAAACAAATGAAAAGTATGTGAGAGGGAATACGCAGAGATGAGGGCCTCTTTTGCTGGGTGGTAGTGAGGGAATCTAAAAAGTTAGTCATGGGGTGGGGGGTGCCAAAAAAGATTCCTGTACCGGAGTCCACCAGCGCCAAAGCCAGCCTTGAGTATAGGAGTGTTAGTGAGTAGCCCCCCACCTCCTTCATAGAATGTTAGGAAGAAAAAGGCATGTTAACTCTTCCCAAATAGGGAGTGGTAGAGAGGGAAAGAAATGGATTGGTAGGAGTCTGTCTGTTGGGAAAGGGCAGAGGACTCTCTGCTCTGCCTTTATGAGGGTATGTTAGAAGACCCGGAAACAAGCTGAAGGGCAATATGAAGCGGTAAGGCGAAAGGGAGCTTCACATTATATGGTTGTGGATCTGTATTGAAATATGCTCTCTATTTTATACACTCTAATAGTGCTCCTTATTGCTGAGCTGTTCATTATTATGATGGTAATATTTTTTCACATGATTTACATAAGTAATCATAAAATATTATAATAATATACGTAACTTTTGTGTACACTTATTCTGGGGGCTCGGAGGAGGTCCATTATCTTTAACCTGGAAAAGTAAGAGGTTCCTTGACTGGTCTGCTATATAGTACACACTGTTTTCTGTACAATACACTGAAAGTGGTTGGAAACACTTATAACTGTTCTTTTTCTCCACAAAGACGTATGTTACTTTTGGGGGCTAGGGAAATCTTTTTAAGAACCCTTAAAAAAGTAGGGGTCGCACGACATAGATGTGCCTCCCAAGAGCTTGTTTGCCGCTACACTTTGATAGTAATAATGTGTGGGAATTGGGCCTATGTCCCAATTGCATAAAGAATAGCCGCAAGCTACTGCACATACCAAAACACGTATACATGTGCCAATGGTAATACAGAAAGGACTGCACAATCCCTGTCTCCCCTACCGCATTAAGGAAGTGTTCTGGGATTTCGGAAAGTGAGTGGACCTCCAGGGCACTTCTGTAATCAAGCAACTTGTACCTACATGCCACACTACATTGGTAGAGCTTTGGCTTTCCATTTATAAATTGTTAATCATATTGCTGTCATCTTTCCAAAACCGTGGAAATATGGGTGAGAGAGAAAGCTGCAATATCATCACACTCCTCAGCATCTCTATACTGACAGTGTTATGAATTTGTTATCTATTTTTAAGGGTCTTAACGAAACTGGATTATAGGAGTTAGACAGTATTGACAAATGATTAATTGTCCTCTAAATAATTTCAAGCAATACATATCTGCTTCTACAAACAGGGAAATATATTATGAATCTCTATTTACAACCTTAGCAATGTGATATTCTAAAAATCTCACGTACCTTATTAACTGGTAGAGCTTTTCAATTAGTTAAAATTTGTAGTTTTGAATAGTTTTAGATATAAATCTAAATGAGGTTTGTTATGCATTAATATATTATTCTATATGATTATTCTATATTTTTAGTACCAATATATATGTTATTAATTGTTGTTGATAATTTTGATGTCTACACTTATGCAGTTGGTTTTATAATATTTCTGATACTTTGAAAGGCAATATTTTTGTAATCCGTATTTTAGCAATGATTGTTTAGTAGCACCACATTTTTGTTGATTTTGTGACATCCAACCAGTGCCCTGCATCTGACAATCTCTAAAACAACTCAATAGTTTTGTACATGATGCAGAGAATTTTTGATGATACTACTTGCATGGAAAATAATGGAGGCCAGTAAGCAGTGGGTAGCATACTAAGGTTTAAATTCACGTATTTCTAAAAGGATCATTAAGACCACATCAGCATCTGCTACGGCAGAAGTGATTCTGTCTCCAAAAGCCCTGCAGTAGGCAGTTGCCTATATTTACAGTTTCCCACTGTTTTGGCAGGGAACGTTTAATGAAATTGCTCCTGCTGCACTGGTCGGAGCACATTTGGCAAAAATGTAATGCCAGCCCAACTGCCATGTTTTGTTGGCCCAGCTGGTATTTCAGAAACAACATACGACAGTGTTAGTTTTCTAAAAAAACAAAAACAATGTCCCTGGTGGAAAAGGAGTTGCCTCTTCCATGTTGGGAATGTTTCTAGTTTTGTCCTGTTTGTGATGGTGAAAAGGAACAAGCATTGGCAAAGCTAATAGGTCTTGCCTATATAAGAACTATTAGCTTTGCCAATATGTTTTAGCAGTGTTGTGCCCCAGCGTGGCTGCTGTTCAGCATGAATAAACGCTGGTGGTATAGAGGAGAATAGCGTGGAGTGAAGTTGCATAGAGTGGGTTTGCACAGAGTGGAGTAGTGTGGAAGGGCGTAGAATGAAATGAAGTGCTGTGGAGTTGAGTTGAGTGTTGTAGAGTGGCATAGAGTGTTGTAGAGTGGAGTGTGGTGTTGTGAATTAGAGTAGATAAAAGTACTGAGGACTGGAGTGGGGTACAGTGGCATGGAGTAGAGGGACATAGAGTCTTGTGGCATGGAGTGGAGTAGAGTGTTATTGAATGGAGGGGTGTAGAGTGGCATAGCATGGGGTGGAGTAACGTGTTGTAGAGTGGAGTAAAGTGTCATAGAGTAGAGTAGAGTAGAATATCGTACAGTGGATTGGCGGGGAGTGGAGTGGAGTGGAGTAGAGTTGAGTGGAGTGTCAAAGAGTGGAGTAGAGTAGAGTGGCCTAGAGTTGAGTAGAGTGGAATTGCGTGTTGCAGAGTGGAGTTTCATAGAGTGAAGTGGTGTAGAAGGTTGTAAAGGTGGAATCCAATAGAGTGGAAGGGTTTAGAGTAGAGTAGCATAGAGCAGAGTGGAGACTGGCATATTTGCGACCCCATTGGGAATGGCCGCCCTCACAGGGATGGTGGCCTGCTGGAGATAGCAGACCACCATGTCTGTGACTGCTTTTCAATAAAGCAGTTTTTTTTTTTAAATGCAGCCTGTTTTCCTTAAAGGAAAACGAGATGCATTTTGTAAACAAAAATGAAAAGTTTCTTTTCATTTTTGCAGAGCAGGCAGTGGTCCGTGGGACTACTGCCTGCTCTGAAAAAATATCTTCGCTGCCATTCTCAAAGGGAAAGGGGTCCCATGGGGACCTCTTCACATTTTCGAATGGGTTAGTACCAGTTTGAAACTGGTGCTAACTGTGATTGTTTTGCAACCGCATTCGCGGTTACAAAACAATCATACATACCATCTGGATTTGGTATTAGGAAGGGACGCCCTTGTCACGCCACTTCCTAATACGGAATATCAAAACCCAAACTGCGATTCGGTAACAAGTTACCGAATCGCAGTTTGTGCTTTGTAGATCCCAAATAGCATTTTTCAAGTCGCAAAAGGACAGATTTGCTGTTTGCAACTTGAAAAATGCTTCGTACATCTGGCCCCAAGGTCCCTCTGAAGACAAAGCCTGGCATTTGACCTCTGAATGCACAGCAAATGTAACATGGTACGAACAAAGTTTAAAGGCCTGTTTACAGAAATCAAGCATCTTTGGAAGAATACATGGGACAATGGAGAACAGGCTATTCTCCATGGAAGGGACAAAGACTGCTGTGTAACCTAAAACAAATAAAGTCAGCAAATTGAAAGTGAATGAATGTGAGTTACAAACCAAAAAGCCAATGGTAAGCAATGGGCAGAATACATTCCCAGGGAAGCTTTCAGAATATCCCCAAGATGTCCCTGCAAACCAGACAGCTGCTCTGTCTGGTAGGCTTCGACCTAAAAATGAGTAAGTGAAAGTACTCTCCAAATAGACCTGGCCTCACAATTATGAAACAATGGCGGTGGAAATGGAATTCCAGCTAAGGGTTCACCATCAGAAATTCACTGCTGCCAATAGGAACCACTTGTTCTGCCAGACAGAAGAATTTCCAAGCTAGCAAAAAGACCAATCAATAAAAATAGTTAACTAAATTTAAAAACTTACTTAAAAAACATAACTTATTTCATACTTCTAAATATATATGTTTTCTTTCTGTTACTCCCATTATTGAAGCAGTATTGAAAGACGTGTCAGGAAAAGAATAAGGAAAATTAAAACTCCCACTGATGGTTTCAGAGACAAAAACAAACGAAATGTAACAACATCTAAGCTTACCAAGGTAATTACATGTAAAACAATACAATAATTAACATCTTCCTTAACCTATAAAAAAAAATGCCAATAAATACATTTATATTTATTTAAATCACCTACAGATCAGAAAACACCTTCTGAGCCGGTGACTAAAACATCACAGAAATTGAACCACTTTTTCACATAATTGGATACACTTATAGTAAAGAGAACAGCTTGTTCACTGGACTTACACCGAATGTTACTCTAACAGTTGTTATGGGTGGGCCAACACATTTAGCAATAAAATAATATATGTTAGAAAACAGCCCAGTGATGCCCACAATGGTCCGTGGCCTCCGCCAAATATCATAAAACAATTGTAATCCCCATGCAGTTACTGTGGAAGTGGCACACCAATTGAATCCACCTATCTAATTCAGTTTGGGTGCCATTTTTCTTGTGTGCCACAGGAGCTGCTCTGTTATTGGATTTGTTTTAGGATATCTATCTAGCTAGCTACATATATATATATATAAATATATATATATATATATATATATATATATATATATATATACTGTATATATATATATATATATATATCCATGTAGTGCAGCTGCGTGAAGTGGGTGGGGTGGCCACAGGGCATGGCCTGATGCCAACCCTCCATATGCAACTAACCCCACTCTGTGCCTGGCTTTAAGACGTGTACAGTGGGGAGTTGACCACTAACCCTGGCCTGCAGCCAGGCCCGGCAGCCAACCTCTGCATCCAACCACCCTCACTATGCGCACGGCCAAAGGGGTTGTCCACAAGGCAGCCCCCCAACCGCATGCAGCCAAGCCCACATTATGCACAGCCTTTAGCCATGCACAGTGAGTCATTGGTGCGCAATGGCGATTGGCCACAAGGACTGGCCTGAAGTCAGGCCCTGTGGTCAACCCTCCAAAGGCAGCCAGCCTCACACTGCACATGGCCTTCATTGCTGGGGCCTGGCATTAATAGTTGGGGGAATGGGTCATGTGTCCCCCTGTCAAGGCCAATTCCAGGCCTGGGGACGCTATGCCTGGGGCCTGTCATAGGAATTAGGGGAAGGGAGGCACACTGACCCCTCCCCGGGCTGACTTTGACCCTGAGAGCCCAATCCCCAGGGACTGGCATCATAAGTAGGGGGAGGGGGCACGCACCCACTTCTCCGTGCCATTTTCATCCTGGGGGACCCCACACCCCAGGGCCTGGCTGCATTGTAAAAAGGGAAGGGGGATACATGGATATCCTGTCCGCCATATTACAATCCCATTATATTCTATTGGAGATTGTAATACAGAGGTTGGGATATCTGTCACATTTGTGATGGAGTATTCCATCCCCTGAGATCCAAATCGGGCCCTTAGTGTTTGCTCCCACTTGGCAGAAGATTTGAAAGTGCCACTGCTAAGCGAGAGCAAACCCCGACGCAGTGCTGGCAGGTAAACTGCTTTGTACCAGGGTGGGCACTCTGGGACATGACCTGTGAACTGGCCCTGGGGGATAAGGTGGCCAGGGCCATTAATGGATTAGGAAGGGGGTCCACATTGCCCCCCATTTCCCTTTGCACATGTGGCTGGTTCTCGGAGGATGGGGTCCCCATGGCCAAAACAGGCCATGTGGCCTGCCTCTTACTTTCCACAATGCAGCTAGGCTCTGCAGGATAGGATCCCTGGGGCCAAAATTGGCCAAGTGAGAAGGTCCATGTGCCCCCCTTGTCCTTTTCAATGTGGTGGTGCCCCAGCACATGTGGTTCACAGGGTCAAAAATGGCCTGGGGAGGGGGGGCACATGCTCTCCTTCCCCTTTACACCTATGACCTGGCCCTGAGGGATGGGGTCCCCGTGTGGCCAGGCCCTGGGGGATGGGGTCCCCGATGCCAAAAATGGCCAGGGGAAGATGCCTGCCCACATCCCCCAGAAAATAGTCCCAGGTGAGGGGGTATCCAGGGCCAAAATTGACCTGGGGGGGTCATGCACATCCCATTCCCCAGAATATATACATTTGTTCCCCTTGGGCCTGGCCAAACCGGGGTGCTTAAAAAAACAAGTGCAAGAGACCATGCTTGTTTTTGTTTTTTTAAATTTTGCCACAGATTCCTCCGAACAATTTGCATAAAAATATTTTTTTTAAAGTTTTTGTACACAGGCAGGGTCCCTCTTGACCCTACCACCAGCTCTAGGGGAGTCAGGGTATTCTTACCCTGTCCTCTAATGTCTTTTCTTTATTTATTTCCAGGACTCAGGAACCTATGCCCTGGAGCCTGCCCAGTAAGTGGTAGGTGCGCTGGAGCGCTCCCAGGGCACCACTGCATGCTTGTTGGGGGCCGCATGCATAGCCCCAATTCTCTCACAGCCCCAGCTAGCTCCCCCCCATCCAGCGGGACCTGGTATCGCTCCCACCCACAGAGAACACCTAGAAATGCTGCTCCCTACGGGTGGGAGTAAGTTATTTTATCTATTTCCCTGTCCACTTCACTGCAGGCAGGGAATTAGAAAAAAGTCTGTTCCCATCTGGCAGGAGTGCATCTTTCATGCTCCCACCTACTGTGAGTGGACTTAGTGTTTGCTCTCACTTGGCAGGAGCTTTAAAATTGCTCCTGTACAATGAGAGCAAATATCAGTTTCCCTGCCAGCACCAGTGTGGGCAGGGAAATTGATATGTGCTGGAGGTGGGCACCCAGGGACGTAGCTGTAGCCGGCCCTGTGGGATGGGGTTATTACTAGCTCCAGAAGGGGGCCCACTCACCACTGCTGCACTGCCAGGCCCCCAGGGATTGGGACCCTGGGGCAGAATGTAGCCCGGGGGGTGACACAGCTCCTTTTTTGCTGAAGCCGGGCCCCAGGGGGTGGGGTCCCCAAGGCCGAAATCTGCCTGGGAAAGGGGAGCACGGCCTTCCTCCCCATTATGCTTCATGGCTGGGTCCCTGGGAGGTGGCAGTCCCCTGGGCCAAATTCGACCAGGAAAGGGGGCTGTGTGCCACCTACCACAATTAACTAAGACTGGCCCTAAGAGTATGGGGTACTACACACCCCTTCCCGTTGTAATTATCAGCCATGCCCCAGGGGTGTGGTCTCCATGGCCAAAATCAGCCTGGAATGGGAGGGTCACGTGTGCTCCCTCCCCGATCAAATCTAAAATATTACCCCCCTCTGGACTTATCCCACTTAAACGCAAAAAATGAAACATGGAAAACCGCACTTGTTTTTTAAAATTTTGCTGTGGGTCTGAGGACCCTCCACAAGTTTGCAGCAAAATTAAAAGAAAAACATTTTTGCACCCTGGTGGTCTCTGTCGGACCCCACCAATAGGCTCAGGGTGTCAGGGTATCCCTACCCTGCCCCCTTCTGGATTTTTTTGTGTTTTTTGGGACTCTGGATTAGTCCCGAGTCCCAAAATGGCTGCCAGCATATCCTGGTTGAAGTGCTGGCAGCCAATCAAATCTCACCATGAGATCTGACAGATCCATGGAGGATTCACATCCCTAGATAAACAAATCTTTTTCCTTTAATAACTCCAACACTACTGAACGTATTTGCACCAAATTACAAAAAACACTCTTTCTGGACCAAGATCTAGCTTTCTACTACATATTGAGCAATTCCATCCAGTGGTCCAGTGGTTCATGCTGTAGTTCCCTATGGGAAATTACGTTCGAGGCTGCAGCTAAAGTGAGCAACAAACGTATTTTGAAAATTTCGTAAAGATTCGTCTAACGGTACCAAAGTTATTGACAAAACAAAAAACGCTTTTCCTAAGGAAATTAGGTTATAACTATAACTACCTTCAGGTGACCACTAGTAAATATATATATATATATACTGTATGTATATATATATATATATATATATATATATATATATACTAAACCAAAACCAATACAGGAACTCGCAGGAGCATTTCCATGTTTTACTTAACAGCCTTTTTCAATGCTTGCAGGTAAATGACACTCAATCATAACTGCATTTAAATGTTACAGACTCCCATGTGAGGAATCATAAACACTGAAAGAGTACTGCGCTCTCCAACTTCCAATACCTTATTACTTATGGGTGCCATCAAACGTGAAATGCATACTTATATAACATAAGTATTCAGCAGATTTGAATAATATGCCAGTATTTTGCTCTCATAAACATGCCAATTTGCAGTCCATCTTAAAAGTCTTGTTCTGCATGAGCTCTTCTAATTCACCCATAGGCACCAATTAATGCTTAATGAAGTCAATTTCCAGGGCATGCCATCCAGTCTCACTCGCCCAAACCATTCATTTTACTTGTGTTAAGAAAAACGTTCCCTCACCCCTGCCATTCACGCCCGTAGGAGTCATCTAATGGTTACAGCTCCTAAGATTTAAACAATATTCGAATTCGGCAATGACATCCAAATGCAGAGGTTCAGCACTGTTCAATTTCAATTTCCACACAAGTATGTGTGGATATATAGTTAGATTTAGAGTTATTGTTGTATTGATAGTTACAATTAGGTCAGACTTTCCATAGCAACTTTTGTTTTGTTAATAATCTTGGTGCCATTTAATGCTGCTTGATGAATCTTCACAAAACTTTCCAAAAAAATATACACCAACCTCAGCTTCTCCCTGCCAAGGTTTGTGGTGACCCGTCAAGTGGTGGTTGAGAAAATGAGAGGCCCCTAAACTCGTTTTCCCCACACAATTTTCCATAGGAATGTTAGCATTGCTGAAAAAGGTCTGAACAGAAAGAAGCAATTTGGTGTAAATCTTTTAAGCATTTTTGAGAAACTAATGTTCAAAGTATATGCTCTGATTGACTAGTCAATCCTGACTGGTTGGTCATAACCTGAACAATATGTTGTGGTAGCCATTACAGGGTTCGGGGACATGGGCCCTGTGTCCTGACAATAAATTAAAATAGCATCTTGCCTCCAAAGGACATGTGGGGGTGGGTTCTCAAACCCCCTCCTGACTTGATTGGCTACCCACAACATTGACAACACTTTGTGGCAGGTATTACAGGTCTCTGGGACAGGGTCCCCATTAGGGTTGCCACCTGGCCAGTTTTATACCAGTATTACCTATATTTTTAATGTCTCTGCCGGTACAAAAATTAGGAAAATCACCTAAAGCTGGTATTTTTTTCCCTTTTCAGTACGTGCTTTAAACAGTATATGTAAGAGCAAAATACTTTAAAATGTACTCTCCAGCTGCCCTTTATGCTCCTGACTGATCATTAAAGTAAACAGAGACAGAAAGGTCATGTTAAAAAGAAATACAGACAAATATACATAAAGGTCTTCTTAACAATGAAGTCCATACCTTTGGAGGATATTAAAACATGAACTGATAGAGAGTTTTTTTCTATTGGAAAAGTGGCAACCTCGGTCCCCATTGAAATGCATTGTACTGAAATCCTGTTTTTGTAAGTGTAAGAAAAAGGAGCATATACGAAAGGTGATAACAGATTTTAGTCACAATTTAAATAATTTGTTTGGGTACCTGCTGGGATTTGATATCCATGGTTGAGAGAAAATTGTTTTCTCTCATGATTTTCTCATAGAGGTATGGAAGGTGCCCAGAAGCTAAAATTAAATCATATTTCTGGAAATTCACACAATACTCCTCAGCAACATGAAAATAAAGTCTGACATACTAAGTAAAGCATATACTTGCAACAGCAGTACCAGCCCAATCGTTATTTCCCCTGTGTTCTACTGAGGCATCCCACAGTATTCTATAGAATAACTACAGTGCTTACAATCGTTTTTATGATAAATGTGTGGTACACGGGAAGCCACCTTGATTGAATCATTCACAAAATGAGGGAGCTTATTTTTTCATAGAAACTATTGCTGTAGTGCTGTTAAAAGTAAAATATAGACACATTTTATACGGCTTGTCAAACGTCATCCTTATCAGTTTCTAAAACATTCACACATGCAGACTGAAAAATGTACTTTCAACACCAGCAGAAGCAAGCCAGTTAACTACCTGGTGATCAACTGCATATTTATTATGGTGTTCTAATGAGCAACTAGAGTGGTGCTAACAGTCTGTATTTATGACAGAAGTGTGGCACACTTAAATGTCATCTTGATGGACTTCTTGGAGCAAAAGGGTTAGTAGTGATTTTAATGACCCAGACATCTGCAGTAGGTGGCATTTTCATTCATGTTTAAAAGCCTAACGTAGTGAAAAGCTGCACTGACATGTATTTTAAAAGTGCTCATGTTTTCATTTTGTGGGGCTCACCATTATGCCCACCAGGTTTAACAATGTGCTAGTAAGATTTAAATAATGTTGAAGTATATTTTAAACATAAGAGTAACTGCCAGTATTTAAAGAAATGTGTTTAAATAATGTGTATTGTGTGATTTATGAGTTTAAATAGATGTGCGCATAAAAATGCAGTTCTCTGTCATATCTAATGTGATGCCTTAACAAGTTTGCAATTTTAATTAAATGTTTACTTATTCTGATGATATTATATATGCTGAATGTATAGGTTTGCACATTATATGTGTTTTAGTAACAGATCTATAAATGCATCCATATTTCTTGTGTTATCATACCTAGGCCACCTGACCTCGTATTTGCAGTCATGTAAAAGTGGTGAATCATTCTTCTTTCTCTAACATGAAGTTTTTTTCATTAGGTTGTTCTAATAGATAGTAAAGGGTTCCTATGCTTAATCTTATAAGACTTGTTTCTAAATGACCTTGGTTCCGGAACATTTAGGCTTGTGTGAAATAAATTGTTTCTATCGACATGTACTTTCACATGGGACAAGGAAGAGTCAGTTGTATACCCTGGAAATAATTTGTGTTGTTGCAACTGATAGAAAATAGTAATTAACTGTTGGATTCACATGGAAGAAGGTGATGACTTCAGACCAAACCTGAGAAAACTTTGCAATGTTGCAACTCTATTTTGTGTTTAGGCTCTGATTGGATATTGCCCCTTTTGTGTGATATGGGACCACTGAACTGTTGAATCGGGGCGCTTGTGCACTTTACTTTCAGGACAGACTTCGTAACTCTCAGTTAGTTGTCCTCTTGTTGTCCCCGAGAACTGTTCTCTGTGCAGCCCGTGTTCTGCACTTCCCTGATGGTGCTTCTTATGGACTTTGCTGATGATCTACATGCTTTGCTGAAGAAGATTCCTTGAATGCTGACCCTAGGAGGGGTGTAGCTCCCTGCTAATGCTATTTTTCTTGACATGCCCTTGTTCTAAAAGAAGCTAGTATGCTGACACCTACCTATTTTATTTTTCTAGTTAGTTTCTTTTAGCCCAAGATAGATTATTTTCCAAATTATTTTTGTCTCTTTTTGTCATTTGTCTGCATGTGTTAGTCCGTTCCCACACATGCACGTCCTAATTTGGTTAGTTGAAGGGATAGCTCATGTCCAACCATGATTCTTGATCACTGTTTAATCTGATTTGACAAACGTCAACACAGTCTGATTTCAGATATGCTTCTGTTTCTCAGATTATGGGTTTTATTACAACCCTGGCGGTCACGGTGGTGCAAATGCAGCTGTCCGACCGCCACATTACGACTGCGGCAATAGTACCACTGTAGGATCGCCAGCACTGGCACTTTTTGTCGCCACAACGGTGTGGCGGTGCTGGCAGTCCTAATCCGCCAGGGCAACGCTGCTCTGGGGATTACGACTCCCTTCCCCGCTAGTGGGTTCATGGCGGTAGCACTGCCATGTAATGGCTGGTGGTGACGGGGTGCAAGGGCCCCAAAGGGGGCCCCAGCACTACCCATGCACTTGGCATGGGCAGTGCAGGGGCCTCTCTGCTTTGTAGACAGAGAACATTGCAACGGGTGCTGGTGCACCCTACGCACTACAGCATTGCCACCGGCCCTATTACAAGCTGGAGACAATGCTGTAGGCCGTTTCCCACTGGGCCATTCTGTTTCCACCCACTGACCTAGTGGGAAACACGTAATGGGGCTGGCAGGGAGGTGGCCGCACTTGCAGCAACCTACCCGTCGGGACTTCGGCTACCGAAGTCACAATGAGGGCCTATATCTTTAACGAAATGTGTTTTCTTCTTGAATGCTTAATGGTGTTGGTGCTAAATAGATTAAACTTGGTTCGTTATTTTGGGCAACCAATGGTGTTGATTTATCTTTACAATTTGATTTTGCGCACTGTTTATGTGACTTTACCTTTGTGGACGTAAAATAAATCCTTGAAGCTGTTTGATTGGAGTTTTCCTTTTGTGGCCACATTGATCATGGTGTTTAAGTTTGTTGGAGTGGGTTTGAAATGATTGTGTATGGTTAACCACACTCTTAACTGGGTCAAAAGGTCAGTCGACTTCAGTGAAGTGTTTTAAATCCTGTGAAGGATGAGAAAATGAGTTAACAGAATCATAGCTGTGAAACTGAAAGCATTTGCTACAGAGGATAATGCAGTAAATAAAGAAACGAGGGAGCTTGATAACAAGAAAGTCTCCCAAGATAGACGTCTCAGAAAAAAGAACTCTAAGGTAGCCCAAAAATCACACAAATGTAGACCAACTATCAACCAATGATAGAAGTGTGCCAATTGTGCAACAAATAATCAAGTGATCAACTGGGTGAAAAACATAAAAATAGCAACTAGTTTGAAAGCCCTTTCTCACTATTTGAGAACTCATGAAATGAGTCCTCATTTTAGTTTTTTAGAGGAATAACCTTAATTTCTATGAGGGAAAATGAACCTCATTTTGTTCATTTCTAAGCAAAATGTTTTAAGTTTTACAAGTTTGATGCCATCAACATGACCTCAGGTGTGCCACACTTTTCTCATAAATACAGAATGTTACACTCTAGTTGTTCATTAGATCTCTTTTGGGAGGGAGGAAGCAGGGGCACAGACTCGGACAACAGAGGGTAGGATGTAGTGATCAGGGTCAAAGACAGCAAGCTGGTCCTGCTTTGCAGCTGATAGAGGCACTGGCAGCACAACAGACCACTCAGGACAAGCAAGAGCGGCTGTGGAATCACAATGAACTATGGAGTGCAGGAGGGAGAGGCAGTGGCAGCACAATGGACCATGGAGAGAAGGAGGGACGGGTCAAGGGCACAGACCTGGGAAATGGTGGGCAGGAGGGTGATGGCAGGGGCAGCAAGCTGACCAAGTAAGGAAGGCAACAGGGGTAGTGGCAGCACAATAGACCAAACAGGGTAGGTAGGAAGGCAGTGGCATCACAACAGACTAAGGAGGGCATGAGGGAGGAGACAGGATCATGCACATGGACAATTGAGGTTGGGGGGATAGATGAACCAAGCTGACTATGCACAGCAGGTGGTAGAGACCGTGGCCGAAAAATTTGCCATGGAGAGCAGAGAGAGGGGGTAAGGACAGGCATGCAGGCAATCGAGGGCAGATGGGGGAGGCAAGGGCTGCAAGATGACCACACACGATAGGCAGGAGGGGCAATAGCAGCACAATGGACATGTGAAGACAGGATGAAGGGGTCAGGGCCACACTAATGTCCCATAGAGGGTGGGGGGAGGAGATAGGGACACGGATTCAGACAATGGACAACATGGGAGGGGAGCTTGGGCAACAAGCTGACAATGCAGCGAAGGCTGAAGTGTCAGTGGCAGCACCGAAGACCATGCAAAGAAAATGGAAGGAGTGACAGCACCGCAGACCGTGGAGAGCAGGAGGGAGGGGCAATGGCAACACAACAGACCATGGAGGGCAGGAGGGATAGTGTAGTGGCACCGACTCGGACAACGGGGGGCAGGGAGAGAGGACAGGAGCAGCAAGCTGACCACACAGGACAGGTGGGAGGGACAATGGCAGCAGGCTGACCATGGAGAAAAGGCCTGCATGGGCAGAGACAGCACATTGGACCATGCAGAGCAGAGGGCCTGCACTCAGAGAATGAAGGGCAGGGAGGAAAAGGTGGAGCAGGGCAGGAAGCTGACCACATATGGCAGGCTCACATGAACAGGGGCAGCACAATGGACAGACAGCAGGCAGGAAGGGCTGGGTTACACGAATGGAGAACAGACAGCAGACAGGTAGGGGAGGGCAACAAGCTGACGACAGAGAGCAGGAAGTGTGGGGAAGGGGCACACAGATGGAGAATGGAGGGCAAGCAAGAGGGGAGCAGGGCATGAGCAGCAAGCTGACCACAGAGGGCAGGGTGTGGTGGGTTGGCTTATTCACCGAAAGCTGACAGGATGGGGCAGGGACAGACATAATGTGAACCGGCGAGGGCAGCAATCTCACCACAGTGAGTAAACCATGTGCAGGGTCAGCACAAGGGGGAGGGCAGGAGCATGCACATGAATAACAGACAGCAGTGGGGAGGAGGTGTGCAGGGGCAGCAAGCTGAACATGGGGGACGGACAGGAGGAGCTAGGGCATGCAGACAGAGAGCAGACGGTAGGAGGAGGACAGAGGTAGCAAGCTGATCACGGAGCTCAGGAGGTGGGGGCAGGGGCGCACAGATGTAGAACGAAGGACAAACAAGTGGGAAGCAGGGGCATGGGCAGCAAGCTGATCACAGAGGGCAGGCTGTGGTGGGTTGGCCAGCAGCAGTGGGTGGGCCTATGCAAACCCCCAGATGTTAATAGCCAAAGGCTGTGCCCAGTAGAGGTGTTGGGTCAATATGTTAAAAATAAACCTTAAAAATTCACTGAAAATAACAGATTAAATAGACACTATAGTCAGGTATGGTAATATGATCTTCTCCAACATTACAAACTCCAGAAATGTACTGAAAAAACAATAGTTAAATAATGTTATAGTTAGGTGTGGTAATAAGATATTATCTTACGTTAAAAAAAAACTAGAAATTCTCAGAAAAAACAAAGGTAAACGGACCTAATAATTGGGTTATGAAATGAGTGAATTAAAAAGTAATTATTTAACTCCTATGAGTATGTACCACAAACAATTGGTGGCATATCATATTGCAAAAGAGCATCTCAATCATAAATAACTACCAGTTTAGGCGTGTGGTTACCCTCATGCATTATCTTTACCATGTACTTACCATGCCGTGCTTCAAGGTGAACCATAAACTAAGTTACTACGCAAAGCAATGTAAATATTATTGCAAAAAAGTTAAAAAGTAAGGAAAATGTCAAACTAAACACACGTGACAGCAAAAGTAACAAAAAATAATTACTTTAATCACAGTGTAAGTGTATTTGGCATGAAATCGGAATTATTTTAAATCACATTCAAGTTATCTGCCCCAGATGAAAATTGTAATAGATTTACATTTCTATTTCAGAAAATGAACAACCAATACGTACGCCTTGAAGTGCTTTCCACGGAAACCAGTGAATTGAAAAGAATTTGGGAGAAGAAAATCGAAAAAGAAACCGAATATCTACAAAATGAAATAAAAAGACTTCAACGAAGTGCTCTTCAGAGGTAAGCGAGTTCATGTAATTTAATTTGTGGTGTTCAAAGTGCACTTCTATGGGGCCACTCATTTTCTCAGTTGTATGTCCCTCATTATGATGTATGCGGAAGATCAGTAATTGTGGTATAGTTTATTACCGCAATATTATATGATATTCTCTGTGGAAAAGGGAAATACCGTGAAAAGGGTTTTTCTCTATTCATTTCCTCAAGCAGATAAATGTTAATATACTACATCCTGGGAACATATTACACCAGGTTCTACCAAGTGGATATGACATCTGAAAATCCTGAGGGTGGGAAAACACTGCATGCAGAATTACTACACTTCCCGGAATCCCGAATTGGACAGCAACTTCCCTTTCCAGGCGATAGGGATTTCGGAGGTGCTTAGTATGCGGGACTACATCTGTGCTTCCACGTTAGGGGCCAAACTGTGTTGCCGGCCTAAACTGGGAGAGGAGGCAGTCTGATCATTTTCAAATATCTATATACAACTTTAGATGGAGGCAGTTATATAGAAATGGGGCATTTGGGTGTGTAGAAGGCAACAACAGTTAAATAAGAATCACTGGACGGTGGTAAAAAAAGATTATTTAGTGAACAATCATCAGAGGAATACACTGCCGGGAGGGGCATAAACGCAACAAAGAAAGGCTCTTTCTTTGTCGCAAGTAAGCTAAAATACAGGAACGTGCAGCCACAAAGCTACCACGGAGGAAAAACAGGACAGCATAACAAAACCTCTGAAATAAGTACTGAGTAATAAGCAGAGGAATAAATAGGGGGTCAAAGCAAAGTAAAAGACACTACCAGAGAAGGGTGCAACAGAAGAAGAAAAAAGTTAGTTGACCAATCAGCAACCAGGCAAAGTAATGAAAGCTAACAGTTGGAAACAGGACACACAAGATAGTGACAGAGGGAGATGGGAGTAAGATGGCTTATATGGACATTGCAGCCTCTTGAGGCCTCAACAGATGACACAGCGTTCCTACTACTTGGAGGTATCTCCGTCACAGTAAGTGCAAGTCATTCTGAGCAGTGTTGTATTGGCTGCTTCAAAGCGAATTCACATGAAATTACATTAAACTAGAAAATATTAATATTTTCCTAACTAATAAAACCTAAAAAGTCAGTAATTTATTAGAGATAAGGAGGCTCTTTTTGAGTGCTTCCCTTTTTAATTATCACCCCGTCAGCTTTAATCAAAGAATCGATACAAAGATTTCTTCAACCTCCAGTGATATGAGATTAGCTTCTAAAACAGGCATTCTGAACAGTCACATTTCTAGGATTAAAGAAAAAATAATTAAAATAGAGGCTGATAAGGCTAAATATATGTTTTAAAAGATATAATTAACATAATTTTACATTTAGTTCTGCTACACTGATGATAACACTTTCGAACATTGTCTATTAACAATTTAAATATTTTTTAATCAAATATCAGAATTAGCCACAATCTCCTCTGAATGACAAGTTGTTTTTAAGTTATACATTCTTCCTTTTTGTAACTATCCCTCTACTCTTCCCGGATTTCTACGTAAAAGATTAACCTAATAAAGACACACGAAAGAGAGGGTATGAGAGCGATCCAAACTTTTTAAATGTTCAGGCCATTATCAGCTACAGGAAGCCATATCACATGAGTGTTTTCAGCCGCTGTAGCATTCTAGAGGTGCCTCGCTACCTGACTTAAAACATAATTTTGGAAAGGTAAAACAGCTCACCATACTTTTAATTTTAAAATGACTTCTGTACTTCATCCCACGCAAAACACTTTCAAAGGCATAGCTCCAAAGAAGACAGTACCTACCAAAGCCTCTTGCATCACCTATCTCACCCCTCTAGCAAGTGCGGGAGAAGAGCCTTGCTTAACCCCTTTGCTGCCAGGCCTTTTCCCCCTCAGGTGCCAGGCCCTTTTCTGGCTATTTGGGACAGTTCACGCTTAGGCCCTCATAACTTTTGGTCCACTGACGCTACCCATGCCAAATTGCCGTCGTTTTTTACCAACATCCTAGGGATTCTAGAGGTACCCAGAGTTTGTGGGTTCCCCTGGAGATCATTAAATTAGCCAAAATACAGCGAAATTTGTGTTAAAAAAAAAGGGAAAAAGGGCTGCAGAAGAAAGCTTGTGTTTTTCCCTGAAAGTGGCATCAACAAAGAGTTTGCAGTGCTAAAATCACCATCTTCCCAGCTTTCAGGAACAGGCAGAATTGAATCAGAAAACCACATTTTTCAACATAACTTTGGCATTTTACTGGAACATACACAATTTTTACTATTTTTTGTGCTTTTAGCCTCCTTCCAGTTAGTGACAGAAATGGGTGTAAAACCAATGCTGGATCCCGGACAGCTAAACATTTCTAAAAAGTAGACTTGTGGGGCCTCTCATCAGCTTCTGTTACCCAGAATCCTTTGTAAACTGCAAAAGCCTCCCAAAAAACACTTTTCCTCACAGTTCTGGAATCTGAGAGGAGCCATACATTTCCTTCCACCCAGCATTCCCCAAAGTCTCCCGGTAAAAATGGTACCTCACTTGTGTGGGGAGGACTAGGGCCCGCGACAGGAAATTCCCCAAAACACAACGTGGACACATCACATTTTCCCAAAGAAAACTGACCTGTTTTTTGGAAAGTGCCTAGCTGTGGATTTTGGCCTTTAGCTCAGCCGGCACCTAGGAAAACCAAGCAAACCTGGACATTTCTGAAAACTAGACTCATAGGGGAACCCGGGATGGGGTAACTTGTGGTGCTCTCACCAGGTTATGTTACCCAGAAGCCTTAGAAAACCTCAAAAGTTGGCCAAAAAACACTTTTTTCCTCAGATTTTGGTGCTACAAAGTTCTGGAATCTGAGGGGAGCCACAAACTTCCTTCTACCTAGTGTTCCCCCAGGTCTCCCGATAAAAATGGTACCTCACTTGTGTGGGTAGGCCTAGTGTCCACGAAAGGAAATGCCCCAAAACACTATGTGGACAAATCAAATTTATCAAATCCAAAACAACCTGTTTTTGCGTGGGTGGAGGGGCAGCTAAGTTTTTGGTCCTGAGCTCATCAGCCATCTAGGGAAACCTACCAAACCCAAACATATATGAAAACTAGACACCCAAGGGAGTTCAGGGAGGGGTGACTTGCGTGGATCCCCTAGTGTGTTCTTACCCAGAACACTTGGCAAATCTCAAATTTAGCTAAAAATAATCACATTTTTCCCACATTTCTTTGTGGGATCACCACTCCGGCACAAATTTCCTACCACCCAACGTTCCCCTCAGTCTCCTGGTATAAATGATACCTCACTTGTGTAGGTGGGCCAAGTGCCTGTGACAGGGAAGAGCCAAATACATGTTGAAAATGAGGGGGAACCAAAGCGGGTCCAAAAGGGCAGTTAAAAAAAAAATGTATTTAGGCTGACAAGGGGGGCCAAATTTTTATCGGTATAGATGTGACAATGCTTGGTGATATGAATTTTGTGGATTCCAAAAGAATCAGGAAGGTTCCATCACAAAAATGTGGGGAAAATGTGCGATTTCAAGCAAACTTGGAGGCTTGCAGGGCATTGTGGGTAGGAAAATGGTGTGGGTGCATGCGAATCACACCATCCTATCCTCACACAGATGTTTAGTTTTCAGATGTGTCTAGCTCTCATAGATTTTTGTACATGGCAGCATCCCAAAGTCCAAAAAGTGCAGCCCTCACTATTCCAAGTGGGGCGATTTTGAGAGTTAGACAAGCTCTCATGGCCCAAATGAATAACGAAAACCCAAAGTAATCAAATGTCCTCTTGCTTGCCGTGGAATAAGATGTTTTAGTGTGCGGGGGAGAGCTGAAAGACTGTACCCCCTTCAGTTGGGGTGGAGCATAACCATGCCCATACTTTTTGGTAGCCACCACCCCACTATTTTTTATAGTTTTTTTTAATTCCCTGGCTTTTAGTAGGCTTTCTGCCCCCCTGCAGAGTGGATCGGGGGTCATTGCTGCATCTGCCCACAGGTGGGCAGAACAACTTTGTCCCCATTTATTTGGGGTGGGGGTATGGGAAAACCCCCACCCTCTTTTTTTGACAAAAATCTTCCCTGGACTCTGGCGGCCTCTCTGCCCAGATTGGCCTAAGAAAAATAGGCCTATCTGACCCTAAGACGGGCAGACATGGTGTAAAATAAAATTGCCCCACAGGGGAGCGACCCTTGCCTAAGGGGTTGCTCCCCATCTGGAAAAAGCAAAAAAATAAATCCATGGAGCCTGGTGGTTTCTGCCCCTGGGGGCAGAAAAGGCCTAATAAAAAATGCCTCCCTTTGGGGAGTGACCCTTGCCAAAAGGGTTGCTCCCTTTATGCCAATTTAAAAAAAAAAAAAAAAAACAACCTGGTGTCTAGTGGCTTCCCTCCCCTCACACCCCTCCTCCCCCAGGGGCAGATCAGCGTAATTAATATAGGCAGAAAAGGCCTAATAATAAAATTGCCCCTTGGGGAGCGACCCTTGCCTAAGGGGTTGCTCCTCTTATAATCATTAAACAAAATCCCTGGTGTCTAATGGCTTTTGCCCCCCTCCCGTTGGCAGATTGGCCTAATTAATACAGGCCGATCTGCCCCCGGGGAGGGCAGAAATGGCCTTAGATAAAATGCCCCCCTTTAGGGAGCGACTCTTGCCAAAGGGGCCGCTCCCCTCATGTCAATTTCCTAAAAAACTAAACATCCCTGGTCTCTAGTGGCATTCCTGCTACACGATCACATAGCGATCGTGCTGCAGGAATGCTCAGAGAGACATGAAAAGGAAAGGAAAAGCCTTTCCTTTCCTTTTCATACCTCCCTGACCTCCCATGCCCCCATACTGAGGAGAAACTAATGTGTTTCTCCTCGGTCGCGCTGGAAGCATGGCTTCCAGCATAATGGGAGGCGACCTCTGATGAGGTCAGCGCACAATCGCACGTTGATATCATCAGACGTCACGGGGGTCAGGGCAGAAGGGTAAGCGATTCCCCTTCCAGCTCTACCCTGGGGGTTTGTGGGGAGATCTGGGGGGGAGCGCTAGCGCTTCCCCCGAGGGCCTGTAGGAGGACATAATGGTTAAGTCCGTGGCACCTCAGGGGTTAAAAGGTTTTGAAAAACAGATAAGCATGTAATTTGCTCTATGGAGGAGTGATAATAGCCTGATTTTACTTTGTTTTCTTAGTAATGTGACCAAATGTAACTCCAGCTTTTCCCTGAAACTGAGTTAGAAATGATCAGTGGAAAGCATTAGCTCATCAAGTTGTTATTAAAAAAAAAAAAAAAAAGAAAAAAACTCTTCTTGGATGAACACTTTGGTTGAAAAAGCATAGGTCTTTACAGCTGACACTCTTCTGAAGGAAATTAGACACAAGACGTATGAATATCTTAAGAGCAAGATTTTAAAATGGAATGCCCAGTGTTTGGTAATAGCAAACAAGCTACATATAATTCAGATGGTCTTTTTATTGTAATTGTCTTCATGAGGCTGAATAGTCAAGTATTTCCACCAATACATACATCATTTGAGAAAACACGGGGTTCCTAATTAATATTCACTAGTTCGGTGTGGTGTGCTTTCTTGGGAACATGAGACAATGGGCCAGGTGTACATAGGACTTTTCTGGTTGCAAACGGCTCGATTTGCAGAATTGTGCTGTTTGCGACCAGAAAATGTTTTTTGGTATATGCCAAGCCCTATTTCCAATTTAGGCTTGTGATTCAGTATTACAAAGTGGCATGTTTAGGGCATCCCTTCCTAATACAGACTCGCAATGGTATGTATGAATGTTGTGCGACCAAAATGCGTTTGCGAAACATTTGCATTTTACCACCAACTTCAAGTTGAAGGTAACCTATTCGCAAATGGGAAGGGGCCACAGAGGGAACCCTTCCCCTTTGAGAATGTTTTTAAAAATATTTTTTAATGAAAATCTTTTCATTTTTCTTTTTAAAATGCATCCCATTTTTTATTCAAGAAAATGGCCTGCATTTTAAAAAAAATTGCTTTATTGAAAAGCAATCACAGACATGATGGTCCCAGCCGGCCACCATCCCTCTGATTTTTGTCATTCCCAATGGGTCACAAACCAAGAACTACCTCATTAATATTCATGAGGTAGGACTATTTACGAACCACTAGGAATCACTTTAGTACATTTGTGTTTGCGATTACCAAATAGTGAATTGCAGAAATTCGCTATTTGGTAATCACAAACACTAACGTTTGTACATCTGGCCCAAGGTAACTTAAAACACAGTGTTTACAATGCATTGTACGTTTGCAACTGGCTGTTTTACCACGTTAAACATTACCATGCAATACTGCTAGGCATAGATACTGATGTTTTGTGTATGTATGTGTGTAAATATATGTATCTATATCTTCACTGAAAAAAATAAAGGTTACAGAGACATTATAGTTAGGTTCAGATTTTACACACACAAAACCCTAGACAGACAGCAGTTATAGTTACCTGAACTAACTATTACTTACGTCCCTCATAATGCACTGCTTATGACCTCACATATTACATCACTCATGGAATGGTCAGTGACATCACTAATGACATCTCAAATGACATAATTGAGGACATCAACAAGCGAGTGTGAGTGTTTCGTAAAAGTTTCTGACACTGAAGGATATATACAGAGCTACTGCTTAAGTTAAATGGCTATTCTTTCTGTACTACTAAAGAATGTTAGTATTAATTACATATATCATCTGAAATATAATCCCGTATTTAAAGAGGGTGTGCTATTTATGAGAGAACTAGCCTCTACACTGACACATGTCCCCTGCTGATGTATGTGAATGGTAGTGCTTTGCAACAGTCTAAGCTGTTCATTGAGACTTCACTCCACAATGATGGAAAAGTATAGTTGGGTTTTGCGAAATATTGACCACTTCACTTAGACCTCTCTCCTTTGTGATGAATGAGCATAGTAGTAGTTTCCAATAAATTCATCTGTTCACTAAGACTTCTCTCTAGGGTGATGGCTCAGTGTAGAAGTGGTTTGCAACAGACTGGCCTCTCTGCTGACACCTTTCTCCAGTATGAGGACTAATTTTACTAGTGCTTGGTGACACAGTGGTCTGTCCACTAAAACCTCTGTCCTGGGTGTGTGTTGTAGTGGTTTTGCAAAACTGACGTCTACACCAAAACCTCTTTCCAGGTTGACAAATGGTGTTGTTGTGGTTTGCAATAGACAGGGCTGTATGGTTAGACGTCTTGCTCGGGTCATTAGTGCTTGTAGTAGCTGGATAGAAGAGGCAGGACTATCTGCTGAGAACTCTTTCCTGGGTGATAAGTGAGTGCAGTAGTTGATAAGGTTACTGTGAGCACTATGCTGTACGTCTCTCAGCTGTCTCCTTTTCATATTTAAAAAAACAATTAAATTGTATTTTATGAAATATATTGAATTTTTCCTTACTGGATAATGTCATCAGTGGTGTCATCAGTGATGTCACTGACTATGTCATGAGTGATTTAATATGTGAGGTCATTAGCAATGCTTTGAGGGGCGTGAGTTGTAGTAAATTCAGATGAACATAACTGCTGAATTTCTATGGTTTTGTGTTGGTACAATCTGAACCCAACTATAAAGTTCCTGTAACCTTTGTTTTTTTTACTGAATTTCAAAGTTTTTAAAATTTTACTTTCTAACTATAATGTCCATTTAACCTTGTTTTTTTTTAGTGAATTTCTATATTTATTTTAATGTGACTTCCTAACTACAAAGTCCTTGTAGCCTTTGTTTTTTTTAGTGAATTGTACTATAATTCTACTCATAAGTTCAATTTACTAATAAACATATTCACAAGTTTCTAAATATATTTTATTTATAAATGTATTCTTATTCTATATTTTATAACTAAAAATTAAACAATTAAGTGGATCTGGGAATCTGTCACAATTCCTCGGAAAATTAAGTGGTCTGCTGGTCATATTGCAGGATGATCAGCAGCAGACCCACAGATTCATTCCCAACCAACAGCACACATTCATTACTAAAACAGCAACACATTTAATAGAAACATATGCTATTGCAATTTCAAAAAGTGTATCACTGCCTGTGTGTGGGAGTGAGTGGCTGTGTGAGTGGCTAGCTGGGTGTGTGAATGGGTGTGAGTGGCTGTGTGGGTGTGTGAATGGCTGCCTGGATGTGTGAGTGGGTGTGTGAGTGTGTAATTGTGTGTGTGTGTGTGTGCATGTGAGAGAGGGTGTGTGAGTGGCTATGTTTGTCTGTGATTGGGTGTGTGAGTGGTTTTGTGGGTCTGTGTGTGGGTGTGTGAGTGGCTGTATGTGCATGTGAGTAGATGTGTCAGTGGAAGTGTGGGTGTGTGAGTGGGTATGTGAGTGGGCGAGTGGCTGTGTGGGTCTGTGGGTGGGTGTGTGAGTGGTTTTGTGGGTCAGTGAATGGGTGTGTAAGTGGCTGCATGGATGTATGAGCGGGTCAGTGAGTGGTTGTGTGACTATGTAAGTGGGTGTGTGAAGATGTAAGTGGGTGTGTGTGTGGTTGTGTGGGTAAGTGAGTGGGTGTGTGGGTGATTTTGTGGGTCTGTGAGAGTGTGTGTGATTGGTTGTATAGGTGTGTGAGTAGGTGTGTGAGTGGTTGTGTGGGTGTATAAGTGGATGTGGAAGTGTGTGTGTGAGTGTGTGAGTGCATATGTAACTGGCTTTGTGGGTATGTGCTTGGGTGAATGAGTGGTTTTGTGGGTCTGTCAGTAGGTGTGTGAGTGGTGGATGGGTGTGTGAGTGGTTATGTGGGAATGTGAGTGGGTATGAGTGCATGTGTGAGTGGCTGAGGGTTGGAAGTGACCCTCTGTGAAGGATCACCCCTGGATTTTAGCCTTTTGCCCTCTACTTTTTGCTGAATATGTTTTTGTTGGATTTAGGACTCTGTACACTTTACCACGTTAATCATTGCTAAAGTGCTTGTGCTCTCTTGCTAAAACATAGTTAATTTAGCTTATGCCCAAATGGCATATTTAATTTACTTGTACGTCCCTTGTGGAGTGGCATACAATATACAAAGGGCCTTTAAATTAAATGCTACCATTGGGTATGCAGCCCTTATTGTGCCACCCACTTAAGCAGTGCCACAAAACTTGACACAGGTCTGCAATTTCAGCCTGAATGCAGTATCACACTGTAGCCACTTGTAGTCCCGGGGTGTGCGAGGTCCTGGGGGTATGCAGAGTTTATTTACTAAAATGGAGGTGGGCACATGGGCCTCTCCTCCAAGGGCTTATTAATGCCCCAGGGATCACCACCTCACTGGGGCTAAGGCCAAGATTAAGTGTGGGGCCCGTGGACCCCCCAGGTCCTGGGGACCACCACCTCACCGGGGCTATAAATGAAAAATTATATGGGGGTGCACGGACACCATGGTGCCGGGGACTACCAGCTCCCTGGGGCTGAAATAAACATTAATGAGGGGATCCAGACAAACCCCTGTCCCCAGGGACCACGACCTCCCCGGCCCAATTACTTTTTTCAAAAGAAGAAGGGGGGCTGTGCAGCCCCTCTCCCAGGCCATATATGGCCCGGGAACCACCAGCTCCCTGGGCCGGCCCATGCAAAACAAAGGAGGAGGCTACGCAGCCCCCCTCCTGGAGCCATAAATGGCCCTCGGGACCTCCACCCCCCCAGGGCCACCTCCTGCTATCTCCTGAGGTGCCCACTCTCGGAGATAGCTGTTTGTTTTTGCTTGGCACACAGCTCCCACCAAGCAAAAGCAAACACTCTGCCTCCAGCAAGCAGGAGCTGTGAAAATGCTCCTGCTTACTGTAAGCAGAGATTTCATCTCTTTTCCTGCCCGCAGACATGTGGGCAGGGAAAGAGATGAAAGTATTGTTTCTGAATGCAGGGAGCAGCATTTCCAGCAACTCTCTATGTGCGGGAGCAATGCCTGCTCGCACACAAGGAAGGGAGCCAGCTGGGACCGCGGGGGCCTTGAGGCTCTCCCCACGGTCCCTGGCATTTATAGAATAAATCAATGAATCCTGCCCTGCGCGTTTATCGTAGATAAATACGCACAGCAGGATTCAATTTGTCACGATGCTCATTTCACAGCAATTAAACGTCAACAGGAAGCACTTACAGATATAAACAAAGCAGGTGCCCAAGTTGAAGCTTCACTTCTGTGAAGTACTAATCATCCTAATTTCTTATGCACGGTCAAGGCAAAGCAAGTGTTTTTTCTCTAAATTCCCACCTTAAAAAGTTATCTGTAAACCTTGATGGATGTGTTTACATACTTGCTTATTTTGAGTGCAATATCTCATCTAGTGACTGTGACGAGTGGGTTCTTTCTTGTCATCTGTTGATGAAACATAGATTGTGTTATCCCTTTTAAAAACTACAAATATGTAAAGTTGCCTACAAGCCCGCCCTTTTAGCTCCTCTCCATATACATTAGGGGTATGCAACATCTTCCCCCATTTTTCCAGGAAGATGGGCAGTTTACTAATAAAGGACCCCTCGAGCATGTTTCCTGCTGATTTTGGAGACGTGTTCTTGAAGCACAGGCATATGATCACATCTCCACCAAACAAAAAAGAACTTCATGAGTGCTGTGGGGTAGGCTGAAGGGCCTGGCCAAAAGGTGTACAGGGTAGGGCGATTATAAAGGATGGCTGCAGTGGCTGACCCCCGGTGCGCAGGGCCGAAAGCTGTGTGCGGCATGGGGTCGGGTGTTTATAAGGGGTATGATGCCGGGCCTCGCCACAAGACAGGCCTGGGGCCAACCCCTGCCAGACAGGTTCTGATGCTATGTGTGGTGCAGGGTTGGGTGGTTACCGGGGTTGGCCAGACGCTGCGGCCAACCTCCACTGCCCACGGGCGAAGGCTGTGTGCGGTGGTGGTTGGATTAACGTAAAGTAATTAAAATTACCTTACCTTAAAAAAAACATGGAAATTCACTGAACAAACCAAAGGTTACAGGGTCTTTATAGTTAAGAAATAGAATTTTTAAAAACAGAGAAATTTACCTAAAGGAAAACAAAGGTTACAGGGACTTTATAATTAGGCTCACATTTCAAACGTATAAGACCATACAAATTCAGCTGTTATAGTTACAGTTATCTCAAGTAACTATAACTCGTGCCCTACGGTAACTGGCCACAAGACAGGCCTGGGGCCAACCCCTGCCAGACAGCGTCTGATGCTATGTGTGGTGCAGGGTTGGGTGGTTATGGGGGTTGGCCAGATGCTGCGGCCAACCTCCACTGCCCATGGGCGAAGGCTGTGTGCGGTGGTGGTTGGATTAACGTAAAGTAATTAAAATGACCTTACCTTAAAAAAAACATGAAATTCACTGAACAAACAAAAGGTTACAGGGTCTTTATAGTTAGGAAACAGAATTTTAAAAAACAGAGAAATTTACCAAAAGGAAAACAAAGGTTACAGGGACTTTATAATTAGGCTCACATTTCAAATGTAGAAAACTATACAAATTCAGCTGTTATAGTTACAGTTATTTCAACTAACTATAACTCGTGCCCTACGGTAACTATAACTCGTACACTCGCATCAAGCCTGTGAGCAAGGACTGGAGGAGTCCGAAATGCGCCAGGAATAATGAATATGGCAATCTAAATCACAGGATTTGTTTTAGCCATAAATAAAAGCAAACCTGCATGAGAAGTGCATTTCCGTCTTTGGACAACATTTGGAGGGATGTAGTACGGCAGTCCTGCCATGGAGACTGCACCACCACATAAACGTTCAGCGGTTCCGTGGCTTGATACTTAGTAGAGTTGTAAACAGATCTGCAGGTTGGCTAAATTTAACAAACTCAGGCATTTAACATTGAACCCACTGGAGTGCAGGAAAAGGTCAGAAATTTTGAATGTTTGGCATCGTACACCCACTTGAGGGTAAAAAATTAACTATGTAGATCTACCAATCAAAGAATGCATTAAGATTGGTTTCTCACTCAGGAGGCCCACTATGGGACAATATTTGTATTAGTGCAATTTAATTGACAATCTGCATAGTCTTTATAGGCATACCACACTAGATTTGTTTTAGCAAAAAATAAAAACAAACCTGCATGAGGAGTGTGTCTCCATCTTTGGACAAAGTTTGCATATATATATATATATATATATATATATATATATATATATATATATATGTATATATATATATATATATATATATATATATATATATATATATATGTCTCCCTGTGGTCCCGATAGTTTATCATGGGTGCTCCGCAGCACCATTGCATATATGGCCAGGCCCCGGAGGATGAGGTCTCCCAAACTGAAATCAGCCAAGAGAGGGGGCCGCATGGTGCCCTTCCCTTGGCTGGGGAACCACGTGAAAAAAAATACTTTTGAAATGTAGCACCGGGGAGGTGGTGGTCCCAGGTATCCGAGGGGGTTCCGTGCGGCCACCCTATACATTTTGTTAGTGTTTTCCGAGGGAGGTGGTGGTCCCCAGGACTGTGGGGGGGGGTCTGTGTGGCCCCCAAGTTTTTTTATTATGTGGCCCCAGGGTGGTGGTGGTCCCCAGGTCCCAGGGGGCCGGGCCTGCCCCCTATAAATATATATATATTTAATGTTGCCCCATTTAAGCTTCAAACCCCTTCAACCATGTGTGGAATGGAGTTTGGAGCTTAAAGGGGGTTGACTGAAGGGCCTGGCTGCAGAGCAGTGCCTGTGGGCAACCTCTGCCATGCACGGCCAAAGGGTTGGTATGGTTATATGGGGTTGGTCTCAGGACCTAGCTGTAGGGATCCGCCATGCACAGTCAATGGCCACGGACGAAGCGGGGTCAGGTGGTTATCGGGGAGTTGGCCGCATAGCCCTTCTGCAGGCCAGGCCCTGGGGGTAACTCCCGCTGTGCATGGTCAAAGGACAAGTCTGGCGCAAGGTCGAGTGGTTATAGGGTGGTTGGCCAAAGGGACTGGCCATAAGGCCAAGCCCAACGGCCAACCTTTGTTGCGCACAGCCAAAGGCAGTTCGTGGAGTAGGGTTGGGCGGTTATAGGGAGGGTTGGCAGCAGGGCCTTGACACAGGACAGGCCCTGCAGCCAACCCCTGACATGTATGGCTGAAGGCCATGCATGGTGTGAGGTTGTGTGATTATAGGGGTATGGCCCTGCAGCCAACCTCTGCCATGCACAGCCTATGGCTGTGCATGGCGGTGGTTGGATTACCATATAGGCCCTCATAATGAACACAGCGGTCGAAACCGCCGTGTTCATGCTGGCAGTCACAACACTGACCGCCAGCGTCCCCGGATTCCCGCCGGCCGTATTAGGAACATTCCTCTGGGCCGGCGGGCGGAAACATTGTTTTCGCCCACCAGCCCAGAGGAATGCCTGGCCAAGACGCCAATGCCTCTGTGCGGCGGGTGCAGCTGCGATGGGGCACTGCACAGGGGTCCCTGCACTGCCCATGCCAAGTGCATGGGCAGTGCAGGGGCCCCCAGGGGTGCCCCGGGGCACCTCCTCTGCCAGCCTTTCCCTGGCAGGTT